>NC_142365.1:3984375-4343750 GCF_059441175.1 Urocampus carinirostris
TATTGAGCGTGATGGCTGCAAGAGAACTTAGGTGAGCTATGCGGCTTTATATTTTCCCGGTATATTGTTTTAGAACGATCTTGATGTTTCTGTGATGAGTCTATTTTTAAACTTAATTCAATTCAAAGTGTTTGTCATATGCACAGTAAAGAACCATGTTTCCCTGCACAATCAAATTCTTACTTTGCTGTCCACAGTTCCCAGCGAAAAATAAAATAGAAACTAAGGAATGGTTGGCATTTCTTGAATCCCAAGACTTTAACCTTCCGAATGATATTTGGAACGATGCATTTGAGTGACATCGTACAGACACTGTTTCCGTACATGTCTGAGACACGTATTTGCTTCTTTGCAAGCTTTGGGAATGTTAAGGGGGTAATACGTTTGACTGAACTATCTGACTGTTTTGTCGACGTTCCCATTGTAGCGCCTTATAATCCGGTGCGCCTTTTGTATGGAAAATATAGGACCAAAAACTATTTTTGGGGGTGCGCCCTATAACCCGGTGCGCCATATAGTGCGGAAAATACGGTAATTGAAAGTAATCAAGTTAAAGTAACCCTACCCAACCCTGCTTATGACCCACTGAACTAGTGAGTTTAAATCGTTAATATTAGCATTAGCCATAATGCCAACCGATGCCAACGCTTGCACGCGCTCCCATAATTTTTATTTACAAATACTGTTTCTTAAATATAACCAATCATGTTAAAATGCTAATAATTAGCTTGCCAACGTATGGTTGAAATGCAATCTGATGCATTGCAATGACTAATCTGGATGTTTGCTGTGCTAATGTTAGCATCTTCTTAGCTGTAGCTTAGAATAGATTTGGAATTTTTTTGTTAAAGGATTGTCTGTGGTCTACCGTGCACTCCAATCCTGTGAATGGCAAGCTAAGAATTTAACTCAGGAAATTATTTCTCAGAGGTATAAGAATGTATCTCCCAAAATTCACCTGGTCCCTCAATCGTATTTTTATTCAAGATCTGCCAATTTCCCCTGGAAATAAAATTAATTCCAATTCACAGTATTTTATATTTATAGCGAGTTTAGCTGGGAAATTCAGACTCCACACCAATCTTCTGTGAATCATTTCGAGAGGAACAGATCTTCTCCATTCAGGTTTAAAGTAGTGCGCTCATTAGGGTTGGGCAGATGGATACAAATATCGATACCGTCAATACTAAGCAATTACTTGGATCAGATCGATACTATTGTCCTGGGATAGATACGTTTTTCCTCGAACTTTTTCCTCATAGCTTTTAAATGTAGGTGGTGCAGCCCTTCTCTTTCTGACCCTGGACCCTTGGCCACGCCACATTTATTTCCGAGTGCGTGACTGACAGGCACACTTTTGCACCTCTCCCTACCCGGCCTGCTACTGCATCCAGCCTGCCAAGCAGGAGAGAGGGCCACATTTACGCAGAAGCTAAAAATGACAAGAAAACTGGAAACAGAAAAGGAAAATGTCAGGTGTAATTTGTGTTTTAGAGTAGTCTGCTACTTAAGCAATACCACTAATTTGCATAAAGTCATGAACAAAGCACACCCCACAAACAGCAATGAGCTGCAATCATTAATATAAACATGTTTACTGTTCCTGAACAAAAAAACTTCTCTATGGACAGAGCCAATGAGGAATAATTGACCATTTGCATTACTATCTTAATTTTAATAATATTGCTAAAAATAAGATATCCTAGGTTTCTAGTTGAAATTGATAGGCGGTGTTTACATTTTTGCTGCATTGCAGTTTTTGATTCGATTCTCTTGGCTTTTGTTCAGAAATGGTTGTCATAGAAATATTTATTTTTTTATACTGGTAAAGTTTGCAATGTAGTTATTGAATAAAAAAAATGAAACAATTTAGAGGCTAAATCCTTGTGTTGTGGTTATTGTAATTATAAATTAATTCAATTTAATTGTACGATGATTGACATTTCCAAGCAAAAAGTATCCGTATCGATCGATATTTCCGTGTATTTACCTGAATCGGAACGATACCAATATTTTCAGTATTACCCGCACCCATCCCTCATCACACAGCAAGCTTGTCAACAATCCAAAGGAACTTTATTTGGAATTCATTTTCTAATGGAATGTATTACACCAAAAGAAGACCACCATCCTCATCTTGATACAAAATGTAAAATTACATTTGTGCTAGGAATGTTTAGGAAAGTTTCTATAAAAACGCCCCCAAGTTAAACCCATCGAGATTGAATTCAGAAGACCCCTCAAATGGAATAACCAGATCGAGATTTTCATCTGGAGTCGATTTAACTGGCAATCGAACACATCTTGGTCGCACGTGGTTTCTTTGGTCTGCCAGTTTGGTCTCGAAAAAAACAGCCGGCATTCCTCCTCCCGGATTGAAGATTTACTATAAATTGGCAGAGTTTCTTTGTTTTGCGGTATCGCCGAACACCAGAAGACTTTTTGGGTCTCAGTTGATGATCTGTCTGGGTAGACCGTAGCCCGTCATGCCGGCCTGAGACGCCATCTTGTTGGTGCCCATCTGCAGGCCGATGACGTTCCTGCCTTCGTTCAACTGCTCCTCAGAAAATTCCCTCTTGTTCTCTTCTGATATCCTGCAGAAAGAAGGAAAAAAACATATGGTAGCATGCTGTTGGATGTGGAGGGGGGAAGAAAAGCTATGCAATTACAGTGGGACTTCGTGCTTCGACGTTCGCGGGTTCAGAGCGTCGCGGCTCGTAATAGTTAAAAAAACAAAAAGATAATAATATCAATAGAAAATTTTAAAAATTACCATATTTTCTGCACTATAAGGCGCACCCGGTTATAGGGCGCACCCCGAAAAAATAGTTTTTGGTCCTATTTTTGACATACATAAGACGCACCGGATTATAAGGCGCTACAATGGGAACGTCGACAAAACAGTCAGATAGTTCCGTCCAACTTTTTACCCCCTTAACATTCCGAAAGCTTGCAAAGAAGCAAATACGTGTCGAGAACACGTGGGGATGCGGTGTCCGTACGATGTCACTCAAATGCATCGTTCCATCATTCGGAACGTTAAAGTCTTGGGATTCAAGAAATGCCAACCATTCCTTAGTTTCTATTTTATTTTTCGCTGGGAACTTTACTGTATATATGACAATAAACACTTGGAATTGAGTTTAATTTAAAAATAGACACTCCATTCCATCCATTATCTGCACCGCTTATCACAGAAACATCGAGTTCAGTCTGAAACAAGATACAGGGATAATATATATATAGCCAGAGTAGCTCACCGAAGTCGTTGTGTTCATAATAATGTGCAGCCGTGGTCCTCTTATATCCGTGAGTTCAGTAATCCAGGAGAATAAAATATTTACAAATACAAAATAGTAAAAAAATGCTTTCTGTATGCCGTCAGCCACGTGCCATACGCATTCATCTTTTTCGGCCAATTGCAGGCTTTGTTTTGCCGTTCAAGCCAATGGCAGCCTGTAAATGATAAAAAGGATCCACCCCTTGACCTCCGAATAACTTTAGCCAATAGTGATCGATTCAACTGATGATTGACACGTCTTTTTTGGCCAATTGCAGGCTTTGTTTTGCCGTTCAAGCCAATGCCAGCCTGTAAATGATAAAAAGGATCCTCCCCTTGACCTCCGAATAACTTTAGCCAATAGTGATCCATTCAAATGATGATTGACACATTGGTTAGCCAATGAAACGCCGGTAAATAAATCCCAGCATACACCGCGGACTACTTGGCGTTCGGGGGAAAATCGAGTCGGCGGCTGCAAGTTAGTTGCAAGACTTTGCGAATTAATTTTGTTCCATAAATAAGGCGCACTGTATTATAAGGCGCATGGTCAGCTTTTGAAAAAAATAAAGGCTTTTAGGTGCGCCTTATAGTGCGGAAAATACGGTAATAATAATGAAAAGCGTCACGGCCATAAACGCAAGCTCATTGGCCAGCACTCGCTGAATACTCGACTCCCCATTGGCCCATTCACTACAGTAGACCACGCTTACCTCGTATACAGTACTGTACGCTTCTCGCCATAGCTCGCAGTTAGTTAGCCTTTTTCTCGCAGTGAATTTTTAAGTCTAAAAGTTTTTTGAAGCCCTTCATGATGCCTCCCAAACACTCCTTATCCCTTGGTGCATCTAGTGAACCGAAGAAAAAGCGAAAGATGCTAACGATTACCGAAAAAGTGAGTTTATTGGACAAATTGAAAGCAGGAAATAGCTACGCGAGCGTAGCCCGACAATATGGCCTGAATGAATCCACGGTACGGTACATAAAGAAGAGAAGAACATCCGCAAAACTGCTGCAAAATCTTTCACGAAAGATGCCAAAAGGGTTGTAAACACCCAGAATAAGACCATGGTGCGAATGGAAAATGCACTGGTTATTTGGATCCACGATTGTAGGGCGAGAAAATCAGCCTGGATGCAAACCTAATCCGAGGTTAAAAGAACTTATTGTAAGAGTTAAGTTAAATTTTGTTTTATTGTTTAACAAGAATCTCTCTCTCTAACCGTATTCCATATGGTGTACTGTATTGTACTGTATACAGGGGGGGGAGAGGGTTTGCAGATTTTCACTTTTTGCGTGTGGTTTTGGTCCCCATTAACCGCGAAAACCGAGGTCCCACTGTAGTTCTAGTTTTGATGAGTCGTAAACTGAATAGAGGAAACACCAGAATCAAAATAAATTGGAACAATAGCCAGCAAATTTATGACAGGGGTTGTCCACTGGCCAAATTCAAGCACTTTTTTCAAGGATTTGTACTCTCATTTGTTTCCATTTCTCCAGTAGCGTTCACTCATTCAATGCAGGCATTTTTCTCAGAGCTGCGTCGTAGCAGTCATGGACTTTTTGGACTATTTTACAGCCTTGAGGTTCCGTTGCTCTCAAACACTTTCTGGACACATTTCAACCCATTACCGATCGTTTCATTTTAGTGGTGTTCACTATGTTTTGTGTATTGTTACCTAAATCTATTTCACCCTAGTCATTCAAGAAGGGGGCAGCACAGCAGCGCAGTGGTGTCAAACTCATTTTAACTCGGTAGATAGAACAAACATTCTGTCGGGGGCCGGACTAGTAGATTAAAGAGAAAGAAAAAGAGAGATAAAGAAATAAGAGAAAGAGGGAGGGATAAGGAGAGAGGGTGGGACAAAGAAAGAAAAAGAGAGAGAGGGAGAGAGCATAAGAAACAAAAGATAAAAAGTCATGAGAGAGGGGGAAAAGAAAGGGAGGGGAAAAAAGAAATCCAAAGAGAAATAGAAAGACAAAAGGAAAGAGAAAAGAAAGTGCGAAGGGTATGGAGAAAGGAAAGAGAAAAGGAAAAAAGGAAGTTGGAGCAAAAGAGGTTAAAAGACAGAGAGAGAAAGAGACAAAAAGCAACAAAGGAAGATAGAGAGACACAGAGAGTGAAAGAGACAGAGAGAGTGGGAGAAAAGGGGTGGAAAAGGAAGAGAGAGAGAAATAAATACACGTACAGTGTCTTTGTGAGAGGCACCTGGATTTGGCAACATCAAGTGTTCCTATTTCAACCTGCAGCTTGTTTTTCCCTTGCGCTTCTCTGAGTGTTGTCTTGCGGGCCAGATTCTATCCCTTAGCGGGCCTGATCTGGCCCGCGGGCTGCCACACCTGCATCTAATGCGGCAGGTGGGGCGGCACAGTTCTGAGGTCATGAGATTGAAGCTCCTGTGTAGAGTTTGTATGTTCTCCCCGTGCTTGCGTGAGTTTCCTCCCACATTCCAAAAACATGCATGTCAGGTTAATTGGCCAGTCCAAATTGTCCCAAGGTGTGGCTGGCAACCAGTTTCAGGTGTCCCCTGCCCACTGCCCGAAGATAGCTGGGGTGGGCTCCAGCACCCCCGCGACCCTACTGAGGATAAGCGGTGAAGATAATGGATGGCATTCTAGAAGGCGAATTACCACTTGTGAGTCCCCTTCTCAAGGTTTCTTATTCTTCCTCTTCGCTGAAGTTTTTAGGTTTTTCCTTGCCTGCATGTCTGTTTTAGATTAGGGGATGGTGTCGTTGTGGTATGTGCAGTACTTTGAGACATTGTGTGATTAATGGCTGTGCAAAAAAACGTTGACAAATCGGAAGATACAAAATTTGATCTCTTACCTTTCGTTACAAACAAGCATGTTTCTAGATTTTACCATTGTTCAATAAACAGTTAAATTTTGCTTAGCCGTTAGTAAAAGGACTCAGGTCAAGCAAACTGGTGCTTTTTTTGCATTTTCGATATCTTCAATATCTAAACAATGCTTTCCTTAACAAAAGGGGACTTTGCTAGCATGGTGATTGCGTTCCTGCGGACGCGTACGAACGTCAAACTAAGTGACTTTGTCACGTTTTTTTAGAAAGCTGTTGAAGCTTCAACGGTCTGCGCTTATCCATATCTTTGCTGCTTCACTACACCTACTCAGGAGCAACTTAGACTCTCAATCGCAGGATACAGGAAGCAACACTAGGAAGTTGGGCTTCCTCGATGAGTGGACAAATGTCCGATCTTTTTTATCAGGGGTTACAATATCTCCATTTTCACCACCGTGAAAGGGGGAGGAGAAGAAGACGTACTTATGGAACCAGGCGGGGTCTCCTTTGTAATTTCCGTCACCCTTCGAGACAGCCCGGCGACCCAAAGCCATCAAAGCCCTCTGGACCGCCGCCATATCCTTGCCTGGGGACCAAAAATCAAATCAATGAAGCGCGCCGCATACGCACGGATTGGTGGAAAGCGGTCTTACCTTCAAATAGGTCAACCGTTTGGAACAAGTCGGTTTTGTTGACGCCGTATTCTGAGGCGGCGTTGAGGAAAAGGCCGATTTGTTCCATTTGACCAAAAGCCATTCCGGTGACTTTAATCTTGATGGGCTTGTTGGGGGCATTCAGGCTGTTCATCAGCTCACACAGCACCTGGTTCCGTAGAAAGGGTAGTTCAGGTACAGTGGAACCTCGGTTTTCGAACACCTCTCAGTTCGGACAAATCGGTGTTCGACCAAAAGTTTCGAGAAATTCTTGCTTCGCTGTTCGGTCAAAAAATCGGAGTTCGGACGCCGGTATGCTAGCGTGCGATGCTGAGCGGCGTACGGGTGTTTTAGCCCCTAATTATGCCTCCGAAGAAGGTCGGTGCAAGCAGGATAGGTGAAAAAAAACAAGTTGTTTGTACAAGTATTGCCTTTAAGAAAAACCTAATAGCTAAATATGAAAGAGGTGTACGAATTTCCGATCTTGCTAGGGAATACAGCATGGCTAAATCTACTATCGGTACGATAGTAAAGAATAAGGAGGCTGTGAAATCGAGCGATGCGGCTAAGGAAGTTAGCGCTATAAGCGAGCAACTGCCGCAAGTTTTGGAAGAGGTTGAAAAACTTTTGAGGATTTTTCTTTCCCCACCGTCCACCACAAAGGTAAGAAATCCTATTCATAATCCTTTTTTTAGTTTTACACGTTCATGTTAGCGTAATCTTTCGTACGGAAGATTACGCTAACGCGAAAGTACGATTAGCCTGGGTTAGCTTCATGTTTACGTTCATGTTAAACATTCAGGGTGTTGGAACGGATTAAAACGATTTTACATTACTTTTAATGGGAAAAACGATTTTCGGTGATCGACCAAATCGGTTTTCGAACAGGGTTCTAGAACGGATTATGGTCAAGAACCGAGGTTCCACTGTACTTATTATCGTAAAAGGGAACATTTCATTTATTGATCTGGGTTTTGGACATCGTATAATACTCAAGGAGACCTAATTGTGTCATAAGCAGTTGCTAAGAGGAGTGTTTCTCAACTGGTCCGACTTGAAGACCCACCTTTCCACCCGAAACATATTCCACTTCTCCAATTTATCAAATAAAGGGAAGGGACCGTGCACTTTGAAGCTGAGATAGTAGATCAATTCAAAGCTACCGGCAAAACCAAAACAACTTCAAACCCTCAAAGTCCATTGAGGTTGGGCCAAAAGGTTTTCCACAAAAACAGCGCTGATAAAAACAGTCCGCTGTTCTTAAAAAGAGAGTTATTTATATTTGTCCACAAGATGTAGCTGTCAGATGTAGTGCAACCAAAAAAGACTGAGGAAGACTACAAACTACGGAGACTAAAAGTGAGCAAAAAGCAGCCTTTTTCTTCCGATTTTTACCCAGACTTTCACAAAGAAAGACAAAAAGAAGGGAAAAAGATTTCTTGTTAAAAGGAATTGAAAATAGGGAAAGTGAAATAAAGGTTTTTGCCAGGGAGCCACAAAAGAGTTCCAAAGGCAGGCATGTGGCTCCAACCTAGGTTTAGCTAGACGAGAAGTTCAACTTTGGTGGCGATAGAAAGCGTCTCCCTCTGTTTAGCCAATCAGAATGCAGAACACAATACACAATGGAAAATCTGCAAAGTAGCACACAGCAAGGGATTACTGTATATTGTCATCTTATTTTCCTTTCTGTGCTTTTATTTCTCAGGATACTTATTTATTGGATGTGTTTGAATCTTAAAATGTGTCACTAAATATATAGTCCTATTTGCATGGGTTTTCTAGCTATATACGTATGTTTTATTCAATCATCACATCACAAACGCTGCTTCTTGAGTTCACTTGATGTTTAAATGTATCCATTCAGTTATTCATTACTTTCCCAACACTGTTTTGAAGTGGTGTTCTAAATGACTGTTGACAGGGAGGCCTCGAGTCTGCCCTAATATTATCATACCAGCAGTTGGCTCCAATTTTAACAAAAGTCTGTTGTAAAGCTTGACTTCATCTGGAAAATCCCCATCCACCAAGTTTCGTTTTTGTCATCCCACGGCCCTTTCTTATAAAAACAATAGTCATCGCTTTTGTGGATGCTTGTTTAGGGAGGACTTTGTCCTGTTCACAAGCCCAGAATATTCTGTTTTTTCGTTATTTTGGAATATAGAATAGAATAAAATATACCTTTATTGTCATTGTTACAAAATGGGTTAACATATTCTGACAACGAAATTGGGCATGACACTCCAGTTTCATACATTCACAGTGAGGTATAAAAGCCAAGAAGATAAAGGAACAGAGAAGATAAGGTTATAAAACAAGGAGGATAAGGTTATAGTTATAATTTACACAATATTTACACAAGAAATGTCAGCATGTAGGATGTTACATAGTTTGATATCGTAATACAGTTGGTATCGTAAGGTTTGTGCAATATAGGTACTTTATCCACATATTTTTGATTAAATTTATTAAATTATGTATTTGGTGTAAAAATAGTCATCATAGTGCAAAAACTATAATACTCAATGGAACCGCTCTTTTCAATTTTTGTCTCCTCATTGAAATATCATCCGTAACTCCAAACAGGATTCGAACACACGGCGGAAGGCGTTATGTCTAAGGTGAACAAGTGTAAGACTATGATTATAGTTTTGGGAAATTGAGTTTTAGTTTACGAAACTAAATCTTGCTTACAAGTTTCAACTTACAGTTCCGCTCTTTAGCCACTCCTGGAAGGCGGTTTTGCCCGCTTCCGGTCGACCCACGCTCGGTCCACACTGGGAAACGATGAACCCCACCAGGATTTCCTCAAGGTCCGGGTCGTATTTTTTGTCAATCTTACTCTGCACCTCGCGGGAGAGACCATAAGACGGGCCCCTGTTTGCCATCTTGATCCTGTTACAAGAGAAAGTGGGTCTTGAGAAACGTCAACGTCAGACATTCGTTTTTTTTTTAAGTTTCAAATTTCTTGCACTACGGGACAAGTATGCGGTTTTTCCAAATCAGAGCTGAAAATCAAATAGGTTACATACATCAGTTATGCAAACAAACCCAATATTAGGGATAAAACACTTTGGTGATTTGTGTTTAGAGTCCATTTTCATGTACAACAGGAAAGACTTTCTTTGTCTTTGATTTAACGCAAAATCTTCAATTTGTTGGAATAGATTAAAGCGGAACATTTGATTCTTTTTGGAATTTGTGCTTGACAAAATTAGATATAAAAACGCGGTCATGTAGAACTTGGTGCAACATGCAACTGCATCACAAGATTGCTTTGTTTACTCATCAACTGATTTGATTTTGAGAACAGAGTGATCCGTTCATGGTGTAGACCATGCAATCGCTAACGCTAAATGCTATCATAGTTCATCATTCCACCGCATCAAACTGTTACGCAATTCAATTCACTTTAAGGTAATATGGAAAAGTGTCACCGGCCTATTTTTAATCATGATTGCATAAATCTATCTACCTTGGTCATATCTCTTAAGAGGGGTGACCGACAGCAGGACAAACTCATACAATAAGAAAGAAAATGAAATTAAATAAAATAATCTGCATTTTATATAGCGCTTTTCAAGTCAATGACTTCCCAAAGCGCTTTACAATGTGCTCCAAATTTCCCAATAGCGGCCTTGCAGCCATGTAAGGCACTAACCTGCTTATTGGGGGTATTAGGGGGTTCAGTGTCTTACCCAAGGACACTTCGACATGTAACACGGACGAGCCGGGATTCGAACTGGGATCCCTTGATCCCAAGACGAGCGCCCTACCTCCTGAGCTACTGCCGCCCCTCAAAAAAGGGGATAAAGTAGAAAAAAAAAAATCACACACAATTTTTTGGACCATGGCCAACCCAAATGCCCAAACACCCAAACAAGTTAAACACCTCGGCACCCAAGTCGGTCATGCTTTCGTCCCTCCAGATGAAACGGGACACAAGAAAGCGGCCATGAGACAACACACTCTACTGTTCAACAGCAGGGCCCGACAGCTTTCGCTGGTTTGCCCCTGCTGCATCATACAGGTGCCCTGCCCATCCATTCAAATGCGTCCACACAACCCACTATCCTTTTACAACACCTCTCCACTCATTCCTATCACCTTCAAATGTATTTATACCAGGCATGTCAAACTCAGTTTGGCTCGGGGGCTGGATCCATACATTATAATAATACATTCTATTTTAAAACGGCTTTCAGGACACTCAAGGTTGCTGTACACAGAATACCAAACAACAATAAAAGAAGAATGAAAAAAGTTCCCTATGGCAGGGTAGTCAAACTAATTTTAAGCCGGGGGCCACACGATAGAACAAACATTCTGGGCCGGACTAGTAGATTAAAGAGAGATAAAGAAACAAGAGAAAGAGGGAGGGAAAAGGACAGAGGGCGGGACAAAGAAAGAAAAAGAGAGGGAGAGAGCGTGAGAAAAAAAAGATAAAAAGTCGTGAGAGAGGGGGAAAAGAAAGGGAGAGGGAGTTAGAAATCCAAAGAGAATAGAAAGTCAGAAGGAGAGAAAAGAGAAAAAGCACAAAGGGCAGGAAGAGAGAAAAAGGAAAAAAGCAAGTTAGTGCAAAAGAGGTTAAAAGACACAGAGAGAAAGAGACAAAGAGCAACAAAGGAAGAGAAAAAGAGAGAGAGAGTGAAAGAGACAGAGTGGGAGAAAAGTGGTGGAAAAGAAAGAGAGAGAAATAAACAAGTACAGTGTCTTTGTCCGAGGCACCTGGCTTTGGCAACATCAAGTTGACATATTTCAACCTGCAGCTTGTTTTTCTTTTGGGCTTCTCTGAGTGTTGGTCCGCGGCCCGGATTCAATCCCTTAGCGGGCCTGATCTGGCCCGCGGACCGCCTTTTTGACACCTTTGCCCTATGGTGCGTCTTGTTTTTTGGTACTATACTTTATCATTCAGCCTAATTTTGCAGCCCAACCTACAAATTATAATGACGGATGGTAACCCAACACATTTATTCACAAACAGAACAAAAAATATGTTCATGTTTGGGAATGAATGTGTTAATTTGTTTATTGTCACAGTTGAGTAAATGCAGTGTTACATCTGAACCAACTCACCGTAAACGTCACAAACAAACTCAAGTGGGAGCTATGAATAAAAATATGATTGCCTCAGGTGTCGTACTGCTTCGAAATGAAGAAATACAAGTTGAGCGAACGAGCATGAACATCAGACCAAACTACTAGGCGTGGGCCTACTGAAACTGAAGAAATACTGCACAATATTTTCTTTAACATAAAACCTGACTACTGGACTTCAGCTCTTTGACACTTTTGTGGCCCTATCGTCATGGGAGGAAAATGCATTTGGGTTTGTATTTGTTCAAAGAAAATATTAACTTTTGATAGGAATGAGCCAAACACTAGCATTTTGTTTGATATACTCGGAAATGTACGCCGGGCTGTATAATTCTCAATGCCGTATGTTTCACACTCTTGATTTATACCTTCGACATCAAGTTATTTAACGCTTCACTTTTGTAGTCATAATTATATAAATTCTTCATCTATTCAATCGTGATTATAAAACGTCTTTTATCAATAAGCAGGTCAGCGCCTTGCATGGCTGCATGGCCACTATTGGTGTGTGAGTGTGTGTGTGAATGGGTAAGTGTGAAGCACATTGTAAAGCGCTTTGGGAGGTCTTCATTGTCTTGAAAAGCGCTATAGAAATGCAGACCATTTACCGTTTAAGTTGGGCTTCATTTTGTCGCCAGAGGTTGCCTTGAACGCTAACATATCAGAATTGCTACAACAGGTTTTTGGGAAATTTCCACTGCTGTACTTTAAGTTCTGTTTAGGTTTCATTTGTACTTGGATTGCCTCGATAGGATTGATTTTTCAGCCATTTTGTCAGGGTACATGTGATTTGCTACACCCATTGTCTTATTTTCAACCACTGTGCCGCGACACACTAGTGTGCTGTGAGAGAGTGTCAGGTGTGCCGTGAGAAATTATCCAAAGTCCCTTTTTAAAATTTAAAATTTTATAAAACATTTATGAATCATTCAATTGTCCCTAGGTGCGAATGAGTGAGTGAGTTGTCTGTCCCTGTGTGCCCTGCGATTGGCTGGCAACCAGTTCAGGGTGTCCCCTGCCCACTGCCCAATGATTGCTGGGATGGGCTCCAGCACCCCCGCGACCCTACTGAGGATAAGCGGTGTTAGCTAATGAGATGAGATGTCATTGTCAAATGTTTGTGCTGGAAAAACTGGGGGTATTATGAATTATACTGTAATAAAACATACTGTTCAGTGTCAGTTTATAACATTTTTGGTTAGTGGTGTGCCGCAAAATTTTTCCAATGTAAAAAACATGCCCTGGCTCAAAAAAGGTTGAAAAATACTGGTCTAACTCATTTGTGCCCAGAATATTCTATAAACAAAACACTTGAAGAAGCTGGTTGTCATATTCAGCCGTTATTTCGATGACCTACCTTTTCGCTACCCATACTCACATAAAAACACGAAAAAAAAAAAGTTCATTCATAACAACTATCAGGCTAACCAGATTTGACACTGGAATTTGGGAGTTAGCTAGCTAGGTTAAAGCTAGTTCCCACTTCAATACACAGGGTAGCTATCCATGCTAAGCACAACCGACCTTGCTACCTATCCTAAGCCCGTCTCTTCAACTGTTATGTTTGAAATCCATCCAGTTTAAACCAATATTTGACAATATGTCATTTAATCTCTTGCCACTAAGTCTTTCTGAAAGGGGGGATCCATTAGTCTCTGATCCCCTTCAAGGTTTTTCTCCCCTGTCAATATTCCCAAATGGATTTTCCTCGCCAAAATGGGCAGTTGGACCCACAAATTTTGTTATCTTTGTGGACTGTCAGCTTTAAATTGACGACCCATTTTTTCTACCCACCCTTTCACGTGGTTTTATTTTTTGGGGTACCCTTAGCAGATATGTCCGCCCCCTCTAAAAGAGGCTCATGTAATGGAAAATATAATGCGAATTTCTTGACCTACAAGTACTTAAAAATATGCATGTTTATTTGAAAGATAGTTTATGTATTTTTGCTTATCATTCAAATCAATATTTTTTTTAACGAATTATTTTTTTTACCCCTAAGGAGTCGCCTAATAATTCACAATGTCCCTAAAGTGTTTTTCAACCAGTGCGCCGGAGCACACTCGTGTGCCGGGAGACCTTGTCTAGTGTGCCGCAGGAAATTTCCCGATATTATCTTTCCGAGGCTCCGTCAAGGGATTTTTCTTTTCAACTTTCGAAAAAATCAAGTGCAATTGCACCTCCACTACACTAGGGAGCAGTGGCAGTCTCATTGGCAGTGTTGTTTACATTTGACCTCCCACCCTGTGCAGTGTCATTTTACCTGTGAAATTGATTGGTCCCGGGGACTCGCGTGCTCAAAAATCTATGGGTCCCAACAGAGATCTATGGGTCCCCAAAATTGAGTCTTATCGAGGTTGAAATTGTAAATCGGTGACAAATACATAATATAAATAAATAATAGTAATAATAATTTCCTTGTATTGTCATTCTGTGTAACAATGTACACAGAACGAAATGTCGATTGCACCTGACCCGTTGTAGCGAGCCGATGCAGCACTATATATTCATTCAGTTTTAATCATCAAATTATTGTTGGTAATATATCGATTAAAGGGATAACCACAAACCTGTATTTTTTTCATTTTCCCCTTTTATACATCCTTTTTTTCTTAACTTCTTTATACAACATCATCATATCAATCATCAAAGCAAGTGAGCCGTTTGAGAGCCGGCTCTTTTTAATGAGTTGAGCCAAAAAAGCCGGTTCTTTAAAAAAAAAGACGGACTTTCACTACACAACTCGAACTCGAGATCGGCGTGCAGACAAAAACTCGAACCGCGAGACCAAAACAACAATGGCGGCTCTACCTGATGAAAAGTTTAGGGTGCGGTAAATCTTTGTTAAAAAATGATAATGACAATTTCGTGTCAAAAAAGTTGCGTCCCGGGGGACGCAGGTTGATTTGACACGATGCGTCCCCAGCAAAAATAATGCGTCTAGGACTCAGGGACGCCGGCAAACCAGAAACCTGCCCTGTGCATATAGCACAAGGTATAAGCATCGAGTTTGAAGTGTAGATACGACCCCATGAAAAAATAAGTACCGTATTTTCCGCACTATAAGGCGCACCTAAAAGCCTTTTTTTTTTTTTTTTTTTTTCAAAAACTGACCATGCGCCTTATAATCCAGTGCGCCTTATATATGGATCAATATTAAGTCGCAAGGTCTCGCAACAAAAGGCAACCAGCCGCTGACTAGATTTTTCCTCGTAGGCGATGTGGTCCGCGGTGTATGCTGGGATACATATGCCGGCGTTTCATTTCCCAGCCAATGTGTCAATCATCATTTGAATCGATCACTATTGGCTAAAGTTATTCGGAGGTAAAGGGGGCGGATCCTTTTTATCATTTACAGGCTCGCATAGGCTGAAAGGGCAAAACAAAGCCTGCAATTGGCCGAAAAAAATTGAATGTGAATAGCAAGTTTGGTTGTCTACGGCATAGAGGAAACATGTTTTACCATTCTGTATTTGTAAATATTTTACTCTCCTGGATTTACACACTCACCGATATAAGAGGACCATGGTTGCACATTATTATTGAACGCAACGACTTCGGTGAGCTACTCCGGCAATATATTTTCCCAGTATCTTGTTTCAAAGTAATCTAGATGTTTCTGTGATGGGTCTTTTTTTAAATTAAACTCAATTCCAAGTGTTTATTGTCATATGCACAGTAAAGTTGCGAGTGAAAAAGAAAATAGAAACTAAGGAATCGTTGGCATTTCTTGAATCCCAAGACTGATGAATGATATTTGGAACAATACATTTGAGTGACATCGTACGGACACCGCATCCGCACGTGTTTACGACACGTATTTGCTTCTTTGCAAGCTTTCGGAATGTTAAGGGGGTAATAAGTTTGACTGAACTATCTGACTGTTTTGTCGACGTTCCCGTTGTAGCGCCTTATAATCCGGTGCGCCTTATGTATGTAAGATATAGGACCAAAAACTAATTTTTGGGGGTGCGCCCTATAGTGCGGAAAATACGGTACTCGAATTAAGAGACTTCTTGGTGAGGTGGAGGGACATTTTGCGCGAGAGGATTTCTTCTTCCGGGGGGGGCGTGACAGAAAAATAACGCTGCTTTATGTCAGGTCATTATTCATAGTACATTTTCAGATTTTTCTTCGTGCTAAACAGAAAGGGTCAAATTTAACTCACCTCCAGCAATCTTTTCTTCAACTAGTTTCTCTTATTAATGCCATATGAACTTCCTGTGTGCTTCTGCAGAATAGTCCTCCTTCCTGCATCCTGTTTGCTCATTCAGCTGTGGCTTCCTTCCTCTCTCGCAAACAAAGAACGGCGTGTGTATACACGTCTCCTAGCAAAAAAATGCCCGACGACAATCCCGAGCCATTCCACTGAGTAGGAGACACGCCCTAACAGCCAAGCCCTCCATAAAGCGAATCCAGTCAGGAAACTTGAGACGGAACTTGCTTGGAAACATCTAAATCAGGGTTCCTACAGCTTAAGGCAAGTTCGAGACTTAAGACTTTCTTGAAATAAAATTTAAGACCAAGTCGGCAAAAAAGCACGATTGAAACAAATAAAACAAAAAACCACGACAGGAATAAGAGGTAAATAAATGTTGTAGATAAAAAGATACTTTATTCATCCCTGTAGGGAAATTCACACTTCCAGCAGTATCCTTGTGTTGAAAAATAAAATAAAATAAAGATATAGAATACAAAAATACCCAATATAACGTGTTACACTGTAATAAAAATATGGTAATATGCAATGAGGGGGTGGAGTCTAATGTGGGCTTTTACTCCCCCGGGTGGATTTAAAGAGCCTCATGGCATGAGGAAGAAATGATCTCCTCAGTCTGTCTGTGGAACAAGAATGTTACAGCAGTCTGTCACGTCTGAAAAACATAGCCTTTCAAAGTTTTAGACATGGAATACAAATAAAAAGGACATCTACAGTAAATCATGGATCTTTAGTCAAAATGGGCAGATGACTACTGTTAAATTCGGACTGTAAACCATGACTTTTTTCCCCAGGCTTTCAACCCTGCGGCTTATGCAATGACGCGGCTAATTGATGCATTTTTTTCTAATTGCCAATAGGTGCGGCTTATAATCAGGTGCGCTCTATAGTCTGAATTTTACGATACTAATCCCAAGGAACTCTTCCGCTACATTTTAATCATGATGCATGAAAACTGACTTTTTTACTCAATATTTTTAGATCAAACAAATATAAATTTGATGTGTTGACATTTTAAAGGCTTTCAAAAATGGGCTCCAAGACATTTTAATGCCTTATTTTGAGGATAATGGAGATCAGCAGGAAGCCCGTAAATGCCTAGTTTAGATCATTTAGTGGCGCGTTACACCGAAGTAAATGCCATATGGAAGTGTTTAGTATGGAAAGTTTCCCCATATTTCCATTTTGTTCTCGCCTGCACGGTCACGCTGTGCACTGCAAACATAAGGAAGGTGCGTCAGTCCAAATTGATGACTGGGTTGTAAAGCACCTTTGTCACCTCGAGGCAGGGAGGGTTCGCTGATTAACTCGCTGATTAACTCACTGGTGAAACCAACATGTTTGTCTGACGGCAGCACACTCCGAGAAGCAGTTTGAGAAGTACCGTATTTTCCGCACTATAGGGCGCACCCCCAAAAAATAGTTTTTGGTCCTATATCTTCCATACATAAGGCGCACCGGATTATAAGGCGCTACAATGGGAACGTCGACAAAACAGTCAGATAGTTCAGTCAAACTTCTTACCCCCTTAACATTCCCAAAGCTTGCAAAGAAGCAAATACGTGTCGTAGACACGTGCGGATGCGGTGTCCGTACGATGTCACTCAAATGCATCGTTCCAAATGTCATTCGGAAGGTTAAAGTCTTGGGATTCAAGAAATGCCAACCATTCCTTAGTTTCTATTTTCTTTTTCGCTCGTAACTTCACTGTGCATATGACAATAAACACTTGGAATTGAGTTGAATTTAAAAATAGACACTCCATTCCATCCATTATCTGCACCGCTTATCACAGAAACATCGAGTTCAGTCTGAAACAAGATAGTGGGAAAATATATAGCCGGAGTAGCTCACCGAAGTCGTTGCGTTCAATAATAATGTGCAACCATGGTCCTCTTATATCCGTGAGTGTAGTAAATCCAGGAGAGTAAAATGTTTACAAATACAGAATAGTAAAACATGTTTTATCTATGCCGTAGACAACCAAACATGCTATTCACATTCATCTTTTTCGGCCAATTGCAGGCTTTGTTTTGCCCCTTTAGCCTATGCGAGCCTGTAAATGATAAAAAGGATCCGCCTCCTTTTACCTCTGAATAACTTTAGCCAATAGTGATCGATTCAAATGATGATTGACACATTAGTTAGCCAATGAAACGCCGGTATATAAATCCCAGCATACACCGCGGACGACTTCGCCTTCGGGGGAAAATCGAGTCGGCGGCCGCTTGCCTTAGTTGCAAGACTTAATATGGCAAATTGTCATAAACACTTGGAAAAATAAGCGACAAACCACAATGGGCTGCAACCCAAAAAAACATAATACTGTTCCTGAACAAAAACCTGCATATTCTTTGCCACTATGGCAACAAAGCCAATGAGAGAAAATTGACACTTTATTTCTATTACTGACATTTTTTTCTTAAATATCATGCAGTTGGACATACTTTAGTTGAAATTGTTATACAGTATTATTTTTTTGTTTTGTTGCAGCTTTTTCGCTTTGTTTTTCACTTTGGTTCCAAAACAGTAATACAAATATTTATATTTTTTTATACTATTAAAGTTTGCGATGTACTTATTTAATAAAAAAATGAAACATTTTTGCTGTGTTTATCATATTATAAACCAATTCAAGGGGAATGGTTCTTGTAAGCAAGGATTATGACATTTCCTGAACAACAAGCTGTAAATCCAGTGTCACTATGGCAACAGAGCCAATAGGGGTTGTTTGTGACATCGCTGATGTTTTTGGTTTGACTCTCTTGACATTTGCTGTGAAACAGTTGTTGTAGAAGTATTTCATTTTTTATACTGTGAAAGGTTTTGACTCTATGCACTAAGACTTGATTGGAAAGTAGAGAGTAGAGTAAAATTGACATTGTTGTACTTGACATTGCTGTTTTTTTTAACAGACTCTCTTGGCTTTTGCTCTTCAACACGAGAGAGAGACAGACAGAGACAGAAAAAGAGAGAGAGAGAGAGGGACAAAGATATAGAGACAGACAGAGAGAGAGACAGTGAGAGAGAGGGACAGAGACAGATATATATATCTCATCTCATCTCATGAGCCACACCGCTTATCCTCAGTAGGGTCGCGGGGGTGCTGGAGCCCATCCCAGCAATCATCGGGCAGTGGGCAGGGGACACCCTGAACTGGTTGCCAGCCAATCGCAGGGCACACGGGGACAGACAGCTCATTCACACCTAGGGACAATTTGGACCGGCCAATTCACCTGAAATGCATGTCTTTGGAATGTGGGAGGAAACCGGAGTGCACGGAGGAAACCCACGCAAGCACGGGGAGAACACACAAACTCCGCACAGGAAGTCTGGAGCTGGATTTGAACCCACGCAGGAGGTTCCCATGACATGAACTGTGCCGCACAAGCGCTAACCACTGCGCCGCCGTGCTGCCCCAGATATATATATATATATATATATATATATATATACTGTTAGTTGATCGTAGTAGTTTAATATAAACGAAACATTTTTAGTGCTTAAAAGCCTTATGTCAAGTCAAACCACATTTATTTGTTTGGCCCTTAATCACAAAACGTCTCAAAGGACTGCACGGGTTACAATGACACCATCCCCTGATCTTAAACCGACATGCGGGCAAGGAAAAACTCAAAAACCTTAGCACAAGGAAAATAAGAAACCTTAAGAAGGGGGCCTCACAAGTGGTCATCCCCCTTCCAGGATGACCAGAGTGCGATGGATTTGTCATTAACAATACATAACAAAGAAAAATACAGGTCATATGTAAAAATTTGTTCAGAAACTGCATGACAGCTTGCGCCGTCATTAACAATTCAATTATTTAATGGTCATGGCTTTTCCAAGAGGGCAGCACAGCAGCGCAGTGGTTAGCCCGTGTGCGGCACAGTTCTGAGGTCATGAGATCGAACCTCCTGTGTGCAGTTTGCATGTTCTCCCCGTGCTTGCTTGGGTTTCCTCTGGGCACTTCAAAAACATGCATGTCAGGTGAATTGGCCGGTCCAGGTGTGAACAAGCAAGCAAATTGTCCGTCCCTGTGTGCCCTGCGACTGGCTAGCAACCGGTTCAGGGTGTCCCCTGCCCACTGCCCGAAGACAGCTGGGATGGGCTCCAGCATACCCGCGACCCTACTGAGGATGAGCGGTGCAGCTAATGGATGGATGGATGGACTTTTCCGAGACAAAAGTATCAGTATCGATCGTTACTACCATGCATTTACCGATAGCCGGGACTGGGAGAGCAAGACATGGTCGGGGTCGGGGTCGGAAACGAGTTGGAAGCCGGGACGGGAGAGTAGACGTAGTCGGGAACAAAAAGGGGTCCCACCTCCCCAGTGTTGCCCGCCCACATCTCTGACGGCAGGGGTGTCAAACTCATTTGAACTCGGGGGCCACACGATAGAACAAACATTCTGTCGGGGGCCGGACTATTAGATTAAAGAGAAAGAAAAAGAGGGATAAAGAAATAAGAGAAAGAGGGAGGGAAAAGTAGAGGGCGGACAAAGAAAGAAAAAGAGAGGGAGATAGCGTGAGAAACAAAAAGATAAAAAGTCCTGAGAGAGGTGGAAAAGAAAGGGAGAGGAAGAAAGAAATCCAAAGAGAAATAGAAAGACAGAAGGAGAGAAAAGAAAGCACAAAGTGTATGAAGAGAGAAAGAGAAAAGAGAGAAAAGGAAAAAAAGGAAGTTAGAGCAAAAGAGGTTAAAAGACACACAGAGAGAAAGGGACAAAGAGCAACAATGGAAGAGAAAAAGAGAGACAGAGAGTGAAAGAGACAGAGTGGGAGAAAAGAAGTGGAAAAGAAAGAGAGAAAGATAAATTAATACAAGTACAGTGTCTTTGTTCGAGGCACCTGGCTTTGGCAAGATCAAGTTGACATATTTCAACCTGCAGCTTGTTTTTCTCTTGCGCTTCTCCGAGTGTGGTCTCACGGGCCGGATTCAATCCCTTAGCGGGCCTGATCTGGCCCGCGGGCCGCCTGTTTGACACCTGTGTCTTACGGATTCCGAAATGGTTTCAAAGCACGTTTGTCACCTCGGGGCTGGGAGCCACGCTTATTACCTCTCCAGCGAAACCACCAGGAAAAACATATTTGTTTGGCGGCTTCACGCTGCCTTGGATGAGGCCGTTTATTGTCTGGGGTTTGGAGCGCTAAGAGAAAAAGGCCGGATTCCAAACCTCCTCGCTTAATCGAAAGCATCTGTTCCGACAGTATCTCTTGCGATTCGAGGTAGGTTCTACCAAGGCCGGATTAGAACTATTCCAGACAGGCAGATAAGTCTGCAGACTTTGACCTCCTGGTGCACTTGGAGGCCTTGGTCATACACGTCAACAGCTGAATGGAGGTCACAAGGTCTTACTGAAATGAAATATCACAAGATTTTTCTTCTTTTTTTTAAGTGAAAACATAATATTGACCCTTTGTTGCCTTTTCTGGTGAAATGAGAGCCATGACGGATGGTAAGAGGCACTTGAGCGCAAGGCGATTGAGTTGAAACAAATAGCGATTCCCACGACAGAAGAATATTGCCATCCATCCATTATCTGCACTGCTTATCCTCAGTAGGGTCACGGGGGTGCTGGAGCCCATCCCGGCTATCTTCGGGCAGTGGGCTAATTTTCCTTACAAGTCTGAGCGTTTACACAAAGTTGGTGAGCAACGCTTGAAACAACAGTGAGCAACCATAATCCCAAGTGTGGCAATGCAAAATGATTTTTCTCTTTTGAATGAATTGACTCATGTACTATTGCAAACGTCGTTTGTTCTTACAATTCTTTCACAAGATATCCATTTATTTTTTTTCCCTGATATATTTTGTCGCATAATATTAATATTTTTGGGGGCTTAGTAAGATACAGAACTGTACTTAATCACATTTTTAGTGGAAGTACAATGTTGGCAACAAGATTCACTTGATAAAATTGGAAATTATTTGAATGCAACACAAACTTTTTCTTCTTTTTTCCGTGTTTTTTTTCTACTTTTTTTTAAATTCCTTTAAAAAAAATCTCATTGTGTTTATTTTTTCCAAGCTGTTACTTTTTTATCTCTATTTACTTTTTTCCTACATTTCTTTTTTCTGGCCTTTTTCTAAATTTTTCCTTCTTTTTTTTTCTCTTCATTTTGTTTCTTTTTTTCTCAGCTTTTCACTACTTTTTCATTTTGGTATTTTTTATTTTTTTGTTCTATTCCCCCCTTCCTTTAAGTCATTTTGTGCATAATTTTACATAATATTTGGTCATGATGGGATTAAAGAAGCAAAAACAACCCGAAAGAGCCGGTTCCTTTTAGTGAGCCGAGCCGAAGAAGCCAGTTCTCGACAAACTACTAACTTTACTCAACTTCGTTCTACTTCGACTCGACTTCAAAATACCGCATTTAGGACACAACGTCAGGGGAACCCGTGTATTTTTTACCCTCATGCACTGTACCTTTGACTTAAGTCGCTTCTTAATTCGTAATTTTGAGCCTTCATTTTTGTGCGCTGGCTCGATTTTCTTGTGCGCTGAGAATGTGCAAGCAGTGCGCAATTGCGCACGCGCGCAGCTTGGAGGGAACACTGGCAGTGGGAAGGGGACACCCTGAACTGGTTGCCAGCCAATCGCAGGGCACACAGGGACAGACAATCCGCTCGCTCATTCACACCTAGGGACAATTTGGACCGGCCAATCAACCTGACATGCATGTTTTTGGAATGTGGCAGGAAACCGGAGTGCCCGGAGGAAACCTACGCAAGCACAGGGAGAACATGCAAACTCCACATAGGAGGTTCGATCTCATGACCTCAGAACTGTGCGTGCCTTAGTCTTCATATTTAGACACATACCACTGTAATACATTGCGTACTAGTTTTATTAATGATAATAATCATAATATGCTTTTGAAAAAGAAAATCCCCAAATTCTGAAGTTAAACGGGAAAGAACCATGAAACATTCTTTGTTTTAGGTTTCAATAATGACGGATGGAATGACAGGTGAGGCACAGCTTCACCTGCCTCCCCCGACTGCACGTCACTGATGGAGTTTCAAAATATAGTGGGGACATTTCTTCTTACATTTTTTGTATTGGGCGTGGTTATTAGCATATATCTTCTGTGAAGAATAACTGAAAGAAACACGCTGCCACACCTACATTCTGTTCTAAATCGAGAAATTCTCAGCCAGGAAAAATAATAATAATCATCGCAGTTTGAAATAAATATGAATCTTCTATTTCTAATTTTTCCCACATTTTATTATACTTTTCAATGATTCCTCCACTAAAACAAGAAAATAGTTTTTTAAATGAGCAAAATGATCTGCCAATGGAGATTTTATTTTCTACAGTTTAGGAAATCTTTTACTTTATATTTTTTTAACTTTCTCGTAAAATAATACAATGAAAATCCTCAAAATGAGCACAAATATTCCTCCATTTGTGTATTTATATATGTATTTTATTACTCTATGTAAAGAAGAAGAATTACCTCTTAAGATTGTTTTAAAAGGCAAATAATTTAGCTCATTTTAAGATGTTTTTGTCACGGTTGCCATAGCGCCCAATTGGCCCCGCTCGTGTGGCGCCAGCTGCGGCTTGTTGACAGATTGGCTTCCCTGCTATTTAAGCTCAGTGTTCTCACTCTCCTTTTGTCAGTCAGTGAAGCTCCGTGTATACTAGGCTAGCCTTTTTTTGACCCTGACTCTCGCCTGTCCGGTTTTTGCTAACGTTTGTCTCCGGCTACGACCTGCTCAGATCCTGACCACGTCTGCTCTCCCGTTCTGGCTTACGACCCCTTTTTGTTTCCGACTACGTCTGCTCTCCCGTTCTGGCTTACGACCCCTTTTTGTTCCCGACTACGTCTACTCTCCCGTTCTGGCCTACGACCCCTTTTTGTTCCCGACTACGTCTACTCTCCCGTTCTGGCTTACGACCCCTTTTTGTTCCCGACTACGTCTACTCTCCCGTTCTGGCCTACGACCCCTTTTTGTTCCCAACTACATCTACTCTCCCGTTCTGGCTTACGACCCCTTTTTGTTCCCAACTAAGTCTACTCTCCCGTTCTGGCCTACGACCCCTTTTTGTTCCCGACTACGTCTACTCTCCCTTTCTGGTTTACGACCCCTTTTTGTTCCCGACTACGTCTACTCTCCCGTTCTGGCTTACGACCCCTTTTTGTTCCCGACTACGTCTACTCTCCCGTTCTGGCCTACGACCCCTTTTTGTTCCCAACTACGTCTACTCTCCCCTTCTGGCTTACGACCCCTTTTTGTTCCCGAACACGTCTGCTCTCCCGTTCTGGCTTACGACCCCTTTTTGTTCCCGACTACGTCTGCTCTCCCGTTTTGGCTTACGACCCCTTTTTGTTCCCGACTACGTCTGCTCTCCCGTTCTGGCTTACGACCCCTTTTTGTTCCCGACTACGTCTACTCTCCCGTTCTGGCATACGACCCCTTTTTGTTCCCAACTACATCTACTCTCCCGTTCTGGCTTAAGACCCCTTTTTGTTCCCGACTACGTCTACTCTCCCGTTCTGGCTTACGACCCCTTTTTGTTCCCGACTACGTCTACTCTCCCGTTCTGGCCTACGACCCCTTTTTGTTCCCGACTACGTCTACTCTCCCGTTCTGGCTTACGACCCCTTTTTGTTCCCGACTACGTCTACTCTCCCGTTCTGGCCTACGACCCCTTTTTGTTCCCGACTACGTCTACTCTCCCGTCCCGGCTTCCAACTCGTTTCCGACCCCGACCATGTCTTGCTCTCCCAGTCCCGGCTATCGACCCGTTTTTCCGTCCCTTACACCGCCATCGCTCGCTACGTTTTCGGATCACAATCAGAGTACGAGAGAGACTTGCTTCCCGCGTCCAGCGAACACCAGTTAGTGGGCGCAGCCCTTCCTCTCTCTTTCAATCAAACTTGTAAACGTCACGCAAGTGGGTCCTGTTTCCGTTCTGGTCCTGACAGTTTTTCCTTTGTTTTTTCAAAAGTTGATTTTGTTTTCATTGTAACCTTGTTTTGAATGAGGGTGGCGTATAAAATCTTCATAAAAATACAATTATATATTTAGAGTGAGCTAAATCATCTCCCACATTTGTCACTTTCAAATATTTTCTTATTTTACTTTAAAACAAGTTTGAAAAACACAGCAGTATTAGATAAAAAGACAAATATTACATCATCTGCCAGTGGAGCAATGTATTCCATTGTATTTTTTGACGTTGTCTATAATTTTAGCACTATTTAGTCCTGGATCAGAAGCAGGACAACAAAATTCATGTGAACGTATTCCAAGAGCGTGATTTCAAAATGAAATACTTTTAAAATCGCAAAATAAAACAAAACATTGTTGCAAAGTATTAAGGATTGATAATCAGAATATATAACAGAACAGTACTTTAAAATTTTAGTTTAATATAAATCTAATTATAAAATTCATTGCATTTTTTCCATCTGCCATCAGTATGTACCTGTATTGACTCATCTTCATTCATGCAATGTTTACGTTGCGTCGTCTGCTACGAGGCACGTGAACTCCTCTTTCCATGATGCTTTTCATGGACGTTTACGTTTCGTACCGTCATCAATTTTGTTAGCTTCTTTTGAATCTGTCTTCTGGGGCTGAGGTTTTGGCTTGATTTCTAACCACTTATCCATTTTTCTTGGGTTCTCTGTGCGTCTACTTTGGAAAATGATATGCAAATGCACGACCTTGGGAATGTCCAGAAGCACGAAGTTATTCGATGCAGGCTTCTGATTGGCTGCTGAGTATACAAATTGCCTAACGTTCATTGCATGTATATGAATAGCGGTTTTCTATCTGCCATCAGTATGTACCTGTATTTCCTCATCTTCATTCATGCAATGTTTGCGTTGCGGCATCTGTTAGAAGCCATGTGAACTCCTCTTTCCACCATGCTTTTAATGTACGTTTACGTTTTGTAGCGTCATCCATTTTGTTAGCTTCTTTTGAATCCTTCTTCTGGGGCTGAGGTTTTGGCTCGATTCCTAACCACTTATCCATTTTTCTTGTGTTCTCTGTCTACTTTGGAAAATGATATGCAAATGCACGACCTTATAACGCTTGGGAAAGTCCGGAAGCAGGAAGTTATTCGATGCAGGCTTCTGATTGGCTGCAGAGTATGCAAATTGCCAAACGAACCGAAGTTTCGAAATTTCCAAACCGAACGAAGATTTCGAAATAAAACAAATGTTTGATATGGGAAAAAAAACGAAATTATTTTTTTATTTTTAGTTTTTTCTTGAAAAAATTGTCATCCACCCGGGCGGAGAAGTTTTGTAAATTGTACTCCTGACGTAAAAGAAGCGCGCCCCGGGCGTCCGGGCAGACATTATTTCAGACACTGCTATTTAAATTGAACTAAGTTAATACGTTTAGAGCAGATTATGGCGACTGGCATTTGTAAAAAAAATTAAGCAATAGAACATTTTATCATTTTACATGCAATGCTACAGCTATCAAAACCAAATTTCTTTTACTTATGTAACAGAGTTGAAAATTGATTGTTTTGAGTTTTTTTTGTTTAATTCTCACAAAATCTGTGTTTTTGTTGCATTACTGTTAAAACTCTGGTACCGCATTTGTTAAGCCATGGGTGTGTGCGACTGTCTTTCATTTAGCACAGTGGTGTCAAACAGGCGGCCCGCGGGCCAGATCAGGCCCGCTAAGGGATTGAATCCGGCCCGCGAGACAACACTCAGAGAAGCGCAAGAGAAAAACAAGCTGTAGGTTGAAATATGTCAACTTGATATTGCCAAAGCCAGGTGCCTCGAACAAAGACACTACTTGTATTTATTTCTCTCTCGCTCCTCCCTTTCTTTCTTTTCCACCCCTTTTCTCCCACTCTGTCTCTTTTTCTCTTCCTTTGTTGCTCTTTGTCTCTTTAACTTGTTTTGCTCTAACTTCCTTTTTTCTTTTTATCTCTTTTCTCTTCCTACCCTTCGCGCTTTCTTTTCTCTTTTCTCTCCCTCTGTCTTTTTGGATTTCTTTCTTCCTCTCCCTTTCTTTCCCCCCTCTCTCACAACTTTTTATCTTTTATTTATCATGCTCTCTCCCTCTCTCTCTTTTTCCCTCCCTCTTTCTCTTATTTCTTTATCTCTTTAATCTACTAGTCCGGCCCCCGACAGAATGTTTGTTATATCGTATGGCGCCCTGAGTTAAAATGACTTTGACACCCCCGGTTTTAGCACTTTATGGGCTTCTGCGCTTGCCGTACTTTCAGCTCTGATCACCTCGTGCTGAAGATGATTTCAGTCGTGCACAGACGCCCTGACTTTTGTATTGTTTTGTTTTATTAACCGAGTGACTGTGAACACTTGTGTCACGCATGATTGAGGGTCGTTATACTTAGCATATCTTAAATTAAGTATTTAATACGTTTTTTTTACCTATGTACGAGTCCGTGTGGTTATTTCTATTCCTTTTGCGACTTCCCTGTTGCGTCAACCGAAGTAACAAAGGTCAACCTCACGCAACAAGTTCCTCCCCGGGAAAATGAAATCCTTTCGAAAGAGATGCATGGCTAAAAATCATCACTTTAAAAGCGATAATGGCATGCGAACGCCATCAAGTAGAGTTCTTTGGAAAACAATCGCTGACTTACTTGATTTATTGCAGAATCCTTGAGTTCAGTAGTGGGTAGACTGGATTTTTTCGGAGTTTCTGCTCTCCTCCCCTTTCTTATCTAATCCCCGAGCGCACAGAACTCCGTGCACCGTGCAGGTTGTCAAGGTAAATGAGTGCAAACAGCCTTGTCCGTCAATCTATGACTTCATCCGCATTCAAGAGAGAAGGGAGTGGGCGGGGCGAGCGTCTTCTTATTTCGCTTTTAGGCCCCGCCCCTCTTTTTGCTCTTTCTGCCTCGCTTTGCGCGAATTGTATTTCCTTATTTAGGAGGAGGAAGTCGTGATGGGAAGTTCGCCTCTGTTTTCAGGGGAGCGGCTCTTTCGGCTCGGCTCTTCCGAAAAACTTTCAAATTGTTTTTACTCAGGAAACGACAGAGATGACGTCATTAATATTGACCAATCATAAGTGCCTGAGAGAGACAGAGAGAGAGACTAAAAGCTAATTAAGAAACGAGAAAGGAATAGAGACAGGGAGGGAGAGAAAGACAAGGGAGAGAGAGAAAATGAGCTAGAGAAATAGAGAGGGAAAGTGAAAGAGAGCAAGTACAAAGACATAGAAAGAGAAAGTGAGAAATAATGAGAGAGCAAGAAAGAGAAAAAACTGATGGAGAGGGAGAGGAGGAGAGAGAAAATGAAAGAAATAGAGAGAAAGAGGAAAAGAAAGAATGAGAGAGAGTGAGGGAGAAAATAGAGAAGGAAAGAATGCAGAGAAAATATAGACGGAAAGAGAAAAACAGAAAGTGATATATTAAAAGAAAGAGAGTGAGAAAGGAATAGACAGAGAGAAAGAGAGAGAGAGAGAGAGAAAATGAGCAAGAGAAATAGAGATTGAAAGTGAAAGAGTGAGAGTAAAGACATAGAGAGAGAAAGTGAGAACTAATGAGAGAGCAAGAATGACAAAAAACAGACGGAGAGGCAGAGGAAGAGAGAGAAAATGAAAGAAATTGAGAGAAAGAGAAGGAAAGAGAAAAAGAAAGAATGACAGAGAGTGAGAGAGAAAATGAAAGAAAAAAGGAAAGAATAGAGGGGGAAAGAGATAAACAGAAAGAGAAAGGAATAGAGACAGGGAGGGAGAGAAAGACAAGGGAGAGAGAAAATGAGCTAGCAAAAGAGAGGGAAAGAGAAAGTGTGAAAGAAAAAAGAGAGAACGAAACATACAAAGACACAGAGAAAGAGAAAGTGAGAAATAATATGAGTGCAAGAAAGAGAGAAAAATAGAGAGAGGGAGAAAAAATGAGAGAAAGGGGAGTGAGAGAGAAAGAGAGAAGGAAAGACTAGAGAGAAAATAGACATAAAGTGATACATAAAAAAAGAAGAGAGGTAGAGATAGAAAGAGACAGGCAGTGAGGGAGGAAGGCAGAGAGATAGCAAAAAGAGAGGGAAAGATACAGAAAGAGGGGGGAAATAGAGAAAGATAGGTCTAAAAGAGATAGTGATAAACACAGAGGGAGAAAGAGAAGAAAAGAGGGGGATACATAGAGCAAAAGAGTGGGAATATAGAAATAATAGGGAGAGAGAAAGAGAGAACTTAAGAAAGAGAATAAAGCAAATCGAAAGAGGGAGGGTAAAATGGTGAGGGAGAAAGAAAGAGAATTTGAGATAGAAAAGAAGGCAAAAGGAATAAGAAAAAAGAAAGAGAAAGAGAGAAATTGTTATGGGGAAGATAGAGAAAAAAAGAGAAAGAGAGCGTAAGAAAGGAAAAAAGAGTGAACTTTTCGAAGTGATCAGGCTCCTTAACGGTTACTTAAAAGAGCCGGCTCACAAAGCCGTTATGTTCGCGAACTTCACACGACTAGGAGGACTGGAAGGAAAATGAGTTCTCGTGACTGGGGGGGAGTTCGGGAGGCATTTTCCGAATAGTTCCCTTTCGGCCTTCCTTCCACTGTGTGGGAGTTCTCAAGTTTGTGAGAGGAGAGCAAAAAAATTGTGGGAGAGCAGACGGACTGGCTCATCTCTCGCCCGACTGTTTTTCTTTTCTAAAATCAACACATCGCTTCTCCATCTCACAGGCTGTGACACATCATCCCAAACAATGTCAGGGACGAGGGCAAGTCCACACAGGAAGAGAACCTATTTATTCTTTATTCTTTTTCTTTTCGCTTTTAGCGTTTTTCACTCCAGCTCCCAGACACGATTCCACGCCCCCTCTCAATTTAGGCCACGCCCACTTGCCACATCAACCATTCCTACAGTCAAACACGAATGAGAATGCTTAGCCATCCATTATCTACACCGCTTATCCACAGTAGGGTCGTGGGAATGCTGGAGCCATCTGTGGGCAGGGGACACCCTCAACTGGTCACGGGGCACACAGGGTCAGACAACTCACTCGCTCATTCACACCTAGGGACAATTTGAACCGGCCTATTTACCCAACATGCATGTCTTTGGATAAATCTATATCTATCCATTCCATCCATCTATATCCATCCATTCTATCTACCCATCTATATCTATCCATTCCATCCATTCTATCTATCTTTATCTATCCATTCATTCTATCTATCCATCTATATCTATCCATTCCAACATTCTATCTATCCATCTATATCCATCCATTCTATCTATCTATCTATCTATCTATCTATCTATCTATCTATCTATCTATCTATCTATCTATCTATCTATCTATCTATCCATTCCATCCATCCATTCTATCTATCTATCTAGCTATATCTATCTATTTCTCTCTGTCTATCTATCCATACTATCTATCTATCTATATCTATCCATTCCATCCATCCATTCTATCTATCTGTCTACCAGTAAATCTATCCATTCCATCCATCCATTCTATCTATCTATCTATATCTATCTATTTCTATCTGTCTATCTATCCATTCTATCTATCAATGTCTATCTATCCATACTATCGATCTATATATATCTATCCATTCCATCCATCCATTCTATCTATCTGTCTACCAGTATATCTATCCATTCCATCCATCCATTCTATCTATCCATCTATATCTATCCATTCCATCTATCCATCTATATCTATCCATTCCATCCATTCTATTTATCTATCTATCTATCTATCCATTCCAACCATTCTATCCATCCATCTATATCTATCCATTCCATCCATTATTTCTATCTATCTATGTCTATCATCCATCCATTCTATCTATCTATCTATTCCATCCATTCTATCCATCTATATCTATCTATGTCTATCTGTCTATCCATCCATTCTATCCATTATATCCATCTAACTACCTATTCCATCCATCCATCCAATATATCTATCTATCTATCCATCTATCATGTGCCTCTACATTTCTTCTTGCGCGTTACCGTTTCAAGAAAAGCTTGAGAAAAGACTGCCCTAACTAAGACATAAACCCTAACTGGCTCGACAGCTTGGTTAATCATTACTATTTAAACTCCAAGTTAAGTGACAGAACTAACAAACACTCTCCAGTCTGCCTGGCGACATTGGCGAAGCAGAGTCGCAGAAATCTTGTCCCAACACGCCTCGTTTTAGTGTTTTGTTGCGCTGGGTTTCATATTTGCCTTTGGAGCCGAGCTCCGGTACTCGGTGGGGCTTGGCAATGACGTCAATCGGGAAATATTTCGTAGTAACAGTCGCTAACTCTGATGGTTAATCATTTTCAAATTTGTCCTTTAACATTGGGTGAGTGAGTCTTACGTGTGACACGTATTTCCTATTGAGATTGTATTTTTAATGTTTAACATAAAGTTTCTTTGGGGCAGCACGGCGGCGCAGTGGTTAGCGCGTGTGCGGCACAGTTCTTAAGTCTTGGGAACCTCCACAATGGAGTATTTTGTGTAGAATTTTGAGATAAGAGATTAAATTAATACAATTTGGAATGAGGCTGTAACATAACAAAATGTGGAAAAAGTGAAGCGCTGATAATACTTTCCGGATGGACTGTATATCGATCCATTCCATCTATCTATCTATATCTATATCTATCCATTCCATCCATCCATTCTATCTATCTATCTATCTATCTATCTATCTATCTATCTATCTATCTATCTATCTATCTCCATTCCATTCATCCTATCTATCTATCTATCTATCTATCTATCTATATCTATTCATTCTATATATCCATCTATATCTATTCATTCTATCTATCCATTCCATCCATTCTATCTATCCATCTATATCTATCCATTCCATCCATCCATCCATCCATCCATCCATTCTATTTATCTATATCTATCCATTCCATCCATTCTATCTATCTATATCTATCTATGTCTATCTGTCTATCTATTCATTCTATCCATTCTATCTATCAGTTCCATCCATTCTATCTATCCATCTATATCTATCCATTACATCCATTCTATCTATCTATCTATCTATCTTTATCTATCAGTTCCAACCATTCTATCTATCCATCTATATCTATACATTCCATCCTTTCTATCCATCTATATCTATCCATTCCATCCATCCATTCTATCCATCTATCTATCTATATCTATCTATGTCTATCTGTCTATCTATTCATTCTATCCATTCTATCTATCAGTTCTATCCATTCTATCTATCAATGTCTATCTATCCATTCTATCTATCCATCTATATCTATCCATTCCATCCATCCATTCTATCTATCAATCTATCTATATCCATCCATTCCATCACTGAAGTGTGGGAGAGCTAAAAAATATTGGCTAACCGTGGAAGAAAATGCACCAGGCAAAGACTTACGTTTTTGAACCAGTCGCAACCGGGGAGATGAGATCTTTCCATACTCTCTTACTCAATCTCGATCTCAATCTCGGCCATCCCCCGTCTGCTTCTGTGTTCTATTGAGATCACAAGACATGGAAAAGTACTGGTATGTTGAGACAAAGACAAAAGACCACCTGTCCGGTTTTGCTCCAGTTTATTTTTGTCCTGTTTATTATTCTGTCCAGTTTTTGTTCCCGTCTAGTTTGTCCTGTTTCATTTCGAAATCCCGTTTTATTACTAACGTGCATGACTCCCCATTTCCCGTAAAATAAAAGGCTGTGAGAAACGTCACGCGTTTGGGTCCTGATCCTGTTCTGTTTCATGACACATTCATACGTATTAGAAATTGCTTTAAAAGGTCCACCTTTATAGGCTCTTTCAAAAATCTTGATGACTTTATGACTAGTTCCCAGTTTTTTTTGCACACCCCTGTTTTAAATACTCCACACTATTTTATCTATCCTCCACAACTCTACCACTACTCCTTGTGATGCATCACTCTTGTGTCTCCTCGGCTTTCCTTCGCACGCCCCCAAACATCTGGTTCCGTCTCCGACGCCAGCTCCTCCTGCCAAAAGATCTAACAGGTTTAATTTGGTTTTGGGCTGCTGTGACAATCTACTGCGTGTTAACGATCCTGCTGGGAGACGCTAATTGAAAAAGAGTCTCCTGGAGGTTCGGCCAAACGGTGACATCAAGGTGTGAAAAATGCTGTTGTGGTCCTGCAGGGCCTACAATGCTGGCCTAAAAATATCTGACTCAGAACCAGAACGGAGACAGGACCCACTTGCGTTACATTTCTGCCAAGTTTTATTGGAAGAAAGAGAAAGGGTTGCGCCCACGATCTGGTGGTTGCTGGACGCGGGAAGCAGGTCGCTCGGAACGCGGAAGTGTATCTTTCGTGACGAGCGGTGTCGGGAACGTAAAAACGGGTCCGTAGCCGGGACAGGAGAGCAAAAACGTGGTCGTAAGCCAGGAAAGGAAAGTAGACGTGGTTGGGGACAAAAAGAGGTCGAAAGCCGGGACAAGAGAGTAAACGTAGTCAGGACTAAAAACAGGTCGAAGCCAGGGGAAAGACGGGAGCAAAAACAGGTGGGAGTCAGGGTCGAAAAAGACTTGCCTAGTGTTAACTGGATACTTAAGGATACTGCTGGAAGTGTGAATTTCCCTATGGGAATGAATAAAGTATCTATGTATCTATCTATCTATCTATCTATCTATCTATCTATCTATCTATCTATCTATCTATCTCTATCCATCTATCTAGACATCTATCTATCTATCTATCTATCTAGACATCTATCTAGACATCTATCTATCTATCTATCTATCTATCTATCTATCTATCTATCTATCTATCTATCTATTCACCTACCTACCTATTCACCTACCTACCTATTCATCTACCTACCTATTCACCTACCTACCTACATACCTACCTATCTACCTACCTATCCATTCACCTACCTATCTACCTACCTATCCATTCACCTACCTATTCACCTACCTGTCTATCTACCTACCTATTCACCTACCTACCAACCTATTCATCTACCTACCTACCCACCTATTAACCTACCTACCTACCTATTCACCTGCCTACCTACCTACCTATCTATCAATTCACCTACCTATCTACCTACCTACCTATTCACCTACCTATCTACCTACCTACCTACCTATTCACCTACCTACCTATTCACCTACCTACCTACCTACCTACCTACCTACCTACCTACCTACGTATTCACCTACCTATCTACCTATCTATCAATTCACCTACGAATTCATCTACCTACCTTCCCATCTATTAACCTACCTACCTACCTATTCATCTACCTATCTATCAATTCACCTACCTATTCACCTACCTATCTATCAATTCACCTACCTATTCACCTACCTACCTTCCCATCTATTAACCTACCTACCTACCTATTCATCTACCTATCTATCAATTCACCTACCTATTCACCTACCTATTCAACTACCTACCTACCTACCTATTCAACTACCTACCTACCTACCTACCTACCTATTCACCAACCCACCAACCTATTCACCTACCTATTCACCTATCTATTTATTCAACTATTTACCTATTCACCTATCCATCGATTATTATCTATCTATTATTATTATTATTATTATTATTATTACCCTGGCATTTTTGGTCCTCTATCATTTCTCGTAGTTAGCGGAGTAGTGCAGAGTGAAACCCTCACGAGGGGGCTGTTTCTTATTCCACCCAACAGCTGGTAAGCCTCTAAAGCGAGATACCCTAAAGGTCCAACTAGATCTGATGTCAGTAAAAATAAAGTAGGATGCTGAGGAAATGCACTCAAAGTGGACGTGTGGTTTTGCTCTTGTCACTTAACTGCGGCTTTGGAAGCCATCATCCAGGGGCCAAATGCTTTTCATAAGACACTAATATGAGAAATAAGATTAGGCCGGCGCTTAATTCACTCAAGCAGCCTGTGTTTATGGACCCATGCGTAGAGAGTGTGCACGCTTTTTTTTTTAGCATTCGGTAGCAAAAGCGCATCGTAGCTTCTGGATTTATCGCCGTGCCGGCTAATTTTGGCATCCGCCGGGGATTAGGCGTTCTTAACAATCCGTCGAGATACGTGGGAGCGGCGCTGTGATCGTATGTCCGCGTTCAAAAGTCCCAAAAGATATTTTTGTTCTTCTGAGATCCGAGAGAAATTCTTCTGAGCAGCTGCGGACCGCCGGATGGATTTGTAAACTAAGCCGCGAAGAACCGTTTCGTTGTCACGTTGATATGGCCGCATTTAAGGTGTTATTGTTCAGGAACAGCTGGTTAGGGCGCTTGGATTATATTTCCCCTCCTTGTCGTCGTGGCTCTCTCGTCGTCCTCCTTTCATGTTTTTTTCTGTTAGAGCTGGTTGTTATTGGAACGTTATGTTGATCTTCTCGCAATGGACTCCAGCGCTTCATCACTCTTGCTGCTGCTGGACCTTAGTGCTGCTTCTAACTCTGTGGACCATAATATTTTACTAGAATGGTTGGAAAATGGATTGGTCTCTCAGGAACCGTCCTCTTATGGTTCAGATCCAACGTCTCAGAAGGACACACTGCGTTAAATATGGTGAAATGACATCTGAGCCTTTTAGTCTTACCTGTGGTGTTCCGCAGGGTTCTGTACTTGGCCCCCTTCTTTTCAGCATTTATATGTTTCCATGAGGTGATATTATTCGCAAGTATAATATCAGTTTCCATTACTACGCAGATGACACTTAACTATATCTTCTGATGGAGGAATATTCCACACTAAACTGTGGAAATTTGGAGGCCTGCATCACTGAGATAAAAGAGTGGATGTCACTCAACTTCTTGCGCCTTAACTCTGAAAAGACCGAAATGTTAGTTATTGGTCCATCTAAATGCCAAAAACGGCTCTAAACATTGACAAATGTAATATCACCCAGTGTGATTCAGTAAAAAATTTAGGTGTCATATTTGACTTGATCCGTCCAATCAAATACACGTTAAAATTATTACTAGAATAGCTTTCTTCCATCTTCGCCACATTGATAAAAATCGCCCTATGCTGTCTCCGTCAGATGCGGAGATTATAATTCATGCGTTTGTTATCTCCCATCTCGATGACTGTAATGCACTACTCTCCGGTCTCCCGAAGTCCAAAATCAAGAACCTTCAGCTGGTACAAAATGCTGCAGCGAGGCTTTTAATTAAGATAAGAAAGTTTGATCACATGACCCCAATTTTAGCTAACCTGCATTGGCTCCCTGTTAGCTTAAGATGTGATTTTAAGGTTTTGTTGGTAGTATACAAAATCATGCAAGGACTTGATCCCTCATATCTTTCAGATTTAATTTCCTCCTATGTTCCGGTCCGGAGCCTTCACTCTGAAAATGCTGGTCTACTAGTGATACCAAGAGCCAAGAAGAAATCTACAGGTTCGAGAGCGTTCTCCATTCGCGCCCCGGTGCTGTGGAGTGCTCTTCCCCCTGAGATTCGATCTGTAAGCTCAGTGGATATGTGTAAATCTAAACTTAAAACACACTTCTATTCTATAGTATATGAATAACCTATATTTTATGTTGACAATATCTGTGTATTATTTGCCCTCATGTAGGTTTCAGATCAGGGGATGGTGTCATAATAGTCTGTGGTTTGCAATTAAGGGCTATACAAATAAACATGACTTGACTTGTTGCAAGAGGTCACAAGCTGAGATGCTGATGGAGCCGGGACGGACGACCTTCATGAGCTTAGCTTTATTTGAGAACGCTATAAAAGCTAATGTTGAACGTCTGGAACTTTGAACGTGTCCGGAATGCAATAAAGCGCGTTCCCTTTTCGCCGTATCTCCTCTCCGGAGTAAGCGGATCTTCCGTAGCGGGAGGTGGCGGTGTCAGGGACGAAAAAACTGGTCGATAACCGGGACTGGAGAGCAAAAACGTGCTCGGGATCAAAACAGGTCATAGCCGGAGACAGATCAGGAACGGGCAGGTGGAAAAACCGGTGCCAAAATGGGACAGGTGGAAATCAGGGTCAAAAAGGCTTGCAGACGGACTGACAACAGGAGAGTGACAGGACAGGGTTTAAATAGGGACAGGGAGCCAATCAGGCGCCAAATGAGCGGACACAGGTGATTACAATTGGTAATCATGACAATTATTAATACCTCACCAGGGAAGAACGCGACCACAATTCAAAAACTGTAAAACCAAATGATTTATGATTCATCAAATTACCAACGAATGCTAAATCTGAAATCCATTACATGTTATGGGATTCGGTTAAACCAAGATTAAAAAAAAAACCTGTGGATGACACAAAAACTTGTCATCTCCCTGAATAATTTCTTTTTTTTTTTTTTGTCAAGATGATATCATCCCATTTAACATGTACCGTCGAGGCAATCATCATTGACGTCTCCATTGATTCCATGTTATTTATATTGCCGACGCAGATATCGCCACCACACCCACTCACAGCATCAGATTAGGATTTTTCGATCCAACGGGAGCGCTAAAGACAAAAACGAGGGGATAACTAATCCTCGTCACTTCTTACGTCAAATAATCACAGTATTATGTAAATACGCTATATATGCGCAACTCCCTTTCGTATACTGACATTACATCATATTTTTGATTTAACAGAAATTGTAACGATACATAATTGTACTGGTTGTAGGTCATTTGGCTCTACTGGAATTAAAGCAGGGTGGAAAAAAAGGAAAAAAACACAATGAAATGCAAAAAGTGTCACGACCAGAACGGAATCAGGACCCAAATGCGAAGCGTTAAAAGTTTATTGATAGAAAGAGGAAGGGAAGCGCCCGCAATGTGGTGCTCGCTGGACACAGGAAGCAAGCCGCTCACGCAATCGGATCATGATCCGAATACGGAAGAGATGGCGGTGTCGAGGACAGAAAAAAAAACAGGTCAAAAGCTGGGACAGGAGAGCAAAAAACGTGGTCTGGGTCAAAAATGTGGTCGGGGTCAAAAACGGGTCGTAACCGGGACGGGAAAGCAAACGTGGTCGGGATCATAAACAGGTCATAGCCTGAGACAAACGGGGAGATCAGGTCAGGACAAGTGGAAAAACGGGACAGGCGGGAGTCAGGGTCAAAAAGGCTTGCCTTGTAACAACAGAGGTTCGCAGACGGACTGGCCACCGGAGAGTGAAATGACTGGGCTTAAAAAGGGGCAGGGAACCAATCAGATAGATAGATAGATAGATAGATAGATAGATACTTTATTCATCCCCTAAGGGAAATTCACATTTCCAGCAGCATCCCTGAGCTGAGAACAGTACAATAATAAAGCCAAAAGAATACAATATACAAATACCCAGTGTGACGTGCAAATGCCCACTGTAGCGTGTTATATAGAGTAACTAAATAGTGCTACACAGAATACATATTGCAGTAAGATTCGGTAATATCCAATGTAGGTGGTGTGGTTTAATGTGGGCCTTTACTCTGCCGGGTGGAGTTCAAGAGCCTCATGGCATGAGGAAGAAAAGATCTCTTCAGTCTGTCCGTAGTACAAGACAGTGACAGCAGTCTGTCGCTGAAACTGCTCTTCTGTCTGGAGATAATGCTGTGTAGTGGATGCGATGGAAGATGGCGCCAAATGAGCGGGCACAGGTGATCCAAATCTCTAATCATGACTTTATGAGCCAATTTTATTCGTTTCAGGCATTGTTTTTCTTATTTCATGGAAAAAGACGTCAAATAAATCTATGTTGAGACTCAAAACAATTAAGAAATTTTGCAAAGGGTGTCAAGACCTGAACAGAGACAGGACCCACTTGCGTTGCGTCTCTCACAAGTTTTATTGGAAGAAAGAGAAAGGGTTGCGCCCAGAATTCGGTGGTTGCTGGACGCTGGAACCAGGTCGCTATGAACGCGGAAGTGGATCTTCCGTGACGAGCGATGGCGGTGTCGAGAACGTAAAAACGGGTCGGTAGCCGGGACAGGAGCGCAAAACACGGTTGGGGTCGTAAGCGAGTCGTAAGCCAGGAAAGGAGAGTAGACGTGGTCGAGGACAAAAAGAGGTCGAAAGCCGGGACGGGAGAGTAGACGTGGTCAGGATCAAAAACGGGTTGATGCCGGGGGACAGACGGGAGCAAAAAACTGCTGGGAGTCAGGGTTGAAAGAGGCTTGCCTTGTGTTAACTGAGGTTCGCAGACGGACTGGCAAAAGGGGACGGATAGGGGTGGGTTTGAATAGGGACGGAGAGCCAATCAGAGTCCGAGGCAGTTGGCGCCAAAGGAGCGGGCAAAGGTGAAGGGGGTCGGAACCTTTCATCTTATAATTCATAGTACATTTAAAACCAGTATCCGCCCAATTATTCCAGAGTGCAGGTCATTCTACGTAATAGAATGGCGTGCCGGATTCATGTGTCAGTAAACGGAAAAAGGTTAAGGTGCAAAAATCAAAACAAGGCGCAGGTGGATGAGAAGAACCGGGGCAGATGGAGACGGAGGAGGAGATCTGGGAAAGCCGGAGGAGGGCTGAGATCAGGTGCCAAGCCAAGGGGGTGGCTGTGGAGTGCACAAAATGGAGACTGACAGCAAAAGACATGAAGAGCAAGAGGAGGAGCGCAATCCAGAGGGACACGTCAGGCCCACTTTCATCTTTATGAATGAGCCGAGAGGCGAGCAGGCAAACATCCAAGGAACAATCGGCGTTAATGAAGTGAGCTTTCTCTGCGCCCGATAAGGACGATTCACAGGGTTGGGTAGGGTTACTTTAACTGGATTACTTTCAATGACTTTCGGATGACTCCAAGACCAACAATGCTAATAAAAGACAAAAGAAACTAAATATGAATAAAATGATGGCTCACAACACGTGGTAAGCTTTCTCTCTTGGCTTTGATCTCCGGCAAAGCTAACATAAAATGCGACAGAAACAAAATGAAAAGAAATCCAAAAAGCTTGCCAACATCATTTTTGCCGTTCCATGTGTTCCGTGACTTCCCAAGCCTGCACAAAATTTAGTAATTTTATTCATATTTAGTTTCTTTTGTCTTTTATTAGCATATTATCTATTGGAGTAATCCAAAAATCATTGAAAGTAATCCAGGTAAAGTAACCCTACCCAACCCTGCAGACCACAGACTAATGCAAACTACAGACTATTATGACAGCATCCCCTGATCTAAAACCAACATGAGGGCAAGGAAAAACTCAAAAACCTCAACATGAGGAAAATGAAGAAACCTTGAGAAAGGACAATCTCAAAGGGCTGCACGACCACCAGGGTTGGGTAGGGTTACTTTAACTTGATTACTTTCAATGACTTTTGGACTACTCCAAGACCAAATATGCTAATAAAAGACAAAATAAACTAAATATGAATCCAATGATGACTCACAACACGTGGTAAGCTTTCTCTCCTGGCTTTGATCTCCGGCAAAACGAACATCAAATGCGACAGAAACAAAATGCAAACAGCTTGCCAACATCATTTTTGCCGTTCCATGTATTCCGTTACTCCCCAAGCCTGCACAAAATGTAGTCATTTTATCCATATTTAGTTTCTTTTGTCTTCTATGAGCATATTTGGTATTGGAGTCATCCAAAAGTCATTGAAAGTAATCCAGTTAAAGTAACCCTACCCAACCCTGAGGACAAATAAGCTGAGGTTGAGATGGCACGCCGGATGAACTTTGAATGAAGGAGGCCACATTGTGAGTTGCAGGGTGTTTTGGAAATTGCATAGTTAATTCACCCCACCCTCTACTGACACAGTACATTTTAATATGCGGATTTTTTCTTAAAAACAACTTCTGATTGTTTGGAGTTAAATTACCAAAATGTACCGTTTACCAAATTCTTCGAATGAGTTATCTGACTCCATTAACCAAACACAACCTCTCGTTTCTTGAGAGAGAAAAAATGACCAGGAAGGCCTTTCACACGGGGGCAGAACAGAAAAACTGTGTACTCAGGAGCAATGTTCCCTGTCATTTTCCTTACGGGTCTGAGCGTTCGCACAAAGTCAGTGAGCAACGCTTGAAACAACAGTGAGCAACGGCAATCCCAAGTGTGGCAACCAAGTCATTATCAAACATGTCCAAAACTTGACATCACGTCACATTTTGAGTTTCCGGCAATGCAAAATTATTTTTCACTTTTGAATGAATTGACTCATGTACTATTGCAAACGTCATTTGTTTTTACATTTCTTTCACAAGATTTCTTTTGTTCCTGGTATTTTTTGTTGCATAATACTAACATTTTGGGGGTTTATTGAGTCGGTTGCACGATATAGAACTGTTTTTAATCACATTTTTGAGTGGAAGTACAATGTTGGCAACAAGATTGACTTGGTATAATTGGAAATTTTTTGAATGCAACACAAATTTTTTCTTCCTTTTCCCTGATTTTTTCTATTTATTTTTATTCCTTTAAAATACAATCTCATTGTGTTTATTTTTTCCTAGCTGTTACTTTTTTCTTTTTGTTCTCTATTTACTTTTTTTCCTTTGTTTCTTTCTTTTCATTTTTTCTGGCTTTTTTCTGAATTTTTCCTTCTTTTTTCTTTTCCTTTTGTTTCTTTTTTTTCTCAGCTTTTCACTACTTTTTCATTTTGGTATTTTTTTCTTTTGTTTTATTCCCCCCTTCCTTTAAGTCATTTTGTGTATAATTTTACATAATATTTGGTCATATGGGGATGACAGAAGCAAAAACAACCCGAAGAGCCGTTTAGGACCCGAAAGAGCCGGTTCCTTATAGTGAGCCGAGCCGAAGAAGCCGGTTCTCGAAAAACTCTACTGACTTTACTCAACTTCGTTCTACTTCGACCTTGACCTTCAAATACCGCATTTAGAAAACAGTGTTCAGGGGAACCCTTGTATTTTTGCCTTCATGCACTGTAACTTTGACTTAATTTGCTTCTTAATTAACAATTTCGAGCCCTGATTTTTGTGAGCTGGCTAGATTTTCTTGTTCGCGGAAAAGCTCTGGGTAGTGCGCAATTGCGCACACACGCAGCTTAGAGGAAACATTGCTCAGGAGACGGCAGAAGAAGTGACGTTGAAGTGTGTGTGAAGCCTCCTTCTGAAGTCCTCTAGCCTTCTCTCATTGGCCCACGTCTCCCCGCAAGATGGCGTCTCGGCTCCACCCATGGGCGTGCCAAGGAACTGTATGCGCCCAACGTTCTCACAACACAGCGCCTTGGTGTCTGGCTTCCCAAAACAATGCCTGTCGTCCTGCGTCAGCAAATCTAAACAGTCTGCCCTGTCATTGAACTAAAGCCCAGTCAGTGAATATCTTTATTGCATTAAACTGAGTCAATCGTATAAAATCCTTTATAGTCAAATGTATAAAATCCTTTATGATGAAAGTTGGAAGCAGTTATTCATGAATTGCATGTTACATGCCCTCCAAACACTGTCCTTTATTTAAAAAATGGGACGAAAGAAACAGCTGTGATGTAGTTACACGCTACGATGCGCCGTCTGCACATTTGCATGTGTTAAAGAATAAATGAGCTGCCGGGCTTTTTAGTAGCACTCGCTTACGTGAAACACCTGCACTCGCTTGAAGCCTGTGGAGCCGGAGATTCTATTTTTATCTTTGCGACCGGATAGAATTGAATAGATTCAGATTCAGATCTACTTTATTGTCATTCTTGTACACGTGTATACAGAACGGAATGTCGATACATCTGACCCGCACAGTTTCCTTGAATGTACAGATATAAATAAAATGTATTGAGTACTAATAATATACTAAATAATTATGGCTATGTATAGTATTTTACAGTAGTGCAAAGAGTGCAAGAGGAGCAGCTTACCAGATGTGCAAAATGGGCAGTCAGGTAAACAAGTCAGGTAAACAGTAACAATAACACTGTAGTATATAAATATATACCTTTATTGTCATTGTTACAAAATGGGTTGAACATATCGTGACAACGAAATTGGACGTGGCACTCCAGTTTCACATTTGACTGTGAGGATAAAAGAAAACAATGAAGATGAGGTTATAATTTACACAATATAAAGGAACAAAGAAGATAAAGGTTATAATTGACACAATATTTACACAAGAAGTGTGGGCATGTAGGATGTCACATACAGTTTTGGGATGGTATTAATGCAAAAATGGGCAACATTGTGCAAAGTGAGCATAGGCATGAGTACAATCTGACATCTGTATGAGGTAGTGTGTTTGGATGGATGAAGGGATTGGTTGGTGTTTGTGTTGGATGAATGGAAGGATGGATATATGGATACAATGAATGGGGAAAATGAATTGATGGTAGGATGGACAGATGGCTGGATGGATGGTAGGTGGATGGATGAATGGTAGGTAGATGGATGGATGAAAGGATTAGTTGGTGTGTGTTGGATGAATAGAAGAATGGATAAATGGATGCAATGAATGGGGGAAAATGAATAGTTGGTAAGATAGACGGATGGCTGGATGGATGGTTGGTGGATGGATGAATGGATATATGGATGCAATGAATGGGGAAAAATGAATTGATGGTAGGATGGACAGATGGCTGGATGGATGGTAGGTGGATGGATGAATGGTAGGTAGATGGATGGATGAAAGGATTGGTTGGTGTGTGTTGGATGAATAGAAAAATGGATAAATGGATGCAATGAATGGGGGAAAATGAATAGCTGGTAAGATAGACAGATGCTGGATGGATGGTAGGTGGATGGATGAATGGTAGTTAGATGGGTGTATGAAAAGATGGCAGGTAGATGGATGAAAGGATTGGTTGGTGTGTGTTGGATGAATAGAAGGATGGATAAATTGATGCAATGAATGGGGGAAAAATGAATAGCTGGTAAGATAGACAGATGGCTGGATAGATGGTAGGTGGATGGATGAATGGTAGGTGGATGGATGAAAGGATTGGTTGGTGTGTGTTGGATGAATAGAAAAATGGATAAATGGATGCAATGAATGGGGGAAAATGAATAGCTGGTAAGATAGACAGATGCTGGATGGATGGTAGGTGGATGGATGAATGGTAGTTAGATGGGTGTATGAAAAGATGGCAGGTAGATGGATGAAAGGATTGGTTGGTGTGTGTTGGATGAATAGAAGGATGGATAAATGGATGCAATGAATGGGGGAAAAATGAATAGCTGGTAAGATAGACAGATGGCTGGATAGATGTTAGGTGGATGGATGAATGGTAGGTGGATGGATGAATTGTTGGTAGATGGATGGATGAAAGGATTGGTTGGTGTGTGTTGGATGAATAGAAAAATGGATAAATGGATGCAATGAATGGGGGAAAATGAATAGCTGGTAAGATAGACAGATGCTGGATGGATGGTAGGTGGATGGATGAATGGTAGTTAGATGGGTGTATGAAAAGATGGCAGGTAGATGGATGAAAGGATTGGTTGATGTGTGTTGGACGAATAGAAGGATGGATATATAGATGCAATGAATGGGGGAAAATGAATAGCTGGTAAGATAGACAGATGGCTGGATGGATGGTAGGTGGATGGATGAATGGTAGGTGGATGGATGAATTGTAGGTAGATGGATGGATGAAAGGATTGGTTGGTGTGTGTTGGATGAATAGAAGAATGGATAAATGGATGCAATGCATGGGGGAAAATGAATAGTTGGTAAGATAGACAGATGACTGGATGGATGGTAGGTGGATGGATGAATGGTAGTTAGATGGATCTATGAAAAGATGGCAGGTAGATGGATGAAAGGATTGGTTGGTGTGTGTTGGATGAATAGAAGGATGGATAAATTGATGCAATGAATGGGGGAAAAATGAATAGCTGGTAAGATAGACAGATGGCTGGATAGATGGTAGGTGGATGGATGAATGGTAGGTGGATGGATGAATTGTTGGTAGATGGATGGATGAAAGGATTGGTTGGTGTGTGTTGGATGAATAGAAAAATGGATAAATGGATGCAATGAATGGGGGAAAATGAATAGTTGGTAAGATAGACAGATGACTGGATGGATGGTAGGTGGATGGATGAATGGTAGTTAGATGGATCTATGAAAAGATGGCAGGTACAAAAGTCAATTCCATTGAAGTTGGGAAAAAGTTTAAAATGTCAGTAAAATTAGAATAGAATGACTTGCAAACCTTTTCTAACCCATATTTAAATGAATACACCACAAAGACAAGATTATCCATGTTCAAACTCATAAACTTTATTTCCATAAGCAAATAATGATAAACTTAGAATTTTATGATTGCAACAAGTGCCAAAGTAGTTGGGAAAGGGGCTTCTTCACCATTGTGTTACATCACCTTTCCTTTTAATAACACTCAATAAACGTTTAGGAAGTGAGGAGACTAGTTGTTGAATCGTTGATAGTGGAATCCTTTCCCATTCTTGCTTTATGTACAGCTTCAGCTGTTCAACAGTCCGGGGTCTCCTTTGTCTTATTCTGCGCTTTATAATGCGCCACACATTTTCAATGGGAGACAGGTCAGGACTGCAGGCAGGCCAGTCAAGCACCCGCACCCTCTTACTACGAAGCCACGCTGTCGTGAGACGTGCAGTGTGTGGCTTGGCATTATCCTGCTGGAAGAAGCAAGGGCGCCCATGGTAAAGATTCTGTTTGGATGGCAACATACTTTGTTCCAAAACCTGAATGTACTTTTCTGCATTAATGGTGCCTTCACAGATGTGCAGGTTACCCATTCCTTGGCCACTCATGCACCCCCATACCATCACAGATGCTGGCTTTTGCACTTTGCGTGCATAACAGTCTGGGTGGTTCTGTTCTTCTTTGGACCGGAGGACACGACGTCCACAATTTCCAAACACAATTTGGAAAACTGACTCATCAGACCACAGAACACTTTTCCACTTTGTATCAGTCCATTTTAGATGGGCTCGGGCCCAGAGAACCCTGCGGCGTTTCTGGATGTTGTTGATGAATGGCTTACGCTTTGCAACATAAAGTTTTAACCCACACTTACGGATATAGCGTCGAACTGTATTGACTGACAGTGGTTTTCCAAAGTGTTCCTGAGCCCATGTGGTGATGTCCTTTACACATTGATGTCGGTTCTTAATGCAGTACCGCTTGAGGGCTCGGAGGTCACGGGCATTCAATAATGGTTTACGGCCATGCCGTTTACGCACAGTGATTTCTCCAGATTCCCTGAACCTTTTCACAATATTATGGACTGTAGATGATGATATCCCTAAATTCCTTGCAATTGTACTTTGAGGAATGTTGTTTTTAAACTGTTCAACAATTTGCTCACGCAGTTGTTCACAAAGAGGTGAACCTCGCCCCATCCTTGCATGTGAATGACTTAGCTTGTTCGGGTCTCCCTTTTTTATACCCAGTAACAACTCTCACCTGTTGCTAATTCATCTGTTCACCTGCAAATAGTTGGTTGATTTCCATTCATCCACTTTCTGAGTAGTTATTGACACCTGTCCCAACTATTTTGGCACGTGTTGCTGTCATCAAATTACAGAGTTGATGATTTTCTCCCAAAACAATAAAGTTTATGAGTGAAGACAATAAATATGTTGTCTTTGCTGTGCATTCATTTAAATATGGGTTGAAAAGAATTTGCAATTTACTTGGATCAATTTTTATTTGCAATTAACACACTTTCCCAACTTCATTGGAATTGAGTTTTGTAGATGGATGAAAGGATTGGTTGGTGTGTGTTGGATGAATAGAAAAATGGATAAATGGATGCAATGAATGGGGGAAAAATGAATAGCTGGTAAGATAGACAGATGGCTGGATAGATGGTAGGTGGATGGATGAATGGTAGGTGGATGGATGAAAGGATTGGTTGGTGTGTGTTGGATGAATAGAAAAATGGATAAATGGATGCAATGAATGGGGGAAAATGAATAGCTGGTAAGATAGACAGATGCTGGATGGATGGTAGGTGGATGGATGAATGGTAGTTAGATGGGTGTATGAAAAGATGGCAGGTAGATGGATGAAAGGATTGGTTGGTGTGTGTTGGATGAATAGAAGGATGGATAAATGGATGCAATGAATGGGGGAAAAATGAATAGCTGGTAAGATAGACAGATGGCTGGATAGATGTTAGGTGGATGGATGAATGGTAGGTGGATGGATGAATTGTTGGTAGATGGATGGATGAAAGGATTGGTTGGTGTGTGTTGGATGAATAGAAAAATGGATAAATGGATGCAATGAATGGGGGAAAATGAATAGCTGGTAAGATAGACAGATGCTGGATGGATGGTAGGTGGATGGATGAATGGTAGTTAGATGGGTGTATGAAAAGATGGCAGGTAGATGGATGAAAGGATTGGTTGATGTGTGTTGGACGAATAGAAGGATGGATATATAGATGCAATGAATGGGGGAAAATGAATAGCTGGTAAGATAGACAGATGGCTGGATGGATGGTAGGTGGATGGATGAATGGTAGGTGGATGGATGAATTGTAGGTAGATGGATGGATGAAAGGATTGGTTGGTGTGTGTTGGATGAATAGAAGAATGGATAAATGGATGCAATGCATGGGGGAAAATGAATAGTTGGTAAGATAGACAGATGACTGGATGGATGGTAGGTGGATGGATGAATGGTAGTTAGATGGATCTATGAAAAGATGGCAGGTAGATGGATGAAAGGATTGGTTGGTGTGTGTTGGATGAATAGAAGGATGGATAAATTGATGCAATGAATGGGGGAAAAATGAATAGCTGGTAAGATAGACAGATGGCTGGATAGATGGTAGGTGGATGGATGAATGGTAGGTGGATGGATGAATTGTTGGTAGATGGATGGATGAAAGGATTGGTTGGTGTGTGTTGGATGAATAGAAAAATGGATAAATGGATGCAATGAATGGGGGAAAATGAATAGTTGGTAAGATAGACAGATGACTGGATGGATGGTAGGTGGATGGATGAATGGTAGTTAGATGGATCTATGAAAAGATGGCAGGTAGATGGATGAAAGGATTGGTTGGTGTGTGTTGGATGAATAGAAAAATGGATAAATGGATGCAATGAATGGGGGAAAATGAATAGCTGGTAAGAGACAGATGGCTGGCTGGATGGATGAATGGTAGTTAGATGGGTGTATGAAAAGATGGCAGGTAGATGGATGAAAGGATTGGTTGGTGTGTGTTGGACGAATAGAAGGATGAATATATAGATGCAATGAATGGGGGAAAATGAATTGATGGTAGGATGGACCGATGGCTGGATGGATGGTAGGTAGATGGATGCAATAAATGCCTATCACATATGATGAACTAATGGACAGACAGATGGTGGGACAGACAGATGGGTAAATGGACAGGACAGATGGATGGATGGATGGATGGATGAGTGGATGAGAGCAATAATGGGCAGAAAGAGGGACAAATGGACAAACAAATGGATGGATAGAAGACAGTCAGAACGGTGGCTGGATGGTGGGACAGATGGATGAGTAAATGGATGGTTTGATTCATGAGCAGTTAAAGGCTGAAGATGGATGGATGAACATCTGGACGGGTGAATGGATGGATGCAATAAATGCCTATCACGTATGATGAACTGATGGAGAGACAGATGGTGGGACAGACGGATGGACAGGACAGATAAACGGATGGGTGGATGGATGAAGAAAAGAAGGAAAGGATGGATGGACAGATGCATGGATTGATGGATGGATAAACAGATGGATAGATGGATGTGTAAATAGATGGTTGGATTCATGGGCAAATTAAGGCATGCATAGAAAGATAGAAAGTTGTATGGATGGATAGATAGATAGATAGATGCTTAGGTAAATGGAAGGCAGACAGAAGGATGGATGGATCAGTGGATTAATAGATGGATGGATAGACAGACAGACAAACGGAGACGAGAATTGACTCATCTCTCACAACATCTCTTGATCCACATTTGCCATTTAAAGACACAAGTAGGTTGGAAAAACAAGAAGCTCTTTTGGTTCATGTACAGCAAACTCGGCTATCCATCCATTATCTGCACTGCCTATCCTCAGTAGGGTCGCGGGGGTGCCTGAGCCCCATACTCTGCTATTTTAAAACCAAAAGAAAAACCTTTCTGCAGCAACACTCTTCTTCCTCTTCACTTCCTGTCCAAACACATCCAAAGAAACATCTGATGCCAGCGCCTAGCTCGTCTTGCGCACTGACGATGTTGTCGGGGGCGGGTAGCAAGGGTTTCTTTCAGGCTCCTCATTAGCGTCTCGTCTGACTGTCTTGGGATGCCCGCCTCCCGTCACCGCGGCAACCAGACGAGCAACATCCTCCCTGATGCTTTTGTCCGGCTACTTATCGACTGTTAGCGCTCACCCAATGACACGAAGGACGCGCGTCGATAAACAAACGCACGGCCATCGAGTGAAAGAACACCAGGTCAAAATGCATTAACCGTCATGTTCGGACTCTGATTGGCTCCCTGTCCCTATTTAAACCCACTCCTGTCTGACACCTTTTGTCAGTCCGTCCGGGAACCTCAGTTATCACTAGGCAAGCCTCTTTTTGACCCTCATTCCCGACCTGTTTTTGATCCTGACCACGTCTACTCTCCCGTCCCGGCTTTTCGACCTGGCTTACGACTCGCTTCCGACCACGTTTTTGCTCTCCTGTCCCAGCGACTGACCTGTTTTTTCTGTTCCCGACACTGCCATCGCAACGCAAGTGGGTCCTGTCTCCGTTCTGGTCCTGATATTAACCTACAGTAGCCAATTTTTATCACAGTTTCAAATTGGTACGGACACAAATGTAACTAATGAAACAGAACAAAATAGTTTAAAATACTGCCTTGTACATTGATGCCAAACATATAGGGAAACCTACTTTAGCGTTAGCTGCATTCATGGCTGGCACACAAATTAAACAAATTAAAATGTGAATAAAAGCAAAATTTCCACCTCATTTTATAAAATACCCACAAAGTTTAAGTGTCTATAGCAGGGGTCTCAAACTGAATTCAATTAGGGGCCACCGGAGCTAGAATCTGGTTTAGGTGGGCCTGAATCGGGTTTTCAACTCTTCTCATTTTCTTTTAAGATCTTCAAAATAAAAGAAACATTAAGAACTCAGTAGTAAATGATTCCATCATTTGGCACACTGTATTATTTAACCACTAGATGTCGCTGCGTTCTGTAATGCAACCAAAAACGAATGTTAAAAATCACAAAGAAGAATACAAAGACTCAAAATGACCAAATGTATTTCTTATTTATTTTTTGGCACAGACTTTTGCAAAAAGAAAAAGAAAGGGGATGATTAGAAAAGATGGGGAAAGGGAAAAAGGGGCGAAATGAGATAAGAAAAAGGGAAAGAAGAAAACAAGAGCAAGAAAAAAGGGAAAAACACAATAAAAGAAACCAAGGAAAGGGATTAACAGAAAATATAGGGAAAAAGACAAAAGGGGAAAAAGAGAGAAAGGGGGGAAAGAAGAAAACAAGACAAAGAATAAAGGAAAAGGGAGAACTGTAATGATTACCAATTTGGATCACCTGTGCCCGCTCATTTGATCTGATTGGCTCCCTGTCCCCCTTTAAGCCCGGTCCTGTCACTCTCCGGTTGTCAGTCCATCTGCAAACCTCTGTTGTTACAAGGCAAGCCTTTTTGACCCTGACTCCTGCCTGTCCCGTTTTTGCGCCCGTTTTTCCACCTGCCCGTTCCTGATCTCCCCGTTTGTCTCCGCTTACGACCCGTTTCTGACCCCGACCACGTTTTTGGCCTCCTGTCTGGGCTATCAACCTGTTTTTCTGTCCCTGACACCGCCATCGCCCGCTACGGAAGATCCACTTCCGTGTTCCGATCACAATCCGATTGCGAGAGCGACTTGCTTCTCGCGTCCAGCGAGCACCGGATCGTGGGCGCAGCCTTTCCTCTTCTTTTCAATAAAACTTGTGGTAAACGTTACGCAATTGGGTCCTGATTCCGTTCTGGTCATGACAAGAACAGAAGAAAAAGAAAGAAAAGAAAACAGCTAGGGAAAAAAAAAGAAAAAGAAAACTTTTGTTTTTGGAGGGCTATCATGTCATCTGTTATAAAATAAATAAATTTATCAACGCGCAAGTATGTAATAAAATGCATGTTTCATTTATACTTCATGTTATTACGCTTTTTTTTTAAAATAAATATTTTTTCGTTTTTCATTTAGGATCTATTCTCTACCATTAATATGTGCCGAATATTACTCATTGTCCCTTTAAACCAGGGGTGTCCAACTCATTTTAACTCGGGGGGCCACACAATAAAACAAACATTCTGTCGGGGGCCGGACTAGTAGATTCAAGAGAAAGAAAAAGAGAGATAAAGAAATAAGAGAAAGTGGGAGGGAAAAGGGGAGAGTGCAGGACAAAGAAAGAAAAAGAAAGGGAGAGAGGGTGAGAAACAAAAGAGATAAAAAGTCGCGAGAGAGGGGAAAAAGAAAGGGAGAAGAAGAAAGAAATCCAAAGAGAAATAGAAAGATAGAAGGAGAGAAAAGAGAAAAGAAAGCGCGAAGGGTAGGAAGAGAAAAGAGATAAAAAGGAAGTTAGAGCAAAAGAAGTTAAAAAGACACACAGAGAGAAAGAAACAAAGAGCAACAAAGGAAGAGAAAAAGGGAGACACAGAGAGTGAAAGAGACAGAGAGTGGGAGAAAAGGGGTGGAAAAGAAAGAGAGAGAGAGAAAAAGAAATACAAGTACAGTGTCTTTGTTCAAGGCACCTGGCTTTGGCAACATCAAGTTGACATATTTCAACCTGCAGCTCGTTTTTCTCTTGCGCTTCTTTGAGCGTTGTCTCGCGGGCCAGATTCAATCCCTTAGCGGGCCTGATCCGGCCCCCAGTCCGCCTGTTTGACACCTGTGCTTTAAACGTTCATATTAGGACCTGGGCCTCAAACTATCCTCCCACGTACCACAATTGACCCCCGGGCCATGAGTGAGAAACCCCTACTCTAAATAATATTAGTTTGTATTTCTAACCCTTTAAGCAAGAATCAAAGCTGCACTATTACCAACAGATGTATCACTCCAACACGTTTTACCGTACACATTATAAATGTACTCAATTTATTTTACGAATTCAACAACTTCCCTCCAAAAATCAATGTCCTATGGCGCATTCATCTGAGTTCGGCCCTGGCTTTTGAGGTTTTTACCACGAAAGAGGGGAAAAAGGTTGAACATTTATAATTCATCCACAAAAACGGCAGGACGGATGTACAATATGCATCGAAACTTGTTCCAGAGATATATCGTTCGTCAAATATGAATAATTGATTTTAAAGCGTGTTTAGAACGCCGATCGGCCGAAAGCTTTGCACTGTTTCCAGCCTGAAGTCAGTTTTATTGTATTATTCAAGTTGAAAGAGATAAACTAAAAAGAAAAATCCCAAAATCACAATGCATGATTTTTTTAGCAATTTATTTATATCATTAATCGTAAATTTTAACATATAATAATAGTTTAAACACCCTATTCTCTCCAGTTTTCGTTCCCGTCTTGTTTGTCCTGTTTAATTTCGATATCCTGTTTTGATATCAACCCTGTCTGTCCCGTCCTGTTCGGTATCGACCCCATCTGTCCGATATCTACTCGGGTAATTGGTATCGATCTCGTCGGTCTCTGGCTTCATGTCTTTCCACGCCAGACCAGCTGCCTAACTTGTATGACTCCCCATTTCCCGTAAAATAAAAAGCTTGTGTGAGAACGTCACGCGTTTGGGTCCTGATCCAGTTCCGGTTCATGACAAAATGTTTTATTCCAAAAGTTCATGATGAGTTTGCTTAATTGGACAACTAAATCAAATTTCATTAGTCAATAAACTTTGTTCCGTGCATTTCAATTTTTTAGATTGGTCTTTGTTCTTGGTTTAGATATAGTCAGGTAGGATTTTGTTTGGACATATCTGTTTTGTGACCCTTTGTTTGTTTGTTGCTTTGTTCCTTGCATTTCAATTTTCGTATCGGGCTTTGTTCATGGTTTGGATGTTGTCAGGGTTGATTTTGTACATATATGTTATTTGTTTCTTGACCCCTTGTTTGTTTGTTACTTTGTTCCCTGCATTTTCATGTCTAGATTAATAATAATAATAATAATTTCCTTTGTATTTTCATTCTTAGGTATGACTCGATTAGTCTTTATTAATGGTTTAGATATTATCAGGCAGGATTTTGTTTGGACATATTATTTGTTTTGGGACCCCTTGTTTGTTTGTTATTTTGTTCCTTGCATTTCCACTTCCAGTCTGGTCTCTGTTTCAGGTTTGGGTATTGTCTGATGGGATTTTGCATTTCTGTGTTATGGCTTTCTGACCCTTGAATGTTACTTTGTTCCTTGCATTTTTGTTTTTGGGTTGGGCTTTGTTCGTGGTTTCGATGTTGTCAGGATTGATTTTGTACGTATATGTTATTTGTTTTGTGACTCTTTGTTTCGTTGTTACTTTGTTCTTTGCATTTCCATTTTTAAGATTGGTCTTTATTCATGGTTTAGATATTGTCAGATAGTATTTTGTTTGACATGTTGTTTGTTTTGTGACCCCTTGTTTGTTTGTTACTTTGTTCCTTGCATTTTTCACTTCCAGTTTGGTCTCTGTTTCTGGTTCAGGTATTGTCAGGTGTGATTTTCCATTTGCGTGTTATAGCTTTGTGACCCTTGTTTGTTACTTTGTTACATGCATTTCCATTTTTTGGATTGGTCTTTATTCATGGTTTAGATATTGTCAGGTGGGATTTTGTCTGGACATATTATTTGTTTTGTGACCCCTTGTTTGTTTGTTATTTTGTTTCTTGCATTTCCAGTTTGGTCTTTGCTTCGGTATTATCAGGTGTGATTTTGCATTTACGTGTTATGGCTTTGTGACCCTTGATTGTTACTTTGTTCCTTGCATTTCTATTTTCTGATTGGGCTTTGTTCATGATTTGGATATTGTCAGGGTTGATTTTGTACATATATGTTATTTGTTTTGTGACTCCTTTCGTTGTTATTTTGTTCCTTGCATTTCCAGTTGGGTCTCTGTTTCGGGTTCGGGTATTGTCAGGTGTGATTTTGCATTTACGTCTTACGTCTTAGTGACCCTTGATTGTTACTTTGTTCCTTGCATTTCCATTCCCAGTTTGGTCTCTGTTTCTAGTTCGGGTATTGTCAGGTGTGATCTTGCATTTCCGTGTTATGGCTTTATGACCCTTGATTGTTACTTTGTTCCTTGCATTCCCATTTCCAGTTTGGTCTCTGTTTCGGGTTCGGGTATTGTCAGGTGTGATTTTGCATTTATGTCTTATGGCTTAGTGACCCTTGATTGTTACTTTGTTCCTTGCATTTCCATTCCCAGTTTGGTCTCTGTTTCTAGTTCGGGTATTGTCAGGTGTGATCTTGCATTTATGTCTTATGGCTTTATGACCCTTGATTGTTACTTTGTTCCTTGCATTCCCATTTCCAGTTGGGTCTCTGTTTCGGGTTCGGGTATTGTCAGGTGTGATTTTGCATTTCCGTGTTATGGCTTTGTGACCCTTGATTGTTACTTTGTTCCTTGCATTTCCATTCCCAGTTTGGTCTCTGTTTCGGGTTCGGGTATTGTCAGGTGCGATTTTGCATTTATGTCTTATGGCTTAGTGACCCTTGATTGTTACTTTGTTCCTTGCATTTCCAGTTTCAGTTTGGTCTCTGTTTCTAGTTCGGGTATTGTCAGGTGTGATCTTGCATTTCCGTGTTATGGCTTTGTGACCCTTGATTGTTACTTTGTTCCTTGCATTCCCATTTCCAGTTTGGTCTCTGTTTCGGGTTCGGGTATTGTCAGGTGTGATTTTGCATTTATGTCTTATGGCTTAGTGACCCTTGATTGTTACTTTGTTCCTTGCATTTCCAGTTCCAGTTTGGTCTCTGTTTCTAGTTCGGGTACTGTCAGGTGTGATCTTGCATTTCCGTGTTATGCCTTTGTGACCTTTGATTGTTACTTTGTTCCTTGCATTTCCATTTCCAGTTTGGTCTCTGTTTCTAGTTCGGGTACTGTCAGGTGTGATCTTGCATTTCCGTGTTATGCCTTTGTGACCTTTTATTGTTACTTTGTTCCTTGCATTCCCATTTCCAGTTTGGTCTCTGTTTCTAGTTCGGGTATTGTCAGGTGTGATCTTGCATTTCCGTGTTATGGCTTTGTGACCCTTGATTGTTACTATGTTCCTTGCATTCCCATTTCCAGTTTGGTCTCTGTTTCGGGTTCGGGTATTGTCAGGTGTGATTTTGCATTTATGTCTTATGGCTTAGTGACCCTTGATTTTTACTTTGTTCCTTGCATTTCCAGTTCCAGTTTGGTCTCTGTTTCTAGTTCGGGTACTGTCAGGTGTGATCTTGCATTTCCGTGTTATGCCTTTGTGACCTTTTATTGTTACTTTGTTCCTTGCATTTCCATTTCTGGTTTGTCCTGGTTTGGATGTTCTCAAGTTTCCGTTTCTTGTTCGGACATGTTGCTCATCTGTTCTGCAAGCCCTTGTTTGTCAGCTACTTTGTTGTGCTGGTTTTGTGAATAAATCCCATCCTTTTGTTTAAGCAACCTTGCATCCGTTTCTGATTCCCCTACACTTGGGTCCAACACAAAAGCGTAACTGAAATCCCGATTAAGAATAAGCATATCAAATAACTGCATGCAGACCCCTATTCGAAATGTCCTTGACAAGAAGGATGCTTAAGCCACCAGTGCGTCCATCTTCTCGCCTCGCGGATCAACCTGATTAGCCTCTTCACCCGGGATTACTTTTTCTGCATAAGCCATTTTTTTTTTTTCTTTTTCTTTTTTTTAATCCGTGAAAAATAACGGACAAGGAGCCCCCATTCGGTTTGCATAATAATTTATTGACTTATCTTCATTTCACATATGATATATCGATATTATTGCTGCAGTTCAGGAGCCTTTCCAATCTTCAAAGCCCCGCTATGTGTCTTAACGCATGCCGAGTACAATTCACAGGATGCAAATAAATAAAAGTCTCCTTAAGTTCAATGTCATAAACTATCCATTCTAGCGATGCTTTTAACATGCCTTTTACAGTCCCTGTGGTCACAAGCGTCCATTTTTTTTTGAAGACTTAGCCGATGAGACGGTCGGGTAAGGATTCGTCTTCAAATCAAGTAAAAACCCGCCCGTAATGTTTCATCCGCGGATGTGAAATATATATACAGTACTTTGTGGAACAAAAACTGCACAAAATTTGGTGAAAAAGCTTGAAATATGTGAGAAGTGATACCTCGGTGTTCGGACAAGGAAGTGTTGCATCGGTGCTTGAATGAAAATCGGAAATCTTACTACTTGTTTTGATCAAGATTGCTATCCCAAAAACTACGTCTCAAAACGTCCTGACTTTGTGCGTTTTTGTCACGGTTGCCATGGCGCCCAATTGGCCCCGCCCGTGGGGGCCAGCTGAAGCTTGTTGACAGATTGGCTCCCTGTTAGTAAATAAACTCGGTCTGTCTGCAAATCTCCGTTTTTACACGGCAAGCCCTTTTTGCCTGTCCTGTTTTTTGTCCATGTTTGTCTCCCGCTACAATCTGTTTTGATCTTGACAACGTCTGTTCTCCCGTCCTGAATAACGATCCGTTTTTGACGGCAGTAGCTCAGGAGGTAGAGCGCTCGTCTTGGGATCAAGGGATCCCAGTTCGAATCCCGGCTCCTCCGTTTTACATGTCGAAGTGTCCTTGGGTAAGACACTGAACCCCTACTTCCCCCAATAAGCAGGTTAGCGCCTTACATGGCTGCAAGGCCGCTATTGGGAAATGTGGAGCACATTGTAAAGCGCTTTGGGAAGTCATTGACTTGAAAAGCGCTATATAAAATGCAGATCATTTCATTTCATCTCGACCACACGTACTCTCGCCTCCTGGCTTTCGACCTGTTTCCGATCCCGACCACGTTTTTGCTCTTCTGTCCCGGTTACTGACCCGTTTTTTCCGCTCCGGACACCGCCATCCCTGGTCCCACTTCCGCGTCCGAGCAACCAACGATCTCCGGATCGTGTGTGAACTCCTTTCCCTTCTTCCCAATAAAACTGTGAGTAACGTTACGCGAGTGGGTCCTGTTTCCTGTTCTGGTCCTGACCGTTTTACAGTCTTTTATCAACAAAATAATGGATTCTAAATAAGTTCTTGATCATTGGTAGGATGTTAGGGTCTGGTACGCCTCCTTATACCAGAGGTTTGAAACCGATCACAAGTGTGTCATCAAGTCAATTTATTTCCACTGTCATTGCTACATTTTATTTTTTTGGGGGGGTTTCTGTATCTAGTTTGGACACTTTTGATGCTTAATAGTTTGTTACTTTGTTCCCTGCGTTCTCCATTTCCGCTTTCAGTCTCTGCTTCTGGTTGGGACTTTGTCAGATTTGATTTGAGTTGGACATGTCATTTGTTCAGTGCCCCCTTTTTCATTTGTTACTTTGTACCTCTTTTAAAATGTTCCCTCTTTTGACTAAATTTTCTGCAGGCTTGGGGAGTAACGGAATACATGGAACGGCAAAAATGATGTTGGCAAGCTGTTTGGATTGATTTTCATTTTGTTTCTGTCGCATTTTATGTTCGTTTTGCCGGAGATCAAAGAGATCAAAGCCAGGAAAGAAAGCTTACCACGTGTTGTGAGTCATCATTTGATTCATATCTAGTTTCTTTTGTCTTTTATTAGCATATTTGCTATTGGAGTAATCCAAAAGTCATTGAAAGTAATCCAGTTACAGTAACCCTACACAACCCTGCCTATAAACCAGTGATATGCAGATGGGTGAGGCAGTTGAGGCTGTGCCTCACCTGTCATCACTGAAATACAAAATCAAAATATATGAAATGGTTAAATGTATTCAGAGTTAAAGTTCTTTCTCATTAAACCTCTCAATTTTGGGATTTTGACTGCATCTTCGCGTTATAGTGTAAACATTATGAATATCATTAGATGCAAAGTGAGGCCAGCAATTCTTTCGCCTCATGGTAGGGGGCGATAGTGAGACCAAAGATGCTCATTTGGCACACACCTCATCCTCAAACATTAGAAATAGTGATAATATTATGAAGCTAACAGCAAGTCAAGCCATCTAGTAGTTTTTTTATCTCATGGACTTTTTTCATAATGCATAATTACCTATTTATTCATGCTTTTATTCCAAAGGAGAACTCATAAGGTAAGACAATAAAACTTTGTACTTTCTATGCTCTGCCAATCAAATGACAAATACGATCTAGGCTATCTGCTAAGCCAGGGGTGTCAAACTCATTTTAACTCAAGGGCCACACGATAAAACAAACATTCTGTCGGGGGCCGGACTAGTTGATTCAAGAGAAAGAAAAAGAGAGATAAAGAAATAAGAGAAAGAGGGAGGGAAAAGGAGAGAGGGCGGGACAAAGAAAGAAAAAGAGAGAGAGAGGAAGAGAGCGTGAGAAGCAAAAGATTAAAAGTCGTGAGAGAGGGGGAAAAGAAAGGGAGAGGAAGAAAGAAATCCAAAGAGAAATAGAAAGACAGAAGGAGAGAAAAGTGAAAAGAAAGCGCAGAGGATACGAAGAGACAAAGAGAAAAGAGAGAAAAGGAAGTTAGAGCAAAAAAGGTTAAAAGACACACAGAGAGAAAGAGACAAAGAGCAACAAATGAAGAGAAAAAGAGAGACACAGAGAGTGAAAGAGACAGAGACAGAGTGCAAGAATAGGGGTGGGAAAGAAAGAGAGAGAGAGAAAAAAAGAAAGAGAGAGAGAGAGAGAGAAAGAAAGAAAGAAAGAAATGGAGAAAGAAAGGAAGAAAGAGAGAGAGAGAGAAATAAATACAAGTACAGTGTCTTTGTTCAAGGCACCTGGCTTTAGCAACATCAAATTGACATATTTCAACCTTCAGCTTCTTTTTCTCTTGCGCCTCTCTGAGTGTTGTCTCACGGGCCGAATTCAATCCCTTAGCGGGCCTGATCTGGCCCGCGGGCCGCCTGTTTGACACCCGTGTGCCAAGCTATAAGCTATCCGTCAAATGTGCCTCACCAGATTCATACCTCACTGCATAAGACCGGTAGGAACGAATTAAAACGAATAACATTCATTCACATGGGGAGAAATGTTTCAGATTATGACCGAAGACCGAGGTATCGCTGTAATATATTTGTGCGTGGTGTCCTCGGGTGGTGATCGAACAATAATGAGTTGAAAAAGCGCCAGGAGGTAATCGTGGTACTCATCACCAGTGTAAGGTGGGGGTTTCCCCCCCACCCCCACCGGTCACATTGCGCTAGCACAGCACCAAAACGCTGCCGAATCACCGGCAGGATCATCATAAAGGCGACATCATTGTTGTGATGTGTGTCTTTGAAAATATGTGCACGTGGAAACTCGCTTATATATATTGTTTTGAAAAAGGTGATAATGCGACGTATGAGTCTTTCTGAGCGTTACAAATGATCTTCAGGTTCAACACACTCATGCGGATGCATCGTTGGCACGTTGTAGGAGAATGAGGGGTTTAGAGTATGAGCTACAACGAAGGCGAGTAGCGATAGTCCTCAACTTATGAACGTTCAACTTATGGACATTTGCAGTTAGCAACACTGTCTGTTTTTTTTTTTGTTTGTTTTTTGTCAATTAAAGAAAAACATTCTTCAATTATCTCTTTGAGTGCCATTGACATTGGCTGCTCATTGAATAACATCTTATTAGCCAGGGGTCGGGAATCTTTTTGACTCAAAGGGTCAAAATGGCAAAATTTTTATTTTTTACGAGTGAGAGCTATACCATGTATTTGAAGACAAAATTCGGCAAAACCGCCAAGCTCTATCTCCAGACAAGTTAATTTTTCACTCCATTTTATTTCTCTGTTTGATGTTAGATGATTTGATGAAATTTATTCATTACTGATAATGGCAGAGCCTATGTCCCAAATCAACAAATATACCACTTTAGTAGGCTTAAACGTATTTACTCAAGGTGTGTATTTCTAATCAGTTTGAAGTTCCTTTTGGCCGTCTCCTAGTCTTCCTGTCTTTGTTTGAAGGTGTCGGTACTTTTCCAGGGGGGTGGTCTTTTGTCTTTTGTCTCAACATACCAGTACTTTTCCGTGTCTTCTGATTTCAATAAAAAACAAAGGCAGACTGGGGAAAAGCCAGAAGGAGCGTGACCAGCGAGTCGAGAGCGAGTAAATTATCCGTTCCTCCCGCGCTTCTTCTCCAGCTGCAGTTGTTAAAAAACAAAACAAGTCTTTGCCTGAATTTCCTTCTAGAGTTAGCTAATGTTCATAACTCTCCCATACATCAGTGTTCTCTTTAGACCCAACACGTCACAGTCATTTAAGATCATTGAGGCTCATTTTGACGTTCGTTTTTCTCTAAATAAGGGTTTCAAATCAGGGTGCAAGCAGAGTTCATAGTAAATATGTCACAAAAAACTGCAAACAAAAAAGTTATGGATGTATTTCCCTTTAGCGCAGTGGTTGCAAATTAGAGAGTAGCGTATTGTATGTGCATAGCTCCGCCAACCCCTAACACTCACCCAATGGAATTGTTCTGTGTTCTGGGTTATTACAGTTTTTTGTGTGGGTTTCTATCATAATGAGTTTCAATCTAAGGGATTATTTAGCCAAAATGGAGTTTGTTGGTGTGACACCTTGACTGTAAACTGCAAGTTAAACTCAGCCCTTTACTCTGGACTGAACTGAATGCATGAGTAGGGTAGGAATGGGTATGCATGCCAAAAACCTAACCCTGGACTGGCAACCCTGAACTGGCCGGGATTGAGGTGCTACTGTATAAGTCACCAAGCCACATGTACTCATGAAAAGAGCCATTTATGGCTCGCGAGCCACAGGTTCCTGACCCCTGTTACAGGCGAAACAACGTCTCGGCTACACCTGCAGTGACAATTCCGTCCACTAGATGGCACTGATTCAATCGACTGGAGCCCTAAGTAGTCGATAAAATGTGAAGTAGAGAAAGTATGAGCTACTCAAGGTACTGAGCACGATTGGCAACCAAAGAGTTGAAAAAAATGTATAAATAAAGGGACACTCTGTAATATTTGACCACTAGATGTTGCTGTATGCCTAGTGCAACCGTAAACAAGTGCTACAAAGCACTCAAAGTGATTAAGCTGCACTGTTTTTCTTCTCATTTCTTTGTCCAGCCTTGCACAAGGGTTTTCTTTTTGCGGGGTACCCGTAGCAGCAAGACGGTGGGAAATCATGTCAGCTGCCTGTAAGTGAGTCTCATGCTTAAACAAGTAGAAATTTGTGTTCATAAGTTGAGGACTATGATGTCATGAGGGCATTCCTCGATGCAATTCAACCTAGCTTAACTCTACGTTATTTAAATATTAGGAAATTGCTCATTTTGTGTCTGTTGGGTTCTTTAAAGGCACCTAGTGTCACCTAGGCAGAGCGAGAAGCTCCAACAGTTTTTCGGAGAAGCTAAAGCAGCACCAAAGTCCGTAGCAGGAAGCTGGTTCTTCTTCTCTGTGCTCCTTACGAGTCCGGAGATCTTTTGTGTACTCAAAGTCGTCGAGGATCTGGGGCCGAAGGGGACACCGCTCCTCCAAAAGTCACTGGTCCTGAAGCCCCAAGGCGCAGAAGCCTCCGTCAGACGTAGGCCGACTCGCTGGACTGGGTCCTGCCCAGGTTGGGGGTCTGAGACAGGTGGGAAACGTCCTTCTTGCGCACCTCGCAGATGGACTTCCGTCGGGCTTGCACGCCACGGATGGCCGTCTTGATCTTCCGCCAGCCCAGGTGGTTGAGCTCCGCCAGGTTGAGGACCACGCAGATACCGCTGACTGCGAACATGAAGACCAGGAAGACGGTCTTCTCCGTGGGCCGGGACACGTAACACTCCACCTCCTTCACGCACGGGTAGCGGTCGCACTCGAACATGCCCGGCACGTTGAAACCGTACAGGAAGTACTGGCCGGCCAGGAAGCCGATCTCCAGGGCGTTGCGGAACACCACCTGGATGACGTAGAAACGGGAGATCCCTTCCTGCCGCCGCACCTTGGCGCTCTTGTGCGTGGGGGGGAGCCCTCGAGGTCCGTTGGGGATCTCCTTGACCTCCAGGCAGTCGTGGTCCTCCTTACTGCTGTCGGGGTGAACCAGGATACCGTTGACGTTTCGGGAGTGGAGCTTCCGAGCGTGGTGGTCGTGATGGCGGCCGTGATGGCCGTGGTGGTCCATGAAGGGGTGCAGCAGGGAGTAACTGCGGTCGCGGGCTTTGGCCGACTGGTGGACCGAGTAGGTGATGAAGCACAGGCTGGGCGTGCAGACCAGGATGATCTGGAAGACCCAGTAACGGATGTGGGAGATGGGGAAGGCTTTGTCGTAACAGGCCTGGTTGCAGCCGGGCTGCATGGTGTTGCAGATGAACATGATCTGCTCGTCCTCGTAGACCTTCTCACCCACTATCCCCACGATCAGGATGCGGAAGATCACCACCACCGTCAGCAGGATCCTGCGGGCACAGACAGATCCATTTTCATGAAAAACCAACAAAGGTTTACAATCACGGAGAAAATGCGGTAGGTGTTCAGTAGCGTCTGCAAGGGCTGGAATTAGGTCCTGAAGGTATTGTCCCCAAATCAACAGGATGTACGGTAATCCCTCACTGTAACGCAGTTTACTTTTCGCGGTTTTGATACTTTTCATAGTGCATTGTGTTCTGTATTCTGATTGGCTAAACGGCTGCCCCACCCCTTCTGTGTCTACGTCTGCCTCCACGTCCCGATCAGTACTTGTACTCACTCCTGTCTGTCCCCTTATGTCAGTCCGTCTGTGAACCTCAGTTAACACTAGGCAAGCCTTTTTCAACCCACCTGTCCCGTTTTTTGCTCCTGTCCTTCCCTCTCCTTCGACCCGTTTTTGATCCTGACCATGTTTACTCTCCCGACCCGGCTTTCGGCCTTTTTTGTTCCCGACCACGTCTACTCTCCTTTCCTGGCTTATGACTCGCTTCGGGCCCGTTTTTGCTCTCCTGTCCCAGCTACTGACCCGTTTTCCGTTCCCGACACCGCCATTGCTCGCCACAAATGATCCACTTCCGCGTTCAGAGCGACCTGCTTCCCGCGTCCAGCAATCACCGGATCCTGGGCGCAACCCTTTCCCTTTCTTCCGATATAACTTGTGAGAAACGCAACGCAAGTGGGTCCTGTCTCCGTTCTGGTCCTGACACACTCTGGCCGGACAAAGGCACCACAAGGCAGAGGAAGATGCTTTCTATCGCCAACAAACTTGGACTTCTCCACATGGGACAGGGAGGTAAAAGCATTCTTACACCACCTTTCCATGATGGCAACAAATAATAGTCTAAAGTGAAAAAGTGGATTCAAGATAATGAAATACAGCAGCAAGATTAAATGCTCGAGCGTGTAAAAGGTTTGTTCTTTGGTTTAAATATATAATAGTGTATTTCATGAATAAACTAAGGTCCGCTCAGATTTTGCGGGTCCTATTTTGAACACAACACCCGTGAAAAACAAGGAAGTGTCACGGTTGCCATGGCGCCCAATTGGCCCTGCCCATGTGGCGCCAGCTGCGGCTCATTGACAGATTGTCTTTCTGTCTATTTATACTCAGTGCTCTCATTTTTTGTCAGTCCGTGATTGAACTTCTGCCCCGCAAGACGTGGGTTTCGACTCAGTCCTGTTCTTGTTTGTATATCCTATCCGGTATTGTTCCCGTTTATTTTGTCCTGTTTAATTTCGGTTTCCAGTTTTGTTTCACTACGGGGATGAATAAAGTATCTATCTATCTATCTATCAGTGCGCCTGTGCCTTCCCCCACAGACGCTTTTGCTGTTTGTCATCCTAAAGTCGAAATAATCACCACCGGTTTGGGTCCAACTCAGCCACTGCAGAGGAGGAACGGGCCTCGAGAATTGCACCGTCAGCGTTTTGCAACAGCGGATACGCATACTTCCCGTGTGCAGCGGCCAATTACTTAGAAGGTGCTTGTTTCTAGGCAGCGCCGAAAGGAGGGGCTATCAATGGCGGACTGTAGAGTATGCGCCAACCGTGGGAAATGATATATCGTGCGCCTGGGTTTTTCTGCCAGCCGCAATTTATTTGATATATTCAAAGAACGTGATTCATTTCCCAAAACGGCTCCTGACCTTTTCTCGTGATTTTATAGGAAAGTGGACTCACAATGTTGGCCCCGAGGGTGGGCAATCTCTTTGGGTTGCAATTAGAGATAATATCCTAAGTCTGAGCCCAAGTCGGACTGAAAATGTCAATCATTGCATTCGGGTTCGGGCCGGGCTCCTGCCTTTTTTAAATTTTAATTAACCCCCCCTTCATTGTTATTTGTTTCTTTTTCGTATTGGAGGACTGCAATGGATTATATCTCATCTCATCTCATTAGCTGCACCGCTTATCCTCAGTAGGGTCGCGGGGGTGCTGGAGCCCATCCCAGCAGTGGGCAGGGGGACACCCTCAACTGGTTGCCAGCCAATCGCAGGGCACTCAGGGACAGACAACTCGCTCGCCCATTCAAACCTAGGGACAATTTGGACCGGCCAATCCACCTGAAATGCATGTTTTTGGAATGTGGGAGGAAACCCAAGCAAGCACGGGGAGAACATACAAACTCCGCACAGGAAGTCTGGTAGCTGGATTTGAACCCACACAGGAGGTTCCCAAGACCTTAGAACTGTGCCTGCACACACGCTAACCACTGCGCCGCCGTGCTGCCCGCAATGGATTATATATTTTTTCTCGAACAAATAAAAGATGCAAATTCGGAATTACTTTAAGCTTGGTCCTTTAAATCAAGTCAGTTTGTCAGGCTAACGCTGTTCGGGCTTTAAAATCTGCGGACCAGGTCTGTCATGAATCGGAACAGGAGGAGAACCCAAATGCGTGACGTTTCTCACACAAGCTTTTATTTTACGGGAAATGGGGAGTCATGCATGTTAACCCAAACGCCAGTGATTCGGCGATCGTTGTGCGGAAGACGTGAGGCAGCAGTCTGGCGTGGAATGACAGGAAGCCAGAGGCGGACGAGATCAATACCAATTGCTCGAGCAGATATCGGACGGATCGGGTCGATACCGGACAGGACGGGACAGACAGGATTGATATCAAAATTGGATATCGAAATTAAACAGGACAAAATAGACGGGAACAATACTGGACAGGAAACCAGCAGGAAACTGGACAGAGTCAAAAACCCACGTCTTGTGGGTGTAGAGGTTTGTTGACAGACTGACAAAGGGTGAGTGAGAGCACTGAGCTTAAATAGAAGGGAAGCCAATCTGTCAACGAGCTACGGAGACAATTTTGTCATAATTCATCTTCGCATGAACTCGGAGCAACCTTAAGCTCATCTCCAATCCAAAGCAAGAAAGAAAATGGCGGCCCCCGAGACGGTCCAAGCAAAATATCACATTTTTTTCATCGTTCCCAGGTCATTTTTAGACTCTATGCCAATTAACGGCCGGGGTGTTGAGTTTGTTTAGCGATTGTGTGTCTAAGTCGATACGTGCGCGACTCTGCTGGCTAACGGGATCATCGGCGCGTGGCAGATTGCTGCATTAGCAAGAAACACAAAGGATTTGCAAACTTCAGTGTTTTAGTATGGCGCGTCGGGCCAGAACCGCCTTGAGGTGTTGAACCTGCAGAACCTTCAAAACATTCAGTAGCGCGGACGTCTATAAAAGTCCGAACGCCAACTGCAGCGTGTCCCCGCACCACCGATGCTGTTCTCAGCATCACGGTTGTTTACGTCTCGTATTATCAGATCATGCAAAATACCGACTACCACATAGTTAGAGAGCAATTATGAATAAAGTATTTAATAATGCGCCGAAAGAAACGGCAATTGGTGAACGTGGCGAAAATAGACTTGTGTTATTCAAGGAACGGCTCTATGAGCTCTTTGGAAGTGGGAGCTGGTTACCTGCCATCAAGAGCTGTTTCCTTAGTGACGCTATTCTTCTCTTGTGATTGGTCACAATCCATTTTATCAGGGATTCTGTGTTGATGACTTTTAATTTTTCGAGTATCCCGTCCCGGCTGCCCGTATCCTGATTCTGTTTCCTGTATTGATCCCCGATCCAAGCTCTGTTGTCCTGTCCCGGCTACCCGTATCCTGATTCTGTTCCCTGTATCGATCCCCGATCCAAGCTCCTTTCTCCTGTCCCGGTTACCCATATCCTGATTTTGTTTCATGTTTCGATCCACGATCCAAGCTCTGTTCTCCTGTCCCGACTACCCGTATCCTGATTCTGTTTCCTGATTCTGTTTCCTGTATCAATCCCTGATCCAAACTCCATTCTCCTGTCCCTGGCTACCCGTATCCTGATTCTTTTTCCTCTATCGATCCCCGATCCAAGCTCCATTCTCCTGTCCCAGCTACCCGTATCCTGATTCTGTTTCCTGTATCGATCCCCGATCCAAGCTCCGTTCTGTCCCGGCTACTAGTATCCTGATTCTGTTTCCTGTATCGATCCCCGATCCAAACTCCGTTCTCCTGTCCCGGCTAACCATATCCTAATTCTGTTTCCTGTATCGAACCCCGATCCCTGGCTTCCCTCTCGTCCCGGCTGCCCAACTTATTCCGATCTCTGACCACGCGTCCCGCTCCTCCTGCCCAGCAAGCACCAGATTGCTATATTTTTCTTTTCGCCCTGACTTCCCCGATCCCTTAATAAGGCATTGTGTGAATTGTTACGCATTTGGGTCCCCTGCTTGCATCGGTCGTGAAATCTGCATCTTTTCTTTTTTGGTATGACATGCATTAAAGGTCTTGTTGAACCTGACACATGGTGAGGGTAAACTGTAGTTGAAATTTTATTTATTTTATCTATTTTTTGACCTAACCATTGATTTTTTTGGCGTTGTTTATTATGGCCCTTTTTTTAACTCCAAGGCAAAAATGCCATATCAATATATATATATATATTTGTTCTCTTTTATATGTATTCATATATCATCTTTTTACTCGTATTATCATGACTCAATTCATTATGACTGACTAAAGTCAAGAACACACTCACGTTCACCAAACTTCGCTCTTCCCAACCTGACACCTTAGTGCTGCCTTTGACACTGTGGACCATAATATCTTACTAGAACGGTTGGAAAAATGGATTGGTCTCAGGAACTGTCCTCTTATGGTTCAGATCCTACCTTTCAGATAGGACGCACTGTGTTGAAATGACATCTGAGCCCTTTAGTGTTACCTGTGGTGTTCCGCAGGGTTCTGTACTTAGCCCCCTTCTTTTCAGCATTTACATGCTTCCATTAGGTCTAATATCAGTTTCCATTGCTGCGCAGATGACACTCAACTATATCTTCCATTGGAGGAACCTGCCTTCCCTATTTGATTTATTCACTGAATCAATTTTTGTAATTTTTGTGGATGGTGCGAATGTGTGGCTTAGTGTGTTGTTAAGGTTCCGTACAAATCGTTTTTCAATATAGCCCCCTGTCCTCTTCAATCTTCCGTGGCACCAGTAAATGCAGTAAATGAAAGAAAAGAGCCAAATCCGGCTCGTGAGCCATACGTTCCCGACCCCCGGTATAAATAGTACACGCTAGGGCTTTGAATGTTTTGCAGCAACCGGGGCTGCATGCGGTTTGACGCTAGCGTATCCGAGAGTGTAGCGATGCAGAGGTGCAGGGTCAGGAATAATCTCTGCAGTAAGGCCTCGAGTCGGAGATTTATCCCATCCATACGGCGGCAATAATAAGCTCCACCGATTGCCGTAATGAATCAAGACTTCGGCAGGCACGGACATTAGGCCGCTTAATGACGAGCTCGTCCAAACGTCGCCCGTTCGTAGCGGGTTGACCACGTTCGGACGGCTTTATTTTTGGTAGCGATTAAAACGGAAACGGGTTTAAAGACCTTGACGGGGCCGTCTCGTCTTGCTTATCACGGGAACAAATTGTCAGGGAAATTATAGTTTGTAGTTTGAATGTGCCTTTGTATGATTTTATCCTCAAAAGTGGGCTAACAAAACCAAAGATTATATACAGGTGCTGTTTGTGTTTTTGCAACAATTGTACCCTCTCGGGGCCCGCTAAGTATTAATCAAGATTGCCTTCGCTTTGGTGCTGGGAAGTCCGGGGAGGAGCTTATAATTGTGTGCTCTTGAGGCCCGGTAACTGTTAAATAAGATGGCCTTCGCTTTGGTGCTGGGAAGTCCGGGGAAGAGCTTACAATTGTGTCCTCTTGAGGCCCGCTAACTGTTAAACAAGATGGCCTTCGCTTTGGTGCTGGGAAGTCCGGGAAAGAGCTTACAATTGTATCCCCTTGAGGCCAGCTAACTATTATCCAAGATGGCCTTCGCTTTGGTGCTGGGAAGTCTGGGGAGGAGCTTATAATTGTGTGCTCTTGAGGCCCGGTAACTGTTAAATAAGATGGCCTTCGCTTTGGTGCTGGGAAGTCCGGGGAAGAGCTTACAATTGTGTCCTCTTGAGGCCCGCTAACTGTTAAACAAGATGGCCTTCGCTTTGGTGCTGGGAAGTCCGGGAAGAGCTTACAATTGTGTCCTCTTGAGGCCCGCTAACTATTAATCAAGATGGCCTTCGCTTTGGTGTTGGGAAGTCCCAGGAAGGAGCTTACAATTGTATCCTCTTGAGGCCAGCTAACTATTAATCAAGATGGCCTTCGCTTTGGTGCTGGGTAGTCCGGCTCAGAGCTTATAATTGTGTCTTCTTGAGGCCCGCTAACTACTAATCAAGATGGCCTTTTGCTTTGGTGCTGGGAAGTGTGGGGAAGAGCTTTTCTCCCTATATTCCTTATCACTGTGACGCCTTGTATTTTTTGTTTTGCAAAGTTCCACTTTCCTTACTGCTCATTTATTATGCTCACAGGCCATCTAGCAACCAGCATGATTCACTTCATTAAAACATGTGATTTCTGTCTAAACCAATCATATTGTCACGGTTGCCAGGGTGCCCAATTGGCCCTGCCCATAGAAACCAGATGAAACGCGTTGAAAGATTGCTCCCTGACACTACGTAAACGCTGTCCTGTGAGTCGCCTTGTGGTCAGAGCATCTGCGAAACTCTGTTTTGACACGTCAAACCCTGAGAATCTCCGTTCTTCCTGTGTTTTGCTCTTGTTTTGCCAAGCCCTGTGAATCTCTGTTTTTTCCTGTGTTTACTCCTGTTTGATCGGTTTGATTTTGACCACTTCCGCGTTCTGAGCAATCTACTCCCCGCGACTAACGATCTCCGGATCGAGTGTGCGCTCCTTTCTCTTCACCCCAATAAACTGTGACTAACGTTACACGAGTGGGTTCTGCTTTCTGCTTCCTGTCCTGGTCCTGACACATATTCATTTTATGTATTCATGTGATCTCGCTTAAGCCAATCAGATGTGTTGTTTTATGTTTGTGTTCCCGGATAAATGAGTCTCTCGCGATCGGGGAGGGTGGTTCATTCCTGAGCCGATCTTGGAAGCACGCGCCTCTGATGGAAGGGTTATCAAAACCAAATTTTTGACCTTTATTCTAATACAATCTCAAATTTTAACCTTCACACAATTGATTGGTGAAAAGACGATTTTTAAGCGCCTCGCTATATCCTTTTCACCCTCTACCGACACGAGAAATATAAATTCTCCCTGAAGGCTCGAAACGGATAAATCGGTACATTCTTGCTGACGGCGTAGAAACGCGGTGTCCTGAAATCGCCGTGAATCGTTTGAGGTAACATCAGCTTCTCTGCCGTCCAAAATACGATCGGGGCTTTTCCGTTGGGCGAGCGAGGATATATTATCCCTAGACGTGGTCTCCAGTGTCCGGGTAATGGGCAACACCTCATGCACGTAATAGCATATCTTGGTTTTGATGATGGCTATAAATCAGGGTAATTGATTATACATTTGGCACATTAGAGAACTGCCTTAGCAAATTATGACACAGGCCGACACGCAATCGGTTGACGTTGCTGAGACTGACTGTTGAAGCCAGATAATGGATCTTTGGGTTTTTTTGTCGGTTGTGCTTTTTTAATTGAACATTTTTTAGAGGCCGTAGGTTGAAAATATGAACAGCGAAATAAACGACATAAAAAATCTATTTATCAAGACATCTATCTATCTATCTATCTCTCTTTTTCTATCTATCTATCTATCTATCTATCTATCTATCTATTTATCCATCTCTATCTATCATTCTATCTATCTCTTTAGCTCTCTTTTTTTATCTTTCTCTTTTTCTCTCTCTTTATCTATTGCTCTTAATCTATCTATCTACCTCTTTATCTCTATCCCTCTCTTTATCTCTCTCTTTATCTCTCTCTCTTTATCTCTCTCTCTTTATCTATCTATCTATCTCTTTATCTCTATCTGTCTTTATCTATCTGTCTATCTATCTCTTTATCTCTCTCTCTTTATCTATCTCTCTTTATCTATATATATATCTTTATCTCTTTATCTCCATCCCTCTCTTTATTTATCTATCTATCTATCTATCTATCTATCTATCTATCTATCTATCTATCTATCTATCTATCTATCTATCTGTCTATCTCTTTATCTCTCTCTCTATCTATCTATCTATCTATCTATCTATCTATTTATTCCTCTCTCTTTATCTATATATCTCTTTATCTCTCCAGCTCTCTCTCTATCTATCGCTCTTTTTCTATCTATCTATCTCTTTTTCTATCCCTCTGAGTCCATCTATCTATCTCTTTATCTCTCTCTCTCTCTCTCTCTTTATCCATCTATCTATCTATCTATCTATCTATCTATCTATCTCTCTCTTTATCTATCTATCTATCTATCTATTTATCCCTCTCTCTTTATCTATATATCTCTTTATCTCTCCAGCTCTCTCTCTATCTATCTCTCTTTTTCTATCTATCTATCTCTTTTTCTATCCCTCTGAGTCCATCTATCTATCTCTTTATCTCTCTCTCTCTCTCTCTCTCTCTCTTTATCCATCTATCTATCTATCTATCTATCTATCTGAAATCAAGGGGTTGGCTTATATGCACATAAAACTACAGTAAATGAAAACGTTGGGGGGGCGTAAGATAGCTGCAGTGATTTCGTTCTCTCCCCCAGCCCAATATTTTCTCCCTGTTCAGTAAATCTGCGCCATCCTGATTGTGTATGAGAGGGACCATATCTCATTTTTTGTGATTGGTAGTGTTTTATTGCCTTTTTTTGCCCATAGGAACAGGTCCTAAGAAAGTTTATAAGAGAAAGTGAAAAACAGTGACGGCAACTGTAGCGTGCCGCTACGGAAATACGATAAAATCACAAAAAAAATCAAAATACCAAATTAAGTGCCTAAAAACAGGGATATGATAGACTATCTTCCTTTAATTCTGAAACCCCAAAATATACTAGAGAAATACTGCAAAAAGACTACCATTATAATACTATAGTACAGAAATACCAGTACAGAAATACTACAAAAATACTCTGACCCATGGCCAAAATCTTAGACCAAATTTGGGCCGCGATAAAAAATGTTTGGCCAGCCCTGCTGCAAGCCATAATCAGCACTCAGGATTGGATTCCTCTCTCTCTCCCTCTCGCTTGTCCTTACCTTTTTTGGTCACTCACTTCCTAGCTCGATTTTCCACGACATACCTGGTGTCACTTGTCCTGATTACCCTCCAATCACACCTCTCTCTCCTCACTATTTCCTTAACTCGTAGCTAGTTTGTTGCCTATCTTCTCATGTCCCAAGCCTTCTCGTCACAGTCTTGTTGTTAGCCCAGTGAACCCAACTCTTGCCCGCCCTTCTGGATCACGAATATCACCTGCACAATTCTTAGACCGTCACTGTTGCTGCTTGCTGAATTACCGACCCCTCTCCTGCCTCTTGGACCACAACCGCCTGTCCTGTTCTGTTGCCTCGATACTTGACTCCCCTTGTACCGAAACCTGACCCAACAAAAGACTACCGCACTAGTCTGTTACTGTATTGTGCTGCTGCACCCCCTGAGACTGTCCTGTATATTGTATTGGTATTTTATTACGCTTGCTTCTTATTCACTTTAGTGTAAAGGCATGTGTCAAATGCATACAAGAGCGCACGGGTTAAGGCTGAAACGAAATTAGCGGCACACATCCTGTCTCGGTGAAGACCGGATTCATGGCTTCGCTTGGCCTCCAACCTTCGGTGTTGTCTCGCTGATGGATGATGATGAACCGGAGTACGTGACAGGACGGGTGACAGGACGGCCCATTGAGTCGGCCCGTCCTGCCCCTGCTCTGGCGCAGCCTCCCCCTGCAGACCCCTTGTCATCGTTCTTGAGCTGAACCTCAACTCACACTCTTTTTTTTTTTTTCCTCCGAGTGTTTCGCTTCTCGCAATTGGACGCAATGCGGCCATTCTCCCGCAGGCTTGAAGGAATAGGCACCACCAGGCTGTACTTGCCCAAGACACACCACAGTAAATGGTGGCCCTACAACCCTGGAGGTTAAGAGATCCAAACAAACAAGCAAAGCAAAAAATACTGCACCAATCCACATTTCATAGCGCCCTGTTTAGGTGTAGCATGCACCGGTCCTTTTGAGCGTGATCATAGGACACTGCCATACAAACTAATGCCAGCTGCCGTCAATCACGGGGGGATTCAACGGCAAAGCAAAGCTGCCTAAGAGCAATATCGGCGTCATTGTCAAGCAGACTTGTTGTAAAACATGGCAACAATTTCAAACATTTACAAGCACCTCACCCAAAATTCAAGCACTTTTCATCCTTAAATTAAAAACATTACATATCAAGCCAGGGCAGCACGGCGGTGCAGTGGTTAGCGCGTGTGCAGGCACAGTTCTAAGGTCTTAGGAACCTCCTGTGTGGGTTCAGATCCAGCTACCGGACTTCCTGTGCAGAGTTTGTATGTTCACCCCGTGCTTGCGTGGGTTTCCTCCAGGCTCTCCGGTTTCCTCCCACGTTCCAAAGACATGCATTTCAGGTGGATTGGCCGGTCCAAATTGTCCCTAGTTGTGAATGAGCGAGCGAGTTGTCTGTCCCTGAGTGCCTTGCGATTGGCTGGTAACGAGTTCAGGGTGTCCCCTGCCCACTGCCCGAAGACAGCTGGGATGGGCTCCAGCACCCCCGCGACCCTACTGAGGATAAGCGGTGCAGCTAATGAGATGAGACATATCAAGCCTTTCAAGGATTTCAAGCACTCGTATGAACCCTGAATAGCAATTTTTTCTTATCTTATCATAAAAAGCTTTTTTGGTGCAATTTTGACCAATTCATGCGCGCACTTTCGAAACAATCCAGCGAGATGCTTTTGTCGCCTCTTTCTGAAGTGGAACTTACACATAGAGCACAGCGACGGAAAGCTGTGAAACATCGCACATGCTCTGGGAACTTACGCCGGCCATCAATATGTTGCTGGGATGAATCAAATCCTTCAGCGCGTAAACGCTGAGCTCAGCTTTAGCGGGAAAAGCCGCCATTAAACAGCAAAAATCGATGGCGGTCCACAGCGGGGAATGCCGCGCGGGTAAACGAATGACAGCGTCTCACGAGTGCAGACAAATAGTTTCACTCATCGGAGGTTGATGATTTATACGACGGAGGCTGATGGGAAGAAATGATTTTTCCGACAGTCTTGTACTTTATTATTCGGAGAGGATTCGGAGTCGGTGTTAAAGTGGGGCTTCTGGATGACCTATTTAGGCGAAGAGGCAGCAAGAATGCAAATAACTATAACTGCAAGCACAGCGTGTACAATATTTGAGTTTTAGAGAAATATTTAGATAGATAGATAGATAGATACCATAGATATAGATAGAATGGATGGAATGGGTGGAGATGGATAGATAGATGGATGGATAGAATGGGTAAATATAGATAGATATAGATAGATAGAATGGATGGATGCATGGAACGGATAGATATAGATAGAAAAATAGAATGGATGGATGGTTGGTTGGAATGGATAGAGATGGATAGAACGGATGGATGGAATGGATGGATATAGATAGATCGAATGGATGGATGGAGATAGATAGAAAAATAGAATGGATGGATGGTTGTTGGAACGGATGGATAGAGATAGATAGAATGGATGGATGGAATGGATGGATACAGATAGATAGAATGGATGGATGGAATGGATAGATATAGATAGATAGATAGAATGGATGGAATGGATAGATATAGATAGATAGATAGAATGGATGGATGGATACAGATAGATAGAATGGATGGATGGAATGGATAGATATAGATAGATAGATAGAATGGATGGAATGGATAGATATAGATAGATAGATAGAATGGATGGAATGGATAGATATAAATAGATAGATAGAATGGATGGATGGAATGGATAGATATGGATAGATAGAATGGATGGATGGAATGATAGATATAGATAGATAGATAGAATGGATAAAATGGATGGATAGATAGATAGATATAGATAATTAGATAGATAGATAGATGGATAGATACTTTATTTACCCCCATAGGGAAATTCACACTTCCAGCAGTATTCTTGTGTTGAAAAATAAAATAATAAAATAAAAGATATAAAATACAAAAATACCCAATATAATGTGTTGATGTAGAGTATTTAAATAGTGCTACTGCTGTCCTGTTATTTAATATCGGTTTCCAGTTTTTTTCACGTCTAGTTTGTCCTGTTTATTTTCGATATCCTGTTTTGATATCTATCCTCTCCGTCCCGTCCTGTCCGGTATCGACCCCATCCGTCCGATATCAACTCGGGCAGTTGGTATCGATCTCGTCAGCCTCTGGCTTCCTATCATCCCACGCCAGACTGCTGCCTAACGTGCCTGACTCACCATTTCCCGTAAAATAAAAGGCTTGTCTGAGAAACGTCACGCATTTGGGTCCTGATCTTGTTCCGTTTCATGACAATTAAACAATTAAATCCTAAATCTGAGTTAAGAATGTGTTTTTTTCCCCCTGTAATTCAGCTCTATATTTAGAGCACAGAGATAGACAGGAGTACATATTTGATAACGGACATGACAAGTCCCGCTTTATTTGATCCTAAATGCGACATCGTGTTCCTGAAGTCTCGCCAAAGAAATGAGAGATATTTTAATCAACGCCGAGACAAAAACCATCCGGAACGGCAACGATGGCCGCGTACATTTTTCAGGATGATGGTTTCAAACAGCTGTAGCTTTGGAAATCCACATTACTCGTTTGCATCTTCGGTGGCTTCTTAAAGGGGCTGTTTATTCAGCCGAAGCTGCGATGCTGTGTCTGCTTGGATGGTGAATATTGCATGTCCTTTCTCCTTAAATAGCAAGGAGCTACTCAATCCCTTGCAAAGGAAAATTTTAATCACAAACAAAATCAAAGACTCTTTAACGTGTTGACTTTTTAATGTTCAAGTCAAGTCTTGTTTATTTGGGACGCCCTTAATCACAAGAAGTCTCAAAGGGCTGCACAGACCACAGATTATTGCAAACCACAGACTATTATGACACCATCCCCTGGTCTAAAACCTACATGAGGGCGAGGAAAAACTCAAAAACCTCAGGGTGAGTCAGGTCAGGTCAAGTCATGTTAATTGGTTTGGCCCTTAATCACAAAGAGTCTCAAAGGGCTGCACAGACCACAGACTTATGCACACTACGGACTATTGTGACACCATCCCCTGATCTAAAACCTACAGGAGGGCAAGGAAAAACTCAAAAACCTCAGGGTGAGTCAGGTCAAGTCAAGTCATGTTAATTTGTTTGGCCCTTAATCACAAAGAGTCTCAAAGGGCTGCACAGACCTCAGACTTATGCACACTACGGACTATTGTGACACCATCCCCTGATCTAAAACCTACAGGAGGGCAAGGAAAAACTCAAAAACCTCAAGTCAAGTAATGTTTATCTGCGACGCCCTTCATCACAAAGAGTCTCAAAGGGCTGCACAGATGATGGCAAACCACAGACTATTATTACACCATCCCCTGATCTAAAACCTACATGAGTGCAAGGAAAAACTCAAAAACCTCAAGTCAAGTCATGTTTATCTGCGACGCCCTTCATCACAAAGAGTCTCAAAGGGCTGCACAGATGATGGCAAACCACAGACTATTATTACACCATCCCCTGATCTAAAACCTACATGAGTGCAAGGAAAAACTCAAAAACCTCAAGTCAAGTCATGTTTATCTGCGACGCCCTTCATCACAAAGAGTCTCAAAGGGCTGCACAGATGATGGCAAACCACAGACTATTATTACACCATCCCCTGATCTAAAACCTACATGAGTGCAAGGAAAAACTCAAAAACCTCAAGTAAAGTCATGTTTGTTTGTAACATCCTTAATTCCGAGGAGTCTCAAAGGGCTGCACAGACCCCAGATTATTGCAAACCAAAGACTATTATGACACTATCCCCTGATCTACACTTTACATGAGGGCAAGGAAAAACTCAAACAACATCAGCATGACTAAAATGAAGAAACTTTGAGAAGGGACAGTCTGAAACGGCTGCACAGACTACCGACTAGCGCAAACTACAGACTAATATGACACCATCCCCTGATCTGAAAACTCAAAAACCTCAAGTCAAGTCATGTTTGTTTGTGACACACATAATTCCAAGGAGTCTCAAATGGCTGCACAGACCACAGATTACTGCAAACTACAGAATATTATGACACCATCCCCTGATCTAAAACCAACATAAGGTTAAGGAAAAACTAAAAAACCTCAAGTCATGTTTGTTTGTGACACCCTTAATCACAAGGAGTTTCAAAGGGCTGCACAGACCACAGATGAATGCAGACCACAGACTATTATGACAGCATCCCCTGATCTAAAACCGACATGAAGGCAAGGAAAAACTCAAAAACCTCAACATGAGGAAAATAAAGAACCCTTGAGAAGGGACCGCACATGAGGTCAAATTCTGTTTTTATCCTTTTATTTTTTTGTTATTTTTTCTCAAAGCCTTCTTCTTCTTCCAATCTCTTCTTATTCCCCATCCCTCTATCCAAGAATATTTCCCCCGCCCCCCCTCCATTATTTTTGCCTTTTTTTGCTCTGCTTGTCTTACGCTCCAGCCTGCAGCATTGCAGTGGAGCAACATTCATCCAATTCCCTTTTCCTGCTATACCTGCAAGGTGTAGGCCACAGATATATATGTATATTTGGACAAATAGATCTTCTATGATATAAAACAATATAAAAATTATAAGTATTTGTCAAAAATGTCCCGGTTGCCATGGCGCCCAAATGGCCCCGCCCGTGTGGCCCCCGCTGCGGCTCATTGACAGATTGGCTTTCCGTCTATTTAAGCTCAGTGCTCTCACTCTTCCTTTGTCAGTCCCTCAACGAACCTCTGCCCCGCAGGATGCGGGTTTTGACTCGGTCCTGTTGGCAGTTCCTGTCCAGTATTGTTCCCGTTTATTTTTGTCCTGTTTAATATCGGTTTCTAGTTTTGTTCCCGTCTAGTTAGTCCTGTTTAATTTCGATATCCTGTTTCATTATCAATCCTGTCCGTCCCGTCCTGTCCGGTATTGACCCCAATGTCCGATATCAACTCGGGTAATTGGTATCGATCTTGTCAGCCTCTGGCTTCTTATCATTCCACACCAGACTGCTGCCTAACGTGCATGACTTTCCATTTCCCGTAAAATAAAAGTCTTGTGTGAGAAACATCACGCGTTTGGGTCCTGATCCTGTTCTGGTTCATGACAAAATATGTAAGATACTCCTTTCCTACTACCTTATCCAAATATCTTATTCAATTTGGACTGAAAAAAGAACAATTGATATGTTTCAATTCATTTTTTTATCAACAGAAAATATAATAATAATAATAATAATAATAATTTCCTTGTATTGTCATTCTGTGTAACAATGTACACAGAACGAAATGTCGATTGCACCTGACCCGATGCAGCCGCAGCCAAGAGAGGGCGCCGCCGACCACTTTTTAAGTCTTAGGAATGACTCGGCCGGGGCGCGAACCCGAACCTCCCAGTCTCAAAGCGGGCGCCTTACCATCTAGGCTACTGAGCTGGTGCATATCAAAAATGTAAACAAACCCAATTTGTTTTGGGGTTAAATTTTGAAATATAATTAACATTCCCAATATGAAAATGATACATGCCCAAAAATTTGCCACTTGGGTACATGTCATTATTATTATTTGTCTTTTTACTTTATTTATTCTATACTTAATTTCCGATTGTTTTTTTCTGTAATTCAGTCTGTTCCTTTGAAAATTGTTGACTTTGTTACATGATGAAACAGTTAAAAACTACAAAGTTAAAACTTTAGTGTCAATTATGTTTGTAAATGATGCAATGTTCAAAATGTAGTACAGTATATGAAAAATGTAACATAGCTTTTTATAAAAACTGTCTTGGCACAGTGGGGCAGTGGTTACCGCATCCGTGGCACAGTTCTGTGGTCATGGGATTGAACTCTGTGTGGAGTTTGCATGTTCTCCCCGTGCTTGCGTGGGTTTTACTCCGGGCACCTGCATGTCAGGTTAACTGGCCGTTCCAAATTGTCCCTATGTGTGAATAAGCGAATGAGTTGTCTGTCTCTGTGTGCCCTGCGATTGGCTGGCAAGCAGTTCAGGGTGTCGCCTGCCCCCTGCCCAAAGACAGCTGGTATGGACTCCTGCACCCCCGCGACCCTACTGAGGATAAGCCGTGCAGATAATGGATAGATGAATGTCTTGGCGCCCTCTACCTGGACCAAAGCGGTACTACAATTCCCAGCATCACAACAAAATGGTGTTCACTCTAATTTGCATTGATTTAACATTCTAGTGGATCATAAACACGTGATACAACGAATCAATGATCTAATTAGTTGCCAACGCTTCGAATTGTTTTTGCCGATTTGTTGTTGCAGCCCTAATATATATATATATATATATATATATATATATATGTACACAATGTGTTGTATAGAGGATATAGAGCAGGGGTGGCAAACTCATTTTCACTTGGGGGCCACACGATAGAACAAACATTCTCTCGGGGGCCGTATTTGTCGATTGAAGAGAAAGAAAAAAAGAGAAATAAGAGAATGGGGAGAGAAAAAAGAGAAAAGAGAGAGAGCGAGAGAGAATGTGAGAAACAAAAGATATAAAAAGATAAATAGTGAGAGAGGGTGAAAGAAAGAGAGAAATACAAAGATAAATTGGAAGTGAAAAAGAGAGGAGAGAAAGAGATGGGTAGAAAGAGAGAAGGGGAAAGCAAGAGAGAGAAGGGGAAAAAAGGAAGAGAGAGCAAAATAAGGTAAAAAGACAGAGAGAGAGAGAGAGAAAGAGAGTGAAAGAAAGAGAGATAGCGAGTAAGAGAAAAGGGAGTAAGAGAGAGAGAAAGAAATCCAAGTACAGTGTCTCTGTGAGAGGCATCTGGCTTTGGCAAGATCAAGTGGACATATTTCAACTTGCAGCTTGTTTTTCTCTTGCGCTTCTCCGGTTGTTGTCTCGCGGGCCGGATTCAATCCCTTAGCGGGCCTGATCTGGCCTGCGGGCCACCTATTTGACACCTCTGATATAGAGAATATAGAGAATGCCCTATATCTGATATGTGCTGAATTCAGTGAGCTTGTGGCCTTCATCGCTGGATGTCCTTCACATTTAATGACTCTGTTTGCATGCCTTTGAAGGGAATGTTGTCCTTTTTGCAGCATTTTCTCTCCGTTTACTCACATAAAGATGGGCAAAACAGACCACCTCATAAGGACACATAAGGAATTTTATAAACACGGATTCCGTTTCTTTCGCATGTAATTGAACGAACTGCTGTTATTTGAAGACGATCTGCTTCAAGCGTATAGAAATGAAAATTCTGTGTTACAGCAACTAAATTGATGAAAGGACGATACCCGTTTATCTCCCTAATGTAAGGTGACTATACAATGTATATTTTATATATGCAGTCTCATTAGTCCAAATATAGCATCTGTCACGGTTGCCATGGCGCCCAATTAGCCCCGCCCGTGTGGCGCCAGCTGCGGCTCATTGACAGATTGGCTTTCCGTCTATATAAGCTCAGTGCTCTCATTTTTCCTCTGTCAGTCCGTCAACGAACCTCTGCCCCGCAAGACGTGGGTTTTGACACGGTCCTGTCTCCTGTTGGTATTCCCTGTCCGGTATTCTCATCTCATCTCATTAGCTGTGCCGCTTATCCTTATTAGGGTCGCGGGGGGCTGGAGCCTATCCCAGCCATGTCCAGGCAGTGGGCAGGGGACACCCTGAACTGGTTGCCAGCCAATCGCAGGGTACACGGGAACTGACAACTCACTCGCTCAGTCACACCTAGAGACAATTTGGACCGGCCAATTTACCTGAAATGCATGTCTTTGGAATGTGGGAGGAAACCGGAGTGCCCGGAGGAAACCCACGCAAGCACGGGGAGAACATACAAACTCCGCACAGTAAGGCCCCGTTAGCTGGATTTGAACCCACGCAGGAGGTTCCCACAACCTCAGAACTGCGCCGCACACGCGCTAACCACCGTGCTGCCCCCTGTCCGGTATTGTTCCCGTTTATTTTGTCCGGTTTAATATTGGTTTCCTATTTCGTTCCCGTCTATTTTTGTCCTGTTTATTATTCTCTTCAGTTTTCGTTCCTGTCTATTTGTGTCCTGTTTATTATTCTCTGCAGTTTTCGTTCCCGTCTAGTTTGTCCTGTTTATTTTCGATATCCTGTTTCATTATCTATCCTGTCTTTCCCGTCCTGTCCGGTATCGACCTTATCTGTCCGATATCAACTCAGGCAATCGGTATCGATCTCGTCGGCCTCTGTCTTCCTATCATTTCACGCCAGACCGCTGACTAACGTGTATGACTCCCCATTTCCCGTAAAATAAAAGGCTTGTGTGAGTAACGTCACGTGTTTGGGTCCTGATCCTGTTCTGGTTCTTGACAGTGTCTGGTTAATAATACATCGTATTAGCAGGAAAATATATTTTATATTTCACCATTAGTCTCTGGACATGCGTTGTTGACTCAAAAAATAATTATGTTGAAGTCACTACCAATCACTCCTTGTTTTTGTCACGACCAGAACGGAATCAGGACCCAAATGTCTAGCGTTAACCACAAGTTTATTGATAGAAAGAGGACGGGCAGCGCCCTCGATCCGGTGCTCGCTGAACACAGGAAGCAAGCGGCTCACACAATCAGATCGAGATCCAAATACTGAAGGAAATCTTCCGGAGCGGGAGATGGCAGTGTCAAGGACGGAAAAACAGGTTGATAGCCGCGACAGGAGAGCAAAAACGTGGTCGGGATCAAAAACGGGTCGTAAGCCGGGACGGGAGAGCAAACGTGGTCGGAATAAAAAACAGGTCGGAGACAAACGGGGAGATCAGGAACAGACGGGTGGAAAAACGGGACAGGCGGGAGTCAGGGTTAAAATGCTTGTAACAACAGAGGTTCGCTGACGGACTGACAACCAGACAGTGACAGGACTGGGCTTAAAGAGGACAGGGAACCAATCAGAAAGCCCGCAGCGGCTGGCGCCAAATGAGCAGGCACAGGTGATCCAAATCAGTAATCATGACAGTTTTCCCCTGTGATGTCATCTTCAGGGGACAGTGTGTGGCAAAATGGTCGCCTCCATTGGTAAATGGGTAAATCTTTGCTGCTTAATTTATTTTCAACAAAAGCAAATCTAGTTTTAGATCTAGTAAATCTTTTCGAAAAATGATACGTATAATATGATGCTTGCACTTGTTTTAAAACAATACTACAACTGAATAGAATTTGATAATTTAAAGGTTTTTATGTATAATTTAAAGGGTTGCTAAAAATGATTGTGTTGTATGGGCCCCCACCAGTCCAAACACAGTATTTGATCTGATATTGTGTAGAATATGGATTAATTGTCACGGTTGCCATGGCGCCCAATTGGCACACTGTAATAAAAATAGGGTAATATGCAAATGTGGGGGTGGGGTTTAATGTGGGTTTTTACTCCTCCGGGTGGAGTTAAAGAGCCTCATGGCATGAGGAAGAAATGATCTCCTCAGTCAGAAAACATGTAAGCCACCTGCTGTAAGTCTGAGGCATAGAAGCAAATCTCATGTCATCTGAATAAGCCAGCTTTATATTTTAACTTTCTACCAGCTCGGTGGCCTTGGGGGTATGGCGCCCGCCCCGAGACTGGGAGGTTGTGGTTCAAGCCTCGGCCGAGTCATACCTAAGACTTAAACATTGGTACCCGTTGCCTCCCTGCTTGGTGTTCAGCATTAGGGGTTGGAATTGGGGGGTTTAGTCACCTAATGACTCCCAACACCTCAGTTGGGTTGAGCGAGGGGGCTGGGAATCCCCTCCTCTAAATCAATCTCCCAAAAAAGAGTCAGAAATGACTCTAGCCACCTCCCACTAGGGGGATACTGATGTGGTATATATATATATATATATATATATATATATATATATATATATATATATATATATATATTTTAACTTGTCTACCTAGTTCCTTAGCACGAATAATCTCAAAGTCAGCAATTAAGAAGAAACATAACGACAGGAAATGACGGCGGGAAGTCAGTGTCAAATTGCAAGGCCACACCCTAAAGACTGACATGCAAAGGACAGATTTCAGCCAATGGGAGAGGACATCAGTGCAGACATGCAATATACTAATTCATGGTTTCCTGTTTTTTTTTTGTTCGCATGCTCCAGCCACACCGAATGAAGACACATCGGACGATGGAACTGCGATCGGCCGCGTCACAGTTAATGGTGCGTGCAACAAGACGACGCTCCTGACCACGCCCAATCTTCAAATTGGGTGTGGTCAGTGCGACACATTCGAACCTTTCAACCCACAGAGGTCAGTGATACGAATTTGGATTTCAGGCGCTGTTAACAGGGTGGAGAGGGTTCAATTTAGGAGAACATAAAACTGCGCTAGAGGGTGAGCAGCATTCTTCCATTTTCTGGAAAATCTCAAAAAAGGATTTTGAGTGGATTCCCTAACCATTCAAACACATGCTTGCACAATAAAAAAAATACAATTTGACCCCATTGGCAGAATATATTGCTCATTTCAAATATATTTGTGTCATAATTACTAATGTGACTCTACTTCTGATTGGCTCCCTGTCACTATTTGAACTCAGTCTTGTCAATCCCCTGTTGTCAGTCCGTCTGCTCAGTAAACACTAAGCAAGCCTCTATCGACCCTGACTCCCACTTGTCCCGTTTTTTTGCTCCCGTCTGTCCCCGGCTTCGATCCGGTTTTTGATCCTGACTACGTCTGCTCTCCCGTCCCGGCTTACGACCCATTTTTGATCCAGACTACGTCCATTCTCCCGTCCTGGCTTACGACTCGTTTCCGACCACGTTTTTGCTCTCCTGTCCCGCCTACCGACCCGCTTTTTCCGACCCTGACACGGAAGTCCCACTTCCGCATCTGAGCAACCTACTCCCGCGACCAGCGATCTCTGGATCGTGTGTGCATTCCTTTCCCTTCTTCCCAATAAAACTGTGAGAAACGTTACGCGAGTGGGTTCTGTCTCCGTTCTGGTCCTGGCAAATCAAGGTTCAATGGACATTTCTGTTGGACGGATAAGTTCAAACCGAATGTTTCCGAAACGACAAACTGTTACCGGAGAAAACAAAGCAAAACACATTTACCTCATGTTTCAGTTTAGGGCTGTCTGATGTCACCAAAATTCCCGATTATTTTAATCATTAACACTTCACCTTGTTTGTGTAATTTTGGGTTATTAAGCTAATGGCCTATCATTAAAGAAACACACACACAACCGAAACAAGTCTTCTAAATGGAGCCAGGGAAGCTTCTAGCCTGATTATGGTGACTCAGGGAACCATTTTATTGTTCCAGTAAAGTGCATGATCAACAAATAGCTTAATTAAGAATAGCGGAGGGAGTCCTTACATTGTTAAGAGTATTTGAAAGCGGGAAAATTGAGAGTTGCTTCCATAGCCTCGGAAAAACTACAGGTGGCTTATTTTTATCCACGGTTCGCTCTTTCATTTTGACAGCTAGGGGCGGAAAGACTCATTCGTAAAAGAAATTAAAAAAAAAAAAAAACAGTCACAACAGTTAGCATTTAGCTTAGCGAGTAGCCACGGCTAACATGTTAGCAAACAAATTCCTACTTACAAATCCAGCAGAAACAGAGCAACACGGACATCCCTTTGGTCTCCTTTTTCCGGCCACCTGTTGGACGCAATTCCAATATTGACTAGCGTTTTAGCTCCCGATGGTCTCCTTTAGCGCCGGCTAAATGTTCGGCATTCTCCGGGAGCGACCGAGGGTCTCGGCAGAATTTTGAAAGTCATGAGCTGGATACCCAGCGGTAATCCCATAAAATGCAACCCTATCATCACATGACTGTAAAAGCTCACTCAGCGCATCTTTAAATTCGCTCGGTGCCCTTGCAGGTTTTCCCTCCATCTGTCGCATCCCCGAGCAGGTTTAATCGGCCAATAATGTGCTTTCAGCCGCAAGCGAACTCGAAGTCGCAAGGAAAATCTCCAGAAAAGCCATCGCCGACGAGTTTTTGTGGTGTCGTTAAATGCCGCACGCATCATCTCTGCCGTGACAGTGACCCACATGCTGAAGGGTAGATCCGACGGATTTCCCATATCGTAAAGTCAGTCCAACAGAGATGATGCGGAGTGCGATGTTTTTCGTTGGATTTTTTTCAAACAAACCCTATCTGTTCAAAATATATTACGTTTATTTCTTAGACGAGCACGGATAAACTCTTCTTTTTTCATCTTTTTTAGGGTTTGGGTTGGCCTTTGGACTGTATTTAAAGCAGGCCTCTTCTTACTTTCACCATTTTCATGCTACACTAACAAATAGATAAAAAAACCTTTGGGGACGACCATGACAGCACTCTTTTGAACTCTCTCCTACCTTCCCTTCCTCCTACCTAATGTGTTTCGCCCTGATCAGAAAAAATGGCGTAAGAGTTCTTTGAACTCGTTTGGGAATTGTCAACACATTCCTATAAGTGATGTACGGAATTTGGAAACTTTTCTTATTGACCTCTGTCACCATCTCGGCCTCCGTGAATCTCCCTAATGTCGCGCACCCAAGTACGTTCATATCTTAGAAAAGCTCAGATAAACTCTTCTTTTTTTCATCTTTTTTAGGGTTTGGGTTGGCGTTTGGGCTGTATTTAAAGCAGGCCTCTTCTTACTTTCACCATTTTCATGCTACACTAACAAATAGATAAAAAAAAACCTGTGGGGACGACCATGACAGCACTCTCTTGAACTCTCTCCTACCTTCCCTTCCTCCTACCTATTGTGTTTCGCCCTGATCAGAAAAAATGGTGTAAGAACTTTTTGAACTCGTTTGGGAATTGTTAACGCGTACCTGAAAGTGATGTACGGAATTTGGAAACTTTTCTTATTGACCTGTGTCATCATTGCAGCCTCTGTGAACCTCCCTTATGTTGCGCACGCAAGTACGTTTATTTCTTAGACAAGCTCAGATAAACTCTTTTTTTACATCTTTTTTAGGGTTTGGGTTAGCATTTGGAATGTATTTGAAACAAACTTTTTCTTACTTTCACCATTTTCATGCTACACTAACAAATAGATAAAAACCTGTGGGGACAACCATGACGTCACTCTCCAGCACTCTCTCCCTCCTTCCCTTCCTCCTACCTGATGTGTTTCGCCCTGACCAGAAAAAAATGGCATAAGAGCTCTTTGAACTCATTTGGGAATTGTTAACACATTCCTATAAGTGATGTACGGAATTTGGAAACTTTTCTTATTGACCTGTGTCATCATTGCAGCCTCTGTGAACCTCCCTTGTGTTGCGCATGAAAGTACGTTTATTTCTTAGGCGAGCTCAGATAAACTCTTCTTTTTTCATCTTTTTTAGGATTTGGGTTGTGGTTTGGACTGTATTTAAAGCAGTTCTCTTCTTACTTTCACCATTTTCATGCTACACTAACAAACAACTGTGGTGACGAGCAAAAAGTCACTCTCCAGCATTCCCTCCTGCTCGCAATTCCTCCTAGCGAATGCGTTCTACCCCGGACAGCTTTGCTAATAGTAAGATAATAAAAGATCGGCGCGGTGGGGGACTAATTTGGACATTTTTCAAGACATACATAATAAAGAAAATATTTCACTTTCAACTTTTTTAAGGACGCCTCAAACGATGCACCCCCTTGAAGTCGTCATTACGTGTTTATCCTGGAGTGGCATGTCTGATCACTACGTTGTTATCAATGACAATAAAGACAATTCCAATTCCAGTGAGGTGTGTAGGGTTTTGAGAACAACACAGAACAGACAAAAAAGGGGGACCAGTTTCTTACCTGCCAATCATGGTGGAGTGCTGCTGGACAGCCGCCTCCAGCAGCCTCTCCAAAATGGTCCATTCCCCCATGGTGAAGCTTCACACCACGTACTCAGAGGTGACCTTTCTTCTTCTCCGACCGGTGGCCGTCCCCTTTCCTCTTAATCTTGACACCCAGCCTTGGATGATGTTTACGCTTGTGTTGTCCTACAAACGTTGGCGAGATGCTGATCTGATTCCTTCTATCGTCCTCTTTCTTCTCACCACGACCTCCCCCTCCTCCACCTCTTCCCTGCCGCACCGCTATGCTCTGAACTACAGCATATGCTACAGCTCACTGTTCGACGGGCATGACGGCGATCTCTTTCGTCGTCGCCCCCTCCATGTTCCTCCTGGTACCTTAGCCGGCCTCCCCGCTGCTCTCCGCTCGCCCTCGCATCGTTTCCAGATCTTCTGAGGCTAGATCCCCGGCCGCCTCACCTCAACGCACAGCGGCAACCGAAACGGTTTACTAGAATCCCCTGGTTCTAGCTCCGGATCTCAGTTTCTTACTTCTCTACTGCTGGTCCAGAGCGCATAGCTCCTGTCTGCTGAATGTCATTTTATGACTAGAGGAATGGTCTCTCCCGAAGCTCGGAGCGCTGCAAGGACCCATAAAAAGCTGCGCTGCCGCCCAGCCCCTTTCAGCAATAAATCAGTTGCCTCGTTCCAACCAGTCAGGATTCTTCTGCAGACCTCTCGTCCTGCCTTGTCCCCCTTTTGGCTAATTCGCTCGGTGCTCGGAGTCACGTCTGCTTCGGAGTGCCGTCCTGTCAAGCCTATTTCTGGGCTCTATCATCTCGACTCCTCCTTCTTCTCCTCCTCCAGCTAACCTCAGCTTTCCTCCTCCCTCTACATTTTTTTATGTGCGGATGTCACTAACCTCGGACTAGCCCTATCTCTGCATCACTCGTACCTACCCCATCCCCTTGCATCCACTCCTCCCTAGCTCTCTCTCTCTCTCTTGCGCTCCCCCCCTTTCCCAGGGAAATGTGCTTACTCCCATCTCCGCTTCACTTATGCTTGCAAGAATGCCTCCTTCTGGCCACAAACGAGGGATTGGACATCTCATGCTGCATTATGTCTCATCATCTCCACAATCCTTTGTTCCGGGGGTCTTTCCTGCTGTCTTACGACAAGGATTTCAGGAGGATTGTGTCCCCTCCACCTCCGCAGTCAGAGATGGCAACACATGACTTTACCCTGACCCAATCCAGGTGCCATCGCCATATTCCCTCGCCCGATCGGCCCTTATGTTCTTCGTTCCGTTCACCCCATCCTCCGCCCCCCCCTCTTTCATTACTCCCCATCCCTCTCAGGAGACGTGAGTGCAGTATTGCACTTTGCAGTGACATTGAAAGCTGCATTCATTAGATTTATTTTAAGGTGATGCGGAAGGTCTCCCTCCATTATCTGCACACACGTGTCGTCGAATTGCTCACATGTAGGAAACCCGTTCTGGAAGTACAGTATTTTTTGATCAAAATCATAGAAAGTAGGAGCCAATGACACTTTCTAGTAATTCCCTATCTACAGAGGATGCAGTAGTTTAGCACAGGTCAGTAATGCAGAGGTAGGTTGACCATCGTACGCTAATGAACCATCCAAACATGAATGTACGGGAAATATCTAACGCAGAGTGTAAAATGCATTTTGTCAGTTCAGCATCTTGGGGTCATTGACGCAAGGACATTGAGGAGAGCGGCATAGGGGGAGGTTTGAGTTTGGCAAGGTTGGCCTACACAATGAAGACCTGGCATCGGGCAGATGGCGGAAATAGCTACGTGGTGTGTGGGGAGTTGCTTGTGTGTCTTCAGTGACCTACAGCTCAGGAATGTTCATGTAATGTGTTCAATGTAAAGTCGATTAGAAACAGTGAATTTCAGTTTGGGGATGCCTCGCCCCTCATTTTGGAAACAGAAATCTAATAAAATATCAAATTACGATATGTATTCAGTGTTCCTTCTCATTTAACTCCACAGTTTTTGGAATTACTTTTTCAAAATCGCTGAATTTTCACCATATATTATGAATATTATTAATAGAATATTATGTAACTTATTCCTGTGCTGAGTGAGGCACACCCTTCTCTTGCCTCATGGCAGAGATCGAGAGTCAGACCAAGGATACTGTTATGCCAAACACCTCAGCCCCAAACAATAGTGATAGTATTAGAATAGAATAGAATATACCTTTATTATTATTGTTACAACATGGGTTGAATATATTGTTACAACAAAATTGGACGTGGCACTCCAGTTCCACGTTTTACAGTGAGGACAAAGAAAACAAAGAAAGGTACAAAGAAGATGTTTGTACTGTCCTTGTTGCATAGGCTTTTTTTTCCTCCGGAGGGGGGTGTATGAGGGGGTGAGGGATAGACAGAGATGGCCGGATCCAACTAGATGTTTGATCTTACTGTACACACGGTGCAGTGTTTTTTTCCCCTTATTGCTCAGTCCACGAATCGAATGAATGAACGCTAACAGCAAGGCAAGCCATCCATCCTTTTTTTCCGAATGTAAGATCACTTATCGATTGATACTCTTATTCAAAAAGAGCAGTATGTTAAGTATTAGTGTGCGGCACGTAATTCACTTGCATCATGGCAGAGGGCGATAGTGAGACCAAGCATTCTTATTAGGCACAATTCTCAGCCCCCAAACAATAGAATTAGTGACAATATTAGCAAGCTAACAAGTCAAACCATCCAGTAATTATTTTCTTTTTGCATCGTCCTTTCTTCAAAATTACTGATTGTCATGATTACTGATGTGACTCACCTGTGCCCACGGGTTCTGATTGGCTCCCTGACACTAATAGAACCCAGTCCTGTCTGTCCCCTATTGTCAGTCCGTCTGCGAACCTCAGTGAATACTAGGCAAGCCTTTTTCGACCCTGACTTCCACCTGTCCCGTTTTTGCTCCCGTCTGTCTCCGGCTACGATGTCTTTTGCTCCCGACACCGTTTTCTCTCTCATCCCGGCTTACAACCCTTTTTGTCCCCTGACTATGTCTACTCTCCCGTTCTGGCTTACGACTCGTTTCTGACCCCGACCACGTCTTGCTCTCCCAGTCCCGGCTACAGACCCGTTTTTCTGTCCCTGACACCGCCATTGTTCGCTACGGAAGATCCACTTCCGTGTTTGGATCACAATCCGAGTACGAGAGCAACTTGCTTCCCGCCTCCAGCGAACAAGGGATCGTGGGCGCAGCCCTTCCTCTTTCCTTCAATAAAACTCGTGAGAAACGTAACGCAATTGGGTCCTGTTTCCGTTCTGGTCCTGACACCTATCTACTAATGGTTTTATTCAATAAAACTTTTTTTTCTATGCCACAATTGGTGCAGGTTATCGCTACAAAACTGCCTCTCTCTTACATGCATACAGCTACTCCAGAAAGGTTGCGAAACCTCATTAAACTGAAAGTCACGTTTCATTTCACCCATGTAAATAAACTACCGTGCCGCTGCAATCAAATTATTCTCTCAGGTTTTGTAGGAAACAATTAAATTACCCTTCCGATAAAAATAAATGTGACTCTAATTATAATGATTGGTGGCTTCCGCATCCCCGTTCTGCGTGATATGATTCCGCGTAATGGATTCTTTTAGTTTGTATTTGATAAAACATCACAGTAAAGCAAAAAGGTCCATAAATGAAAATTACTCTCAGTCAGCATTAGTCAGTTCAGTTTCGCAACAGCACGAATTACTGCCTTGAAAACTACTACAAATCTCTCTCTTAACTATATTAAAAAACAGATACTGCAATCAACTTCATTGGAGTTTTTATCACTGAGTTGTCAGGTAAAAACAGAATTAATGTAATGTTTTGGCAAGGCGGACCCAAGCGCAGACACACAACCTGAATGACAACATTTTATCTGGTGGCAAAGAAAACCAGGAAAAGGCTGCGCACATAGGAGAGAGGAGAAAAACCTCAGCCTGGAAAAAAACTCGCTGCTCCAGAAGTCCAGAATAGCTCAACATCAGGTATACTCAAGCAGGAGATCAGGAACATCAAGGGGAATTAAAGGATCTGACAGCTTTTGCTATCAGCACAGTCTTTAAAAATTGGGTTCCTCGTTAGAGTCAGGTGCCGGTGATGAAGAATAGGTGTGGGGTCTTCGTGTCCGCCTGCCACTTGGCGCCCTCTTGGAGAAGGTGAGTATTTGTGACATACAATTACCTTGTTTGGCCCATTACTAGCTGAATATGAATTGATTTATATTGTCCTATTTCTATTCATATTTGAGGAGCCTCCATTTTCAAAACACTGTTGAGTGAAGAACCCCACACAGACAGGAAAAGTCAATTCAAGTCAAAAGTATTAATCACAAATGTCTCAAAGGTCTGCACAGGCCGCAATGACAACATCCTCTGATCTGACACCAACGTGCAGGCAAGGAAAAACTCAAAAATCAACTTAAGGAAAATTAAAAAAAACCTTGAGAAGTGGCCACACAAGTGGTAATCCCCCTTCCAGGATGATCAGTGAGATTTCAGATCTTAACTCCGGAGGCAGAGCAGTCCACAGCACCGGGGTTCGACTGGAGAATGCTCTCAGATTTCTTCTTGGCTCTGGAGTCACAACATTTGGGGAAATCAAATCAGAGAGATAAGAGGGGGCAAGTCCATGAAAACATTAGTATGTTAGTAAGAGAACCCTAAAGTCTTCTTGTCTTGTCAGGCCTTGACTAATGACCAATCAGGGTCCTACTTCATAAAGCAAGTGAGTCACAATTGGTTGTAAGCTTAAGTCTGAGCGTTTGTGATGTCATGGACAGCATTCTCAAAATGGCTGCTCCTGAAGTTAGGTAAGCACGATTAGATTTTGCCTTTTTACTTAAATTCAAATAATATTAATCAAAATGTCCTAGTGTAGGTCCATACATAAATCATAATGATTTTTGAAAAACACTGGATTGACATTGGCTTGATTTTGTTCCAAAACAGTTGCAGAAATATTTATTTGTATTCATTTTTTAACTATTTAAGTTTGCAATGTAGTTATTTCATAAAAATGAAACATGTTTAGTACTTTTTATTATTTTATATTCGTGCTATATTATAAACTAACTGGAGAGGAGGGTTCATTTATGCAATATTTATGAAATTTCCAAGCAAAATGTAGTCTTTCTGTGATTAAATTGTGTTTGTAAGATTTATTATCGCTGAAAAGGGGGAATTGCAATCATTAATAAGGGGAGTATTTTCGTTTTGGTTGGTTTATGTAATATATACAGGAAATGGAGTCGCCCTTTTCCCTTTTTCGACGAAGATTGTTTTTTAGGTTATTTTAGCAGCACTTGAATCACAAAAATACTGATAATATAATAATAAAATGTTAAAATTCTGATATTTAATAATAGTAATCATAGTAACAAAATACCGGTAGCTCTTTGCTTCAAAAAGGTTGGTGCCCCCTGTTGTACTGTATGTTTACCACCAGTAGGTGTCAGCACATTGAGATGCGACGTTTTAGTTGGACAGAAGAAGAAAGGGCCAAAGTGGCAACTAGACATTGGACATGTCACAAAAGTAATGGACCGTAATGCTAACTTACCTGCTGCTCGGCGGTGAGTTTTCCAAAAAGTATCTCGAAATCCGAAAGAGACATCTTCACAACAGAAAACACACTTAAGTGGCTTTTATCGCGAGGTAGGCGAGTCGGCGCGGCGTACTGGGTCTCTCCTTTCCGAAAACAAGTTAGCTTTAGCCTGCTAGCTGGGAAGCTCCGAAGAAGTCAACGTCAGAGCCCACTCGAGACAATTCCACAGACATGTCTACCGCCGGAGACTTTGGAAACCCACTCAGAAAATTCAAATTGGTCTTCCTGGGTGAACAGAGTGGTAAGTAATATATTTAAATGGGTAAATGCCACGTAACGGGATATTTGTTTTGAGTTTGGGTCCAATGGAATTCGATAAGGGATTTGGGTGTGTTGTGGCTATTCCGATTTAATCGGGCGACCATAATTCATGTTCATTTTTTAATTTATTCCTCTCATGAAACTAAATGCTATTCTATCCTAACAATAACCCGTTAACAAACCTAGTACGTTTATTTTTCACATTGATTAGTTGGTGGATTCGCAACCTGACTGATTAGTAAATCGATTGAAGACACCCCAATTGACTACTTAACGCCACACGGATGACTACTTTCCTAACATGTAATCTATTACTGTCCGGTCGAGTGCTGTTTAAAAAAAACTTGGTTAGTGGCATTCCTGACATTCTCAAGTCACAAGTCAAGTCAGATTTCTTTGTATAGCCCTTAATCACATATGTCTCAAAGGACTGCACAGGTTACATTTACGCCATCTCCTGATCTTAAACCAACACCCGGGCAAGGAAAAAAATCAAAAACCTCAGCATGAGGAAAACAAGAAATCTTGAGGAGGGGCTTCTCAAGTGGTAATCCCCCCTTCCAGGATGACCAGGGTGCAATTGATTTAGCTTTGGGTAACAGTACACATAACACAGGGAACATCACTCATTGTCGTATTGGTAAACACCTCAATTTCCAACATAAAGGAATGAATTACCTGACTATTCTGACTTTTAACTGTTGCTTGTCATTTTTACAACTACACTTTTATGAGCCATCTCCCAAGAATGATCTCAAACCTGGCTGAACTCCAAGCTTAGTAATAGATGAGTAATAATACTAAGTATCGGTGTCACTGCCGATACGAGCGTTTCATTGTAGATATAAGTGAGTATTGTCACATTCAGCTACCCATCAATGCCGAGGTCCGGATCGTCTGTGAAGAGTGGGATGACGTTTTAAATAAAAAAAATAACAGTGACCAGTTGATAAAAGTCCTGTATCTGAGTCCGATCGGGAGGCTTCTCCTGTGAGACCTATCAACTGTGAACTCCCGATAGCATTAAAAGCTGCTTTTAAGTGGTCGTACAACAGGCAAGAAAGTAAATGAATTATAAATTAACATTTTTAATCAAAAAGGACGTTTTCACACTCATCTAATACTGTTATAATCCTTAATATAATATTTTGAAAGGTGATTAGATAGTCAAGGGAAAAGGAAGAAGATAAGCTTTGTTGTTTTTTTCTATCAACCCTGTTTACTTGATTGGACTATAAAGTTGTTAATTTTGAATAAATGTAACCTTGTACTCCTTGTATCCTTGTTATCAATATTCCGGGAAGCTATCTCATGCTAATTTTTGTTACTGCCTGTTCGGAGTTTATAATAATGTCTTTAACTGTGGGAAAAGTAGGCAAGTCACCCATCATCTTATGTAGCGTTTTCTCAATACGTTTTCCCAAAACTTATGGTTGTATAGGAGCTTTTGAGAACTTACCTTGCTAAGAGTATGACCCGATAAGAGTCCCTCTTTGCTTTCAGTGGGGAAGACCTCGCTGATCACCAGGTTCATGTACGACAGCTTCGACAACACTTACCAAGTGAGGCGACCGCTCAGAATAAATTGTTGAAGGACGTCATTGTTAATATGTGTACTGAACATCGTGTGGCATGTTTCAGGCAACGATAGGAATCGATTTCCTTTCAAAAACCATGTATCTCGAGGACAGAACAGTAAGTTGATGTTTTTTTCTCACTTTAGCATATTTCAATTTTTGGTCAATAAAGAAAAAGACGGCATTTTGTTTTGACATTTGCTAGCATAAGATAAGATTAATTGGCAACCGAATCTTATTTTTTCCCTTAAATTTCTTCTTTTACACATCAAAATCAATTCATACCCCTTTTCTGATTTGTCTGCATTAAAGGTAATAGATAATGATAATAATAATAAAATATAAATGTTATAAGCTCTCCCCTTATTCATATAATTAGGGATGCCTGACGCCACTTTTCTTACACACTAGTGACTAGAATAATGCAAATGTATCATTTTTAGTCATTACTAATGACAGTAGTGTGTCGATTTATTTAGTAGAAATGCCACTTTGAAGATTGACCTGATTGATCTCACTTATGCAGTTTTTGCTTTTTTTAAATAATTGATACACAGACATAGCTGGTGCTAATACTTACCTATTTCCAAATATGGCTTTTTAGATAGTGTACTGTCACTATTATTTTTCTATTTGCTGTTCTTTCTGTGATGCCTATCCGGCTTTCCAGATCAGATTGCAGTTGTGGGATACGGCGGGCCAGGAGCGATTCCGTAGCCTCATCCCAAGTTACATCAGGGACTCGGCCGCGGCAGTGGTCGTGTATGACATAACAAGTATGTGACTTTTGTCAGTCTATTCTTGTATCCCAGATGTAAACGCTGTCCAAATCAAATACTTACATCATGTTTGACGCATTATTTACCGCTGGTCTAATTCTCGCTCAGACGTGAACTCCTTCCAGCAAACCACAAAATGGATCGATGACGTGAGAACGGAGCGAGGAAGCGATGTCATCATCATGCTGGTGGGAAACAAGACAGACCTTGCAGACAAAAGGTAATCTTGTCCTCCTTCCTTCCAGTTTTACTGATGAGGGAATTGATCACCTCTGCTGGAAGTTTAGCACTGAGTGCTTGTAACTTTTTTGAGTCAGCAAATTGTAAGTTATTTCTTGCAAAATGTGAGGGACTTTGAGCAATGTCAAGTCACATTTATTTGTATTGCACTTAATCACAAAAATGTCTCAAAGGGCTGCAAAGGAGCACAATTACACTATCGCCTGATCTTAAACCAACATGTGGGCAACGTCCAAATAGGTTAAATGTAAGCTGTCTGCTTTTAATTAATGTACCACTTAGATCACGGGGCCTCAAAAACGTTCCTTAGGTACAGTTGTGGGACGATATCATAAGGCCCGCACCTTCATATGCAGGTTTAATGTAAGAGTTTCATTTAGATACTCCTTCCAGGAAGGATATTGTCATCACTGTCGAACTGAAGCTCAATGGACAGTGGAAGCGCCCCGCAAATAATTCATAGTGGGATTCTGCCTTTGAGACAAGTGTTAAACCTTTTTTATCTGCATGACCATAGTTATAAAATACAATTTGGCAGTATTCTCTTCATCATACACCACAGGGGTTGAATGTTACCATTAATCATTTTGCAAGGAAAAAATGTTCAAAACAGTTCATGTTGTACAGCACATTAAGACTTTTTGTGATTAAGGAACATAAAAACAAACTTAGGTCAAATAAATAAATACTCCAAAACCCCTGACTTAGATGATATAATTTGCTTCCCTTTTATTAAAATGTTTTTTAAAATTATTTTCAAAATAAAATATTTTTGGGTTAAGTAATTCTCATTCCCTTGAATTTCATTGTCTCAAAATAGGGAAAAAACCAATTGTTTTTGCCGGGGCGGCAGTAGCTCAGGAGGTAGAGCGCTCGTCTTGGGATCAAGGGATCCCAGTTCGAATCCCGGCTCGTCTGTGTTACATGTCGAAGTGTCCTTGGGTAAGACACTGAACCCCTAATACCCCCAATAAGCAGGTTAGCGCCTTACATGGCTGCAAGGCCGCTATTGGGAAATGTGGAGCACATTGTAAAGCGCTATGGGAAGTCATTGACTTGAAAAGCGCTATAGAAATGCAAATCATTTCATTTAATCGGAAAGAAAATTTGCTGATTTTAGTACCAAAGTATATGCGTCACAGATGAGAGTGTTCACACTGTTCCAAGGTTGTTTTTTTTTTAAATCAAATTTCCTTAAAGGGACAGTGTGTATCTTTTGTGTCTCTTAGTGGTGGGAATAATTCTTGATTTTTAATAAATAATTAATTAAAATACACGAATTTAAATTATTTAAATGGCCTCTTTTAAAAAATACTCTTAAGTTGAAAAATGAAGATTAATTTTACATAACTTGAGCCTCACCTATAGAAAGATAACATGATTATCTGCCATCCTCCTGTTACGGGTACCCAAAAACCTAAAAGATTCTGGGCAAAAATAGATAAATAAATTAAATAGCATTTTGTGAGTCTATGTAGTTTTTCATCTTTTTTTGCTTTTCAGAACTCATTTTCGGTTGCACTACACTGTACAGCGACATCTAATGGTCACATAATATACACTGCCCCTTTAATATTGGTCTCCCCATATACATTTTTTTTAATAAATTGATATATTTTTATGTGCAAATTAGTTTACATTTGAGGCTGAACCAATACCTGAATTATAATGACATCGTTGACTCATCTGCTCACTTTGATGTTCATTTATTTTTGTATTTGTTTTTTCCTGACTTATTTTACTCGCTGCCAATGACCGCTGTACACGTCAAAATTACATTTTCCTTGTACCGTCGGCAACATTATTGCCATGTGATTTCCATCTTTTAACCACTTTATCTACCGCAGGCAAGTATCGATTGAAGAGGGAGAGCGGAAAGCCAAAGAACTAAATGTAATGTTTATTGAGACTAGCGCGAAAGCCGGCTACAACGTGAAACAGGTAAGATCGAGCGCTGTTGAAGAGTGTTCACACTGGATTTTTTTCTTCCCCCTTGTCTGTCCGTGGGGTGTGTTTGTGTGCGTACGCTGTGACTCCTCGCAGACAGATTACTACAGAGGAGGGAGAGCAGAGGGCAAAAGAAATGAATGTTCTGTTTATTGAAACGAGCGCAAAGACGGGCTACAATGTCAAACAGGTAGAGCGTGCCATGCGCTGGATCCAAAGCGTGTACCTGCGCCATTGTGCTGTATGCTTTCACACACGCATGCGTACTTTGAACCGGAAAAAAACACATTTTTGACCCTTGGTCCTATGTGGACAAAATAGGGTGTGGCTGTTTTATATACTAAAAAGTGAATTACGGTTTTTATTATCCATGCTTGTATGGAGGACTAATCATGCCATTTATTCAGGTAAATGTATACGGAAATAAATACCTATGTAAATATATGCCATATGAATAAATGAACACATAAATACGTCACGTAATACCTAAATGTATGACATGAATACAACTTTTTCATGTACGTAGCATTTTGTCATTTATTTTTGTCTATTTTGTCTTAATAGTCATGTATTTTGTTGTGCATTTAGTCACAACAGTAGGTTTTTCAAATGAGGGAGCTTTTCACCTATTGGTATCCATCCATCCATCATCTGCACCGCTTATCCTCAGTGGGGTCGCGGGGGTGCTGGAGCCCATCCCAGCTATCTTCGGGCAGTGGGCAGGGGACACCCTGAATTGGTTGCCAGCCAATCGCTGGGCACACAGGGACGGACAACTCACTCGCTCATTCACACTTGGGGACAATTTGAACCGGAAAATTAACGTGACATGCATGTTTTTGGAATGTGGGAGGAAACCGGAGTGCCTGGAGGAAACCCACACAAGCACGGGGAGAACATGCAAACTCTGCACAGGAAACTGCCACACACACGCTAACCACTGCGCTGCCATGCTACCCTGTACATAGCATTTTGTCATTTAATAGTCGTGTATTTGGCTGAGCATTTTGTCACAACAGTATGTTATTCAAATGTGGGAGCTTTTCACCTATTGGTATATAAATATTAAATTGCATGTCATACAATTACGTATTATGTGATTTTTTTTTTTTATGTTTATGTCAGGGGTGTCAAACTCATTTTAGCTCGGGCCACAGGGCGTAAACATTCCATCGGCATGAATTATCAAAACATTCTCACGGGAGGCTGGCTAGTAAATTAATGGAATAAAAAGTGTGACTTTTCGAAGGCTCACAATTAAATAATAATTCAGGAATGTAAGATTTAATTCTAAAACGATTTTTAAGGTGTTTTTTTTTCCCTCAAAATTTTGGTATCCTTCACTAAGATTTATTCTCTCGTGGTGTTTATCAACTGTGAATTTCAAAAAAATAAAAAGCAAAACAACTGAATCAATTTCCACAGTTTATTTAACTCAGGGAAACTCATGTGGACTGGACAAAAAGCATACAACACTAATTTAAAAGATATATAATAGTGATTTAAAATGATTTGTTTTATATTTGTCCATGAAAATATTCACCTGAATAAGGGAACTTTAATACGTTAGAAAAGAGCCAAAGCTTCTTTAAACTTCTGCAAAAACACCCAAACCAGGTCCTATTTTTTATTTTTCTTACAGCTTACCTGTGACTTTTATTTTAAGTAAATTAACCTCAGGACGCAGTGTTTTCCATATAAGTTTGTGAGACCCTGGTCTAGGGGGGTCCTGGGGCATGCTCCCGCAGAAGAAAAATGTGTACATTTTAAATGTAAATGCATGAATCTAGTGTATTTTTAGAGCAAAAATCCAAACAGTATGCCTTTTTGTATGTCATCTATACCACTGGTGGTTCAGTTGTTAGAAATCAGTGTTATCACAACTTTGACGTGGGTTTGAATCCAGCTGCATTCAACAGCAAAGTTTGAGCTGGGGAGAAGTGTGACGAGATGTTTTACTGATTTCTACAAAAAAAAAAAAAGGGGTGCGTGTTATACACAAGTGAGCGTTAAACACGGTAAATGAGGTATATCTAAAAATAGAATTGTATTTTTTGATAATACAAGTTTATGAGAATCTGGTGGGACCAATTAAGTTTTGGTGGCCCTCCAGAATCTTGGGTTTCCTCAATGTTATTTTGTTAATTAATGGTAGTCAGCAAATAACAGCTACAGTGAGTGCTTTGTGAGTGGCGCCTGGCTTTTGCAACATCCAGTGTACATTTTTAAAACTGGAAGTCATTGTGACTCATTTTTCTCTTGTGTGGGTCACATTTGCCCCGCGGGCCATGAAATTGACTCATTAGATTCATGTGTTCTTATTTATATGGCATATATTTGTAGGAATTCAATTATTTATACAACGATTTCTACATATGGCAGGATCGGTCTTCCATATGTTTGTGTGCAACATTTGAAAGGTTGTTGTGATTGCATGGGGTGAAATTAATAGTTGATGAATATCAAGATGTGTCAAAGTTGACAATTTGATTATTAGGGGAGTGCCTCAACTGTGAAATTGAGTCAATGACTCTTTGGTATCAAATTGAGACGATACATATTATAGCGCTTCGTTTCTGAGACGAGCAAGCCCCTAATAGTCGTTAGCAGCACGCTACGGTGGGTGGGAACTGACTGTATTTGTTGCATGTTGAAAATAAATCTTACTTTATAACTTATTCATCCATGTGAGTTTCTCTTAGCTCCCTCAGTGGAAAGCCACATTTTGTCCCGTGAATTTGGTTTGTGTTTTCCTCTGCGAGCGCTTAGAGTGGAGCTCATGCTTGATCATGTCAATACATTGTGTTTGGAAAAATGGATTTATTTCTGTGAAATGAAACGAAACAAAAAAAAGCTTCCCGTTTTTTACCCGTCTTGCAGCTCTTCCGTCGCGTGGCAGCCGCTCTGCCGGGTATGGACAACACTCAGGACAAAAATCGAGAAGACAGTATCCTTTGCCGGTTGTCTTTTCATAAACTGCCAATTTATGAGGTTGTTTTTTCTGTATATTTGCTCACGTTCCTGTTGATTTTGCAGTGCCACAATACAGTATACACAGTACAGTGTGTGTATATGTATATGTATATATGTATATATATGCAATACAGTAAACAATACAGTATCTTTACATTCATACGTTTTGCCATATATTCATTTTTTATCTTATGTTATAGGTAAGCATATTTTTTACTACTTCCCAAATGAAAAAAGGAAAAAATGATACTGAAAAAGTTATTTTTGTAGGTGACAAATACATGTTAATTGTGTTTTGCTTATTTGAATTTAAAATAATTGTAATTGTCTTAGGGAAATGCGTTAAGAAATCGTCATTGAATAGAGCCGTCCCACGACCAGTTGCCACTTTTCTGGATGTCTTTTTTCGACAAAAGCAGCAATTTTCTACCACTTAGCCTCTCCAATTTACTTTGTGGATGCCAGCTCCCCTGGTTCATACTCCTCTTAGCTGATTTTTTTTGCTATAGGAATTAAATTTCTTACGAAGTTATTGCAGCGAAGCGCTGTGTTGATTCTTCCATGTGATCGACACGCGCTGCTTCCTAATTATACTCCCTGACTTATTTACTCACGGAAACGCCGTGCTTGTGGTTCTCTACCATTTCTTGCTTCATTTCAATTGTCATCATTCACAAAAAGTAAAAAAAATAGAAGAAATGCTTTAAAATGTGCTTAAAAAGATGTCAGGGTTTGTATGACTGCTCGAAATCCTTAAAAATGTTTGAATTTAAATCTTGTGTTTTCAAGGTCAGGATAATGCCTACATTTTAGGTGAAGTGCTTGAAAATGTTTGCACTCGACAGGACAGAAGGGCAGAATTCATGTCAGTTTATAGCAGCCCATTGATACAAGATATCATTGATGGGAACAGCTCGAAATAGTACAAAGCATGCACTTCCAGCAAGATTGCAACTTTATTTTAGTCATCAAAGTCAACCCCAAAAAAATTATTTTGATTGTCGCCAGATTTCTTTCTTGGTAGGTACTGGAAAAATTGGCCTTGAAAGTCCTTGGATTTGGCCATGAAAAAAAGTGTTCAAACTTTGAGATGTGATCAAAATGGACTTGCTACGGAATACAAGTACTCTACAGATAGTAAGGTTTTAACATTTCCTAAACTGCAATCTGACTCCGACACTTCACGTGTCTTGTCCAAACCCTTACAGTTGGAGCATGTCCCGAAGCCGGAGAAATTATTGAGCAGAGTATAGTCCACATATTAATTTATTTAGCCGAATCACATATTGAACAAATCAGGTCCCTGTCTGTGCCAATTACAATCGTGTGCAGGAGACAGAGCGACGATACTCCGGGAGCTCCTCTGTTATAATTCATGCCGATGGATTGTTTACGCCCCATGACTACGCCTCTGGCTGATTGGTCCGCGCCGTGTTGATGCAATTATCCCAATCGTCCTTCGAAGCATCGGGAGAAGGGTGATAGGTCATCGCCCTTGCCCCCAGGCGAGGTGATAAGTCATTATTATCTCCACAAACAGAAACTAAAGGCACATTCCAAAGCACAGGCGTTTTTACGACAGCCTTCTCTCAGAGTTTGCCCTCAAACACTGAAGTCAGATTTTAGAACAAGTATATTTGACTTTATGTACGACAAAACGGTGTATAAAATAGTATATAACTTCAAGGTATAACCAAGGGCGGGAAGTAGATGTCTGAGGGCGGGTTGCATGTGCTCAAACTGGTCTGGATCACTGATGGGGAGCCTCTGGGACTGCTTGTGAATTTTCTTTTATGTCGCTAGGTAGATTTTAGTTGCAAAAACAAAATCATATTCCAGAAGTGCTCGCATAAATCTGTATGCTCAAAAAGCAGTTCAGTTCCCTAACTCTTGCACCCCCTAGTGATCGACATCAAGCTGGAGAAGCCACCAGAGCCGCCAGCCAGCGAAGGCGGTTGCGCCTGCTAACTTCTCCCCAGACTGGTCTGCGTGCGCCCCCTTTTACCACATCCACCTCACTTCACCCCAACCCGAAGGGAGGAGAAATATCCGCTCTCGCCGGGCAGCTGTTAAAAGTCTCGGATCGATTGTTTTTGCACCGCCGCGCACAAAATTGGAAACCTAGTTCACAGCTTGATCCTGGAGGCTTTCTCCCGGTACAGGATCTGCTGGAAGAAGACACGGTGTACAAATTCCTTTTTCCAATCAAACTGATACAAAAACGTATCAAGGCACCCGATGCAAATTTGCATGTTTGATAAATAAAGAGCATCGCTTTAAGGGTAGCAAGTGCACACGCTAACATCCCATTTTTGATGTGGAAATGCTCTAAAGGCCAAAACGCATGATCACGGCCAGTTCTCGACATGTCAGAGCAACCTGACCGGCGAGGTCAGCGCTGAAATGTCCCAGCATGTCATGAAAGCATCATCCACGTGGACAAAAACATGACTTCAATCGCCTGACCTCCCCGCCCTTCTCACTGTCCTTACTTATTTTGTTTGAAATGGTTTCTTCCGTTTTCTACCCACTTTTTCGAGTATCATAGAGAAATTTAATAGTGTAAAAGGTTTACTGAGATATGCAGTTATTTAAAAAAACAAATGGGAATGCAGTGTGCATTTTAATATAAACGGAGGGATTCCTTTTGAAATTGATTGGTTCAACACATTTATGCTTGATTTTCCTATTATGAGGTAATTTTTTGGTTTTTATATTTATTTCTACTGGATTTGTTTTCTCGAATGATTTTTCGTTTCTTCTTTAGTGAGCCCTCAATCGCTAGTCAAATATCCTTTGATGTAGATCACCAAATTGTGATCATGTGACATCTACGTCGGAGTTTCACTTTGCACTCGTAGCTTGTGTCAACATCTCGAGGGCGTCCGAGACGTTTCGCTCTCAAATTGATTTCAAATAAAAACAAACTTGTTACTGCTGCTGCAATCGATAGCGCTCCTTTTTTACATTTTGAGGATAGCATTCTTAGAAACGTGCGTGTACATAATCCGATTGGAAACGTAATATTGCCCGTGTTCCCATTATGTAAATCCATTTAAGGTCTTAGTCCAGGCATGTCCAAAGTCTGGCCCAGGGACCACTTACAGACCACCTTGCCCTTGGCTTTTTTTCTAGAATTTTAGGCCACCCCATTTCCAACATGGAGATTGTAAATAAAAAGGAAAGTTGACTGCGAGGGCCGCTGCTTCCAGGACGTGCAAAATTGCAGTGTTTTTTCACCGAAATCCGAAACAACTGCCTACCTTGCCAAGAGACAAAGAATAAAATATCAAGAGGGACCAACCATGCTGATTATGAAAACCAAAGCTGTGAAAACGTGGAGCAACTGGAAGCTGTTTTAACGGCGCAGCGACACCTTTTCCCTCAATCCTGTGAGTCAAATGAAAATTCTACAAAGGCGAGCTACGAGATCGCGACGCTGATCGCCAAGTACTGCAAACCTTTCACAGAAGGTGAATTCATTCAAGACTGTTCAAAGGATGCCAGGTTGCTCACAGAATTTCAGTTTACCAAATCTGGCCCGCCTCCTGAAAAATTTAGACACCCCTGTCTTAGTCTGACTGAATATTGGGTTAAACTCATTTAGGTTCACTCGCGTATGCAAACGCATTCGAGTAATCCAATTACTTGTGCACCTATGTAGTGTACCTCTTCCAGGTTAGTCTTATGCCACAAAGCTCAATGGGATTTGTAGTACTGAGATGATTTATGTGCAAAAATTCTGCTTTAACCGCTATAAAAGCTTCGTGTGGTGGTTGATTTTTCTAGGACCGTAATGGGGAACCTTTTTAACCCTAGAAGCAATAAAAGCAAAAATATATATTTTTTTTAAATTTGAGCGCCACACTGTAAATTTTAAAACAAACCAGCTTACCCCGCTCACCAGACAAACACTAATTTTTCAGCACAATTTATTTTACTCTGTCATTAATTGATAAATTGATCAAATAACAATAATGCCATATTAATATAGAAGTGCTGAGGCTCATTTTGACCATAAATTTGTCCTAAGTAATTATAATTAAAAAAAAGGATTTTTGTAAAAATGTCACAAAATGATGCAAACAGTAAGGATATTGTGTGCTGTGTGCAGTGATCCGCCCACCTTGACCATTCACCCAATCAAATTGCTCAGAGTGATTTGCTTTTATTATTATTTTTAACTATTATTTTTGCACAGCACTGTTTCCAGTGTTTTTCAGGGGTATGTTTTACAGTTAGCTTTTTTTTTTTTTTAAAATGTATATTTTACGCTTGTATAGTTTATTTGTTGCACTGAAAAATCTATATCTTTAATAGACATTTTGTTGTGTCATACAGGGATTCCAGTTTAATAGTGCTTAGTATAAATAAGTTTAAATTAGTTCACGGAAGAGTGAAAAAAATGTTAGTATTATTTAGTGGGAAATTTTAAATTTTCTTTAAAAACGTATTAATTTTTTCTCCAGAAATCGACATTATTAATATTATTCTGAACAAATAAAGTCTTTTATCCTCCTTCCCTCCCTTTTTTCCTTCTTTTACCTATTTTTCCTGCTTTCATTCTTATTTTGTTCTCATTTTCATTTTTTTAAAATTTTCATTCTTTTGTTTCATTTTTCGTAGCTTTTTAATTATTTTTTTCTTCCTCTTCTCATTTTTTCCCAATAGTTTTCTTATTTTTTCCTTTTTCTTAAATACTTGGTTTCCTCACCTAGCTTTTTACATCCGTTTTTCTTGCTGTATTATTTTTCCTTTTGTTTTCTTTTTCTTTTTGCAGCCTTTTTACTACCTTTTTCTAATTTTGCTTTTCCTCTTTTTCTTCTTCCCCTGTTTTTTTTACCTTTTCCTTTTTTCTTTTATACTTTGGTTAAACTTTCCTAGCTTTTCACTTTTTTTTCTTTATTATTTTCGTCTTCTTTTTTATCTTTTTTCTTTGCTTTTGTATTTCTTTTTTAAAGACTGCCCTCATCACTACATCTAGTTTTCTATAGGTGGGCAGATCGTGTCCATAAGTGGGCACTGCCCCAAGGTAACGCCCCCGGCACTTGACTCTGTTCGTTCCTGGCGCTTTTTGACGTCACCTGCTCGGAAGCGTTGCTCTTAGCAACCGATGTAAACGTTTCCGATTCAGCAGACTGGTTTGTTGTCCAGGAATCCTTACGTGTTTGTTTACCGTTCATTTGATTTCTAAACATTGTTTTTGTCGCATTTGAAGTATTTTACGTAACGTCAGGTGAAAGTAACGTCATTCTTTAAATCCCATTTCGATTTTACATCGTCATTTGTGGCTTTGTTCGGCTAATCACACTTTTAATGCGCATTCTCTCCCTTTATTTCTTTCCAATATGACGTCACGTTGATTCAAAATACGCGTCATCGTCATGTCGAGTAAAAAAAAGAATCATCTTGAATATAATTTGTAGTTTTTCAACCCAAAACAATAATTCGAGTTGGCCATGTGCAGCGAATACTACGACAAGCTTGAAATCAACAGGAATGCGACGGACGCGGAAATTAAAAGGGCGTAAGTTTGAGCTGAGTAAATCAAAGTTAAGTAAATCCAAATCAAGTAAAACCATCTTAGTTTAGTCTTTGCTTCTCAGGTATCGACGTCTTTCACTCAAATTCCATCCGAGCAGCAATAAAGAACCTGAAAGTGCTGAGAAATTCTACCAACTGGGCGAAGCCTACGATGTTTTAAGTGACCGTAAGCATTTTTTCTCTCCTTTAAAATAACATAGCTATTGTGAGTTTGCTAACTATATAGCACGGGTCTCCAACCTTTTTTCATACGTCAAACGACGATTTGTTACTAATTAGCGCAAAAAGCAGCCATTCTAATATACATTTCTAAAATAGCAACTTATCCAAACAGCTAAAAAGGTAGCTTAATTGTTAGCTAGATAGATAAACATGTATATACCTTAAAGGGAGCTAAGCTAGATAGCTAGCAAAAAGAGTAAAACGCCATCTAAATACCTAGCTAGAGAGCTAAAAATAAAGCTAAATATATAGCCTTAAAAGGAGGCCAAAATATAGCTTTATGACTAGCCAAAAATGTCGAATGTTAGCGAGATATTATGCAAAAAAAGTTTTAAAAATTAAACTAGCTAGATAACTCCCTAAAAATCTAAAAGGTTGCTTGACAGTTAGCTAGAAAGCTTAAAAAATAACCAAAAGGTAGCTGGATAGCTAGCTAAAAGAGTAATAAGCCTTTTAATTAGCTGCATAGAATGCTAAAAACAAAGCTAGATAACTGGTTAAAAAGAGGTCAAAATATAGCTTGATAACTGCCCAAAAAGTCAAATGTTAGCTAGATGGCATGTAAAAAGAAGAAAAATCTAGTTAGATAGCTTGTCAAATAGCTAAAAAAGGTAGTTTGATAGTTAGCTTGATAGTTAAAAACTTAAAGGGAGCTAAATAGTAAAAATCCATCTAAAAGGTGTGATAGAAAGCTAAAATACAAAGCTAGATAAATAGCTAAATGTGAGGACAAAATTTAACTTGATAACCAGCAAAATAAGTCAAATGTTATCTAGATTGCGTGCAAAAAAAGCTAGATAGTTTGCGAAATAGCTAAAAAGGTAGCTTGATGGTTAGCTCGATAGGTAAACAGGAAAAAAACTAAAATGGAGCTGGATAGCTAGCAAGAATAGTAAAAAGCTCCACAGAAAGCTATAAACAAAGCTAGATATCTAGCTAAGGAGGCCAAAATTTAGCTTGATAACTAGCCAAAAAGGTCAAATGTTAGCTAGATATTATGCAAAAAAAAAAAAAAAAAAAAACCCTGGCTAGATAACTGCCTAAAAATCTAAAGGGTAGCTTGACGGTTAGCTAAGAAGCTTAAAAAAAAACTAAAAGAGAGCTAGACATTTAGCGAAAAGAGTAATAAGCCATATAATAGCTGTATAGAACGCTAAAAAAACTAGATAACTAGCTAAAAAAGAGGCCAAAATGTAGCTTGATAACTAGCAAAAAGCTCAAATGTTAGTTAGATAGCATGTAAATAGAAAAAAAATCTAGTTAGATAGCTTTTCAAGGAGCTAAAAAAGATAGCTTGATAGTTAGCTCGATAGGTAAACAGGAAAAAACTCAAATGGAGCCAGATAGCTAGCCAGAAGAGTAAAAAGCTGGACAGAAAGCTATAAACAAAGCTAGATATCTAGCTAAAAAGGAGGCCAAAATTTAGCTTGATAGCTAGCCAAAAAGGTCAAATTTTAGCTCGATATTATGCAAAAAAAGTTAAAAAAATAAAATAAAATTAAAAATGAAACCTAGCTGGATAACTCCTTAAAAATCCAAAAAGGTCGCTTGACAGTTAGCTAGGAAGCATAAAAAAAAACAACTAAAAGGGAGCTAGATAGCTAGCTAAAAGAGTAAAAAGCCATTAAAATAGCTGCATAGAATGCTCAAAACAAAGCTAGATAACTAGCTAAAAAAGAGCCCAAAATGTAGCTTAATAACTACCAAAAAAGTCAAATGTGCGCTTGATAGACACTTATTTTTTACTCAAGTAATTATTTGCATGACTACTTTTTGCCTCTACCTGAGTAAAATTAGTCTAAAATAACTTTTTCTCGACTTTAGTAACACACTTCTGCGCTGTAATTCACTGCAAACTTCAGCGCCCTCTGCCGGACTGAACTGGGACTACAACTCCCAGCGTCACAACGGAATTGTTTGCACTCTTATTTGCATTGATATTGTTGTGGATTACCTGTAAGTCAGCAGTTTTGGAGCTGACGGTGGCCTGTTGTGTACAGACATCTGGCAGGATGTTATGAGATAATTGTTGATACAAGAAATCACAAGTTGCTGACTCAGCGAGTCGATTCTGAGAAAAAATACTTTCGGTTCCGAGAAAAACATTACGTGATCTTGTTGAACACAAGCTAAAAGCCAGCGTCTCTCGGACGAATTTCGAACGTAGCTTGAATGTTGCTGAATGAATGTTGCATTAAAGGACGTTCCCTCTCTGCCATATTTCGTCTCTGCGTATATTTTGGGGCGACGCCCAACGACGTCCTCTCCAATGTGTACGCAGCCTGGTTACGTCACACAAAAAGGGCTCCATATGTTTTTTCCTGTATTGACAGCTCGGAAAAAGGCGACGTATGACAAATTTGGAGTGGAAGGCCTGAAAGGCGGAATCCCGTACGAGTTCGGCAGCGGCGGAGCCTGGTCAACCAAATACGTTTATCACGGCAATCCGGACAAAACTTTCCGGCAGTTTTTCGGAAGCGACAACCCGTTTGCAGGTACGGTTTGAGTCGAGCAACGACGGTGCACGAAAATCCCTTGAAATTTTCATCTCGTCAGACTTCTACACCAGCGATATCCCTCTCCTGCTGGGTGGACTGCTCCCGGAAGAGGTTAAGACTCAAGACCCCCCCATTGAGAGGGATCTCCATTTATCCCTGGATGACCTTTTCCACGGATGCACCAAAAAAATCAAGATCTCTCGAAGGGTCAGTTTTCGTATGCGTATTGTTGTCTGCTAGTACGGTAATTTCTCGTTTTTTTGTGGGAGTTGTGTTCCAAACAAGTCCTGCGATAATCCAAACCCGCAAAGGAGAAACCTTTATCTATCATTTAGGTATTAAATACTCTAGTATACATTGAAAACAGGCAGCAAGGCAGCACAGTGGTTAGCGCGTGTGCGGCACAGTTCTGAGGTCATGAGATCGAACCTCCTGAGTGGAGTTTGCATGTTCTCCCCGTGCCTGCGTGGGTTTCCTCTGGGGACTACGGTTTCCTCCCACATACCAAAAACATGCATGTCAGGTAAATTGGCCAGTCCAAATTGTCCCGAGGTGTGAATGAGAAAGCGAATTATTTGTCTCTGTGTGCCCTGCGACTGGCTGGCAACCAGTTCAGGGTGTCCCCTGCCCACTGCCCGAGGATGGCTGGGATGGGCTCCAGCACCCCCTGTGACCCTACTGAGGATAAGTAGTGCAGATAATGGATGGATGGATATACATTGAAAACAAAGAGCAAACCCGATTTACAGTATGTGTTTAACGGTGAGGGTGCGTAGTTTGAGGTGTCTTTTAAAAGGTAAATATGTTCTCTTTAAAGTATGTGTTAGCAATGCCTGAGTTCAAACAGCCTTTATGTTTTATCTTTTATTGCGCCTATCTGCTTTTACATTACTCTTTCAGGCCTGTTTGGGGCGTAACAAACCACCAAAAATATGACAAAAGCACCGGTAGTGTTTTTTCGAGGCCTTCAAAGAAATGCACTAAATGATTTGTTACTCTGCTGCAATCTCCTGGTTTAAAGTCGTGTTTGCAGCACTACGTTTTTAACTGCTGCACCAGACCTTTAACTTATAAAAGTACTCTGATTATAACCTTTTTTTTTCTCAAAATAACTGTCAAATTACAATTTTGGAAACAATCTTGCTGGTTTATGCGCAATTGTATTGGGTACGGACATGATCCACTTTACTTCAGATGATACTTTGTCGCCACTATGTGGACATTATGGAAAACTGCACTTTTTGATCGGCGACCCAAAATATCCAGTCACAATGGACCTTATTTGTGAATATATATATATATATATCCATCCATTATCTGCACCGCTTATCCTCAGTAGGGTCGCGGGGGTGCTGGAGCCCATCCCAGCTATCTTCGGGCAGTGGGCAGGGGACACCCTAAACTGGTTGCCAGCCACAAAGCCGGACAACTCATGCATGTTTTTGGAATGTGGGAGGAAACCGGAGTGTCCAGAGGAAACCCACACAAGCACAGGAAGAACATGCAAACTCCACACAGGAGGTTCAATCGCATGACCTCAGAACTGTGCCGCACACGTGCTAACCACTGCCCCACCGTGCTGTCCTATACATATATAATTTTAAATTGCGTTTTCATCTACCCCTGGGAGGTTTTGAAAATACACACTGTCCCTTTAAGGCAATATAAGAAATGAAAAAAAGCACCTTGGTGTATTTGCACAAGGTTAAAGAAGTTTTAGTAACTTTCTGTATTATATATGAAATTTAACAGTGAAGTTCCATAATTCAGATAAACATTTGCATAAATAATAACAAAAAACAGAAAATGATCATTGAATCAACCATTTAAATGTGTCAAGAACCGGAACAGGAGGAGAACCCAAATGCGTGACGTTTCTTACACAAGCTTTTATTTTACGGGAAATGGGGCAGTTGACCCAAACGCCAGTGATTCGGCGATCGTTGTGCGGAAGACGTAAGGCAGCAGTCTGGCGTGGAATGAGAGGAAGCCAGAGGCCGACGAGATCGATACCAATTGCTCGAGCAGATATCGGACAGATGGCGCGATACAGGACGGGACAGACAGCATTGATATCAAAACTGGATATCGAAATTAAACAGGACAAACTAGACAGGAATGAAACTGGAGATAGATATTAAACAGGAAAAAATAGACGGGAACAATACCGGACAGGAAACACAGGCAGGGAACCGGACAGAGTCAAAACCCACGTTTTGCGGGGCAGAGGTTCGTTGACGGAATGACAAAGGAAGAGTGAGAGCACTGAGCTTAAATAGAAGGGAAGCTAACCTGTAAAAGAGCCGCAGCTGGCGCCACACGGGCGGGGCCAATTGGGCACCATGGCAACTGTGACACTTACATCCCTGAATCATAATTTAATTGTGAGCCCCGGAAAAGACCCCCAGCCCTCCGTCTAAGGCAGTCCTTTTACGCTTTTCATTTCCTAGTACGGCCCCTATAAGAAATAAGTGGTTTCCCCATGTGGCCCCCGATATTAAATGAGTTTGACACCCCTGCTTCAGGTTATGAATGATGACGGCTACACATCGGGTATCAAGGACAAAATTCTGTCCATCGACGTCAAACCAGGATGGAAGGAAGGCACCAAAGTCATTTTCTCCAAAGAAGGCGATCAGGTAAGAGATGAAGAATTCAAACCGGTTCTTTTACATCTCCATCTCGTTCTTCTTGGATCTTGTGCTCAGGGGCCCAACAAGATCCCCGCCGATATCGTGTTCATCGTGCGGCAGAAGGCCCACCCTCAATTCAAAAGGCAGAACAATGACTTGATCTATAAGGCGCAAATCTCCCTGGCCATGGTGAGTCGAGTTTCCAGTCCCAGAATTCTTTTGGGCTTCCCCTCAAAGACACAAGCCCGTCTTTCTCCCCCTGCAGGCTTTAACGGGTTGTTCGGTCAACGTGGAGACGCTGGATGGCAGGTTACTCAATATTCCCATCAATGACATTGTGCAGTAAGTGTGTCTTTGATGTTGACTTTGTTCGCCTCTTTGATATTTACCTGTTTATGTTACTTCAAGGTTCATATCCTCGCTTGACAAACAGGTTTTATTTACCTGGGCGATGTACTGAATTGCAACGTGAATACGATTTGACTAGGAATGGAAATGTCTGTTTTTGATTTCCCCTGTCATCCTCCTTGTATCATTTTCATTTTATGGCTTCTTTGATACTTTACGACTTGCATTTTCCGGATCCAGGTTTTGTTTTTTGTTTGGGTATTTTGATAGTCAGTTTGTGCCCTGATTTTGTAAATAGATACCATCCCCTGTTTTAAGTACCCCCGTTTCCAGTTCCAGCCTCCCCCACATGGGTCCATCGACCCTCAACTTTAATCGTACAAGATGGAAAGAAGAATTCGCAATTTTTTTAGCATTCAAGTTGAAATTTGCTTCAACGACTATGGACTAGGTGTCACGACCAGAACGAAATCAGGACCCAAATGCGTAGCGTTAACCACAAGTTAATTGATAGGAGGAATGGCAGCGCCCGCGATTTGATGCTCCCTGGACGCGGGAAGCAAGACGCTCTTCCAATCGGATTGTGATCCGAATACGGAAGTGGACCTTCCGTAGCGGGAGATGGCGGTGTCGAGGACGGAAACAACAGGTCGATAGCCGGGACAGGAGAGCAAAAACGGGTCGTAAGCCGGGACAGGAGAGCAAACGTGGTCGCGGTCAAAAACAGGTCGTAGCCGGAGACAAACGGGGAGATCAGGAAAGGACAGGTGGAAAAAAGGGTGGAAAGAAGGGACAGCCGGGGGTCAGGGTCACAAATTCTTGCCTTGTAACAACAGAGGTTTGCAGACACACTGACAAACGGAGAGTGACAGGACCGGGCTTAAAAAGGGACAGGGAACCAATCAGAACCCGCAACGGCTGGCGCCAAATGAGGTGGCACAGGGGATCCCAATCAGTAATCACGACACTAGGACTAAGCTAGCTTTCATCATAGAAGAAGAAGCGAGACTACAACCGAGCAGAAGTTGACACTTGTTTGGTTATACAGCGGTACAAATTTAATTCCTTCTGGGAGTACTATTGTTACCTGAAACATTTGTAAGTAGAAACGCCTTTTGCATGTAAATGCGCTCATCTGTTCTAGGCCCTGCAAAAGTATATTTTATAATTCATCATCAAAGAGCAGCAGAACAAGAAACAAATACATATTAAAATTGGATTCCCGCAAAATAAACATAAAATAAGAGGCACATAATTTAAATAATTAAAGAATATTAGGAAATATCCATTTACCTTTTAACTGGCCTCTTTGTTTACTAGTCTTGAAAAACTGATCCAACAACGTCTGCTTTTGCCGGCATTTGACTATCCGTCGGAAATGCGTCATCATAATGAGCGATCGCCCGACTTGTCGACACTTTTTCTGGGTGATTCCTTTCCGAAAATCCTAGGACTTTGTGAAATTTTACGTTTGTCATCTGGGCTGATGGAATGATGACTGCGTCCTTCTCCTTGTCATCTGTGTGTGTTTTTATACCTTTCTGTCATCGTTCGCTTTTTTGCGATGGCCAAAAAAAATCTCTCTTACTCTTCTTTTCTCCTTGTCCACTTTTCTACTTGTCTTTCATGGGGTCCATCGTGAATGATACCTCTTCGTAGCAGTACTATAGACAGTTTACACAGCGGGAAGGGGACACGAAGAGCATGCCGTGATTCTCGCATACGCACCGGTTGCCTGTACTGTACTGTATTTTTGACTTTGTATCCTGGAACGCCTTTGTAACTAGAGGCGATATTTTCCTGTTCAAAGACAAAGCAGAGGATAATTTTTGATTCCCGCAAAAAATAAGACGTGATTCTTCTTCATGTGTTGGTTGATATCTCCCTTTTATCCTGGTCACAGCTTCACATACCAAAAAGTAGTGACTGGTGAGGGGATGCCGCTTTCCCACAATCCTTCCCAGAGAGGAAACCTCATCCTCATTTTCGGCATCCAGTTTCCTGAAAGGCTCTCTCCGGACCGGAAGGATCTCATCAAACAAGCTCTGCTTTTTAAAAACTGATGACAATTGGTAAATGGTAAATGGTCTGCATTTCTATAGCACTTTTCAAGTCAATGAAGACCACCCAAAGCGCTTTACAATGTACTTCACACTTACCCGTTCACACACACACTCACACACCAATAGGGAGTCAGCCATCTGGTCTCCTTTTTTGATTCTAGGACAGGGTTTCAGAGTCAATTGAGTTGGGGGCCACTGAAGCTAGCATCCGGGTAAGGTTGGGCCAACCGGGGTTTTCCATTAAAAAAAAAAATGTTCTTAAAGGGACAGTGTTTTATAATTGTCCACTAGATGTCGCTGTGATGTGTAGTGGAAGCAAAAATGAGTCCAAGCAAGACTACAAACTACAGAGACTGAAAGTGAGCAAAAAACACCCCTTTTTCTTTCAATTTACCGAGCTTTTCTCAAGGGAGGACAAAAAGAAGGGAAATAATTGTGTAAAAAAGCATTAAAGGTAGGGAAGAAGAAATAGGAAAAAGAAGCAAAAAAAAAGGAAAACGGGAACAAAAAGGTAAGTAGGGGAAAAGAAAGCAAAAAGAACAAAAAAGGGAAGAAAATAAACGAATTAAAGAGAAAAAGGACATAAACAAAAACAAAAACTGCAGTTTTCTCTTTTGTTATTTTATCTACTTTATTTTTTGACATTTTTCTTTTCCTTTTTTGCAGTTTTACTTCTGTCATTATTTTTCTTTTTTTGTCTTTTTTTATTGTTTTCATTTTGTCAAGACCAGAACAGGAACGGGACCCAATTGCATCACGTTTCTCACAAGTTTTATTAAAAGAAAGAGGAAGGGCTGCGCCCACGATCCAGTGTTTGTTAGGCGCGGGAGGCTGGTCGCTCTGAACGCGGAAGTAGATCTTCCGTGGCAAACGATGGCGGTGTTGGGAACGGAAAAACAGGTCAGTAGCCGGGACAGGAGAGCAAAAAAACGTGGTCGGGGTTGGAAGCGGGCCGTAAGCCAGGAAAGGAGAGAAGATGTAATCGGGGACAAAGGAGGTCGGAAGCCGGGACAGGAGAGTAGACGTGGTCGGGGACAAAAAGAGGTTGAAAACCGGGACGGGAGAGTATACGTGGTCAGGATCAAAAACGGGTCAAAGCCGGGGGACAGACAGGTGGGAGTCAGGGTCAGAAAAAGGCTTGCCTAGTGTTTACTGAGGTTCGCAGACGGACTGACAAAACGGGGACAGACGGGAGTGGGTACAAGTACTGATCGGGAGCCAATCAGAGTCCGAGGCAGTTGGCGCCAGAGGAGCGGGCACAGGTGATTGGTAATCATGACACATTTTTCTTTTTCTTTAGTTTTACTTTTATCTTTTTCCTTGTTGTCCTTTTTTTTCTTTACCATTTTAAATGTATTTTTCCTTTTCTTTTTTCTTCCCTTCTTTTCAAAAGTCATAGTGCGTTTTAGTCACTTTGAGTCTCCGTATTTTGCCTTCTTCCGTTATGCTTTTAGCACTTGTTTTCGGTGTCACGACAGAATACAGCGACATCTAGTGGGGAAAATGATACACTGTCCCTTTGACTTTCGTATTAAGGCGGGGGCCACCAGTTAAGCTGAAAACAACACATTTTGCACTCTGTAGATAACAAGATGCATATATTTACAAGTTTTTCCTGTTCTTTCGTCCGTCTATTTCATTCTGTTTAGTAAACACACTCAGGTGTGCCCCTGACTCGAAATGTTCCATGATCTCACTGGCAATTTCTCACAGACCATTTACACCTCTATGTATAGAATACATCTTACATAATCGTGGCAGATTCTTAGGAACAGAGCGAGGTGTTTACAGTGTCCAACGCAAGCTAGCCACTTTTATTAGCTTGATCTTTGATACCACTGTACTTTTTTTTTAATACCAAAACCGATACTCAACTCTGGAGTAATCATCAGTACCAGATACCTCCATTCCATTATCTGCACCGCTTATCCCCAGTAGGGCCGCGGGGGTGCTGGAGCACATCCCAGCTATCTTTGGGCAGTGGGCAGGGGACACCCTGAACTGGTTGCCAGACAGTCGCAGGGCACACAAGGGACAGACAATTACCAGATACTTCCCTAAAGACCAAATATTCTTAAAGCAATACCTTGACCCAAATTGGGTTAATTCAGACCCAACTGTTTTTTTTTTTTGGGGTCGAAAGCACAACAGCAGTTTGCAAAAAATGTTACTTTATTTGTCACACTTTAGTAAGAAACTTAAATAAAATGGATAGTCCAGTTACAAAGTGCATGTTCCAAACCGTCGGTTGGTTGGATTCCTTAACCGCATTGGTCGTAGGGGTGCCTTTTTCTGTGGTGTGTCATGGGCAAGTACAGCCTGGTGGCGCCCATCCGAAAACAAATCATGCTCGTATCATACAGCACTTAAGTGGTCTCATTTAGAAAAATAGCACAACTTGCTATTTCACAATTCGTTGTTAGCATAAACATCTCAAATTGAACTAGGTCAGGGGTCTGGAACATACGGCTCGCGAGCCAGGTGCGGAGATAAAATTCACTTTTTTACAGCGTTTAGGCTTTGAGCGCAATACTGTGTTTCTACCACAAACTACAGGAGCGCTGTTGCGCTTTTCTACCTTTAATGCTGGTGAGAAGAAATGTCTACAGTGTTCTTAACCAATGACATGCGAGTGTGAAGTCTGCTAGCTACCATTTCCTGGATATTTTTTAAAGTTTATATTTTAGAAAAAAATGATCGAAGGTTTGTAGATTTCAAAGATGTCGAAGATTTACATTTATAAAACAACGGAAGGCGAATATCAAACACTCGATTCCCCAGGTTACAACTGAGACCTTGTCACATAGTTGGAGGTAAATTCTTCAGTGTACTTCTCATTTGCAGAATTTTGGCATTTTTATGTAAGAACTCTGTTCGCACCTTGTTTGGGAACCATTATTCACACAGGGAAGTAAAATGAGCTGAAGAATTGGCTTACATTGAGTGCCATCGTTCATTTTTGTCTTAAGAGGTGGGGTTTGTCGTTCGAGGTGTCCTTTGGAAGTTGAAAATTCAATAATGTCTCTTATGTATGTGTTTACAATGCCCAAATGAGTTAAAAAGCCTATATAAAAAACATTTTCACTGCGCCTGTCTGCTTTTATCTTACTTACAGTGGCACCTCTATTTACGTATTTAATTTATTCTGTGAGTAGCTTTGTAACCTGAACTTCATAAGTAGAGACGCATTTTGAATGTAAATGCACTTATTTGTTCCAAGCCCTGCGAAAATACAGTATGATATTTTTTTGATAAATCGTGAAAGAGCATCATAACATTATAATGGAAACAATGAAAATATTCATTTATCTTTTTGCCTCGCATTTCTTGAAAAACTGATCCAATGACGTCTGCTCTTTCAGCTTTTGACAACCATCGTAATGAGCGATAGCCCGACTCGTCAACCCTTTTTCAGAGGGATTCTTTTCCACACATTCCAAAGACTGTACGATGGCTGCTTCCTCCTCCCCGCTATAATGCTTAAAAACCTCTTCTTCCTGTTCTCTGAACTGTGACGGCGACACGGAGAGCATGCTGGGAGCACACATGTGCACTGAGTGGACATTCAGATTTAAAGCAATAGCCAGTTTGTTTACATTCAGGAAACTTTAGGAGTGGCGTACTGTACTGTATTTTTGACTTTGTATCGTGAACATCTTAGCAAATAGAGGCAATATTTTTTCCTTTTGTATATAAAGAAATTCGTAAGTAGAGGTACCACTGTACTTTTATTTTAGGATGTTACAGCCACAAAACGCATTACGCTGAAGGGAAGAAGGCAGGGAGGGGTTAGGATGTATTTGTGAAGAGCAGAGTGATTCCATGCGCGTGGTTGTGGTTTTCTTTCGTTCCTGGATGAAAGTGGTGAAAGTAAGAAAAGAACTGTTTCGAATACAGTCCAACTGCCAAACCAAACCCCCCAAAGAGAGTAATTTTAAGCGCCTTTAAGAATTTCACATATGTGTATGCGCGACAAAAGGAGCTGCGTTGATAATTTCAACCAAAAGACGGCATCAGTAAGTTTAATCACATCTAAATATTTTACTTTTGTGGCTCTTTGAGTCCAAAACTTTGCCCGACCCCTGGGCTGAGTGTAGACTGGATTGAAGGCCTGGCGGTCAGTCCCACAGCAGGAATCTCCCTGATCTTAGACCCCAGGGTCCCCCCCCAAAATCATTTCAAGGACAGAGCGACCGAGCGCCTTTCCCCGTCGAGTACTTTCTTCCGTATTCCTGACGGACGAGGCTTCAAAATGGCGACTCCCAATACGGCGTCACGCCTCTCTTGATCTGCTCGTAAGTCACGAACATGACGATGTTCCAGGAACCCAGTCGCAGGAACGAAGGCATGAACCTACCACCACCAAGGTTGAGTATTACACACTGCGCCTTTAACGATGTGATCACGTGCCTACCCTTTATAGAAAGCCGTGGCGCCCTCTAGCTTCAACATGGTGACGGCGCAATGGACGGCGCTGCGGTATTGGCCGGCGCTGGAATTCATGAAGCGGGTTTTCACCACGTCCACGGGCGAGGCCACCACCGTGGTGCAGAAGCCTGCGCCGAAGGCGGCGGTGAAGTGGCAGGGCAGGTTGTCTGGAAGGAACATGGTATTGTCAGAGTTTTATATTTTAAATATGTAATTCTGTTTCAATACAGTGGTACCTCAGTACTCGAACGACTGTATTCGAACAAATTCATATATGAGCAATTCAGAAGTTGCCCACTTGGTAGTAATATGTGTCGCCCATATGATAAATGGTCTGGATTTACAGTATGTCACAAAAGTGAGTATTGTCAGGACCAGAACGGAGACAGGACCCTCTTGCGTTGCGTTTCTCACTAATTGTATTGGGAAGAAAGAGAAAGGATAGCTGAATGCAGGAAACAGGTCGTTCTGAACGCGGAAGTGGATCTTCTGTAGCGAGCGATGGCGATGTCGGGAACGGAAAAACGGGTCAGTAGCCAGGACAGGAGAGCAAAAACGTGGTCAGGGTCGCAAGTGAGTGGTAAGCCAGGAAAGGAGAGTAGACGTGGTCAGGGACAAAAAAGGTCGAAAGCCGGGACAGGAGAGTAGACGTGGTCGGGGACAAAAAAGGTCGAAAGCCGGGACGGGAGAGTAGACGTGGTCAGGATCAAAAACGGGTCAGTAGCCGGTACAGGAGAGCAAAAACGTGGTCAGGGTCGGAAGCGAGTGGTAAGCCAGGAAAGGAGAGTAGACGTGGTCGGGAACAAATAAGGTCGAAAACCGGGACAGAAGAGTAGAAGTGGTCGGGGACAAAAAAAGGTCGGAAGCCGGGACGGGAGAGTAGACATTGTCAGGATCAAAAATGGGTCAGTAGCCGGGACAGGGGAGCAAAAACGTGGTCAGGGTCGGAAGTGAGTCGTACGCCAGGACGGGAGAATGGACGTAGTTGGGATCAAAAATCGGTCGTAAGCCGGGACGGGAGAGCAGACGTAGTCAGGATCAAAAAACGGATCGAAGCCGGGGACAGACGGGAGCAAAAAACGGGACAGGTGGGAGTCAGGGTCGATAGAGGCTTGTTTTGTGTTTACGGAGCTAGACGTGGTCGGGGACAAAAAAGGTCGAAAGCCAGGACAAGAGAGTAAATGTGGTCGGGGACAAAAAGAGGTGAAAGCCGGGACGGGAGAGTAGACGTGGTCAGGATCAAAGCCGGGGGGCGGACGGGAGCAAAAAACAGGTGAGAGTCAGGGTCGAAAAAAAGGCTTGCCTAGTGTTAACTGAGGTTCGCAGACAGACTGACAAAAGGGGACAGATAGGAGTGGGTTTAAATCGGGACAGAGAGCCAATCAGAGTCCGAGGCAGTTGGCGCCAAAGGAGCGGGTACAGGTGAATCACATCGGTAATCATGACAAGTACAGCCCTCACATTTCTGAAGAGATTTCATTACAACATTTTCAAAGAACAACTCTGAAGAAACATTGCTTTGACACAATGAAAAGTAGTCTATGTGAGGCTTATATCGCAGTGTTAATTTGTTGTTTCCCTCAAAAAACTCAAAATATAGCCATCAATAACCAAACCCCTGGTAACAAAAGTAAGTACACCCTTAAGTACAAGTTCCTGAAGTTCAATCATTTGTGTGGTTAGCATGATTTTGCAGACCCACTTGAATTCTCCTGGCCATGGATTTCACCAGAGTCTCACAAATTGCCACTGGAATGCTCTTCCACTCCTCCATGACAACTAAGCTAGGGTATATTCAAGATCTTGTGCTTCACCTTTGGCTTCAGCATGCCCATAAGATGATCTATTGGATTTAGATCTGGAGACATGCTTGGCCAGTTCATCCCCCTGTGGAAAAACCTTGGTCTTCTTAGAAGTGTATTTGGGGTCATTGAGCCCTGTGACCGAGTTTCTGGAGGCAGGGCATTCTGTACATCCTTGAGTTTGTGTTTCCGCAAGTGAAACACAACTTCCCAATTCCAGTTGCACTCATGCAGCCCCAAACCATGACATTCCCAACACCATGCTCGACACAAACATGTTTGTACTCCTCATCTGGTTACCGCCACACATGCTTCACACTATCTGAGTCAAATCAATTCATCTTTGTCTCATCAGACCGGAGGATATCTTTCCAGTGAGCCATGGCCTGTGTTGACATACTTCTTTTCATTGTGTCAAAGCCATGTTTCTTCATTGATATTCTATCAAACATTACAATGAAATCTCTGCAGATATGTGAGGGGTGTACTCACTTTTGTGACATACTATATATGACGCTTTACAATGCGCTTCACACTTAGCCTGTGAAGAAATTGTTTTTCTTTAGCAAATAATTCATTGTGTTTAAGGCTAAAAACGGAGGTAAGTCCATTAAGAAGTATTTTACTGAAGTATTTTGTGTTTATTTGAACTTTCACTTAAAAAAATATAGTAAAATGATATTATTTCTGGGTTTCCTGCCTCACTTTAAATCTATTTTTGGTTCCATAATACTAACAATTTCTGGGATCGATTTAGTCAGTTGCACAATACAAAACTGTATTTAATCACACTTTTTAGTGGAAGTACAATGTTGGCAACAAGATTGACTTGATATATTTGGAAATGATTTGAATGTAACACAAGACCAATCAAAGAGACCCCTACCCTTTCTTGTCTCTTGGACTTTTTCTTCTGTTTTCCCTGCTTTTTTTCTACTTATTTTCATTTTTTTTCTCATTTTGTTATAATTTTTTCCTAGTTTTTTTACTTCTGTTTTCTTGATTTCCTTCATTTTTTTCTCTCTCTATTTTCCTTTTTCTTTATTTATTTCTTCCCTTTGTCTTTTTTTTCCAAGCCTTTTACTTATTTTTTCAGCTATTTTCTTTTCCCTCTTTTCCCTTTTTATTCTTTTTTCTTCTTTTTCATTTGGTACTCGTTTTCTTTTTTTGCCCTACCGATTTTTGGGCTTAATACCAATTTGTTCCTATACAGCAGGGGTTGGAAACCCATGGCTCTCACCTGTCATGAGGTCATAGTTGAGGAGCAGCTCCTTAATGACGTCGTAAGTCACCAGTTCCGCACAGTTGACGATAGCGTTGCGGGTGATGTTGGGGGCGCAGCCTGCAAGCAGGGAAAAGACCCTTCCAGTACCGTTGTCGGCCAGCGGGAGGCGGGTCCCGAACCAGCACCTTTCCAAAGACCCCGTACGCCCTCTTCCCGCCCGATGCTCCTGTAGGCGTCCAGCGTGCCCTTGTATCTCCTGGCGCCGTCCGACTGGCGGGACTGGGCCTGGAAGCGGACCTTGACCACGTCGGTGGGTTGCGCCAAGGCCACCGCCATGGCGCCGGTCGTGCAGCCCGCCAGGAGCCTGGTGGCCATGCCGGAACCTTGTCGGCAGAGAGGTGGCGTGAGGGGAACAGTAGTTACATTGGTTTATTACTGCTGGGACGAAAACCGTGTGTGTATGATGTCACCAGTCACTGAGCTGAGTCATTCCACATATCATTGGAGTGTGCCTACTTTTGGTATTCAAGATAGGATTTCTGTCTGTCTGTCTTTATGTCTTTCTTTCTGCCTTAATCTCTTTCTTAATTTCTCTCTCTCTCCTTTCTTTCTGCCTTTCTTCCTTGTCTGTCTTTCTTTCTTAATTTCTCTCTCCCCTTTCTTTCTTTTTTTTTTCCTGTCTGTATGTCTGTCTTTCTTGTCCGTCTGTCTTTCTTAATTTCTCTCTCCCCTTAGATTCTTTCTTTCTTAAATGATTTCTTTCTTAATTTATTTCTTTCTCTCTTTCTTTCTTTGTCTCTTTCTTTTCCCCTTTTTTCTTTCATTCTCTCTTGGTGTCTTTCTTTATTTCTTTATTTCCCGCTGTCTCTTTCTGCCTTCCTTTCTTTCTGCTTTTCTTTTCTTTCTACCCCCCTCTCCTACTTTCTTTCTGTCTTTCTTCCTTACTCTCAGTCTTACAATCTCTCCTCCTTCCTTCTCTTTCTCTCTCCCTTCCTTTCTCCCTCCCTCTCTGTCTTTCTCTCTCCTTCTCACTTTGTCTCTGTCCCCTTTTCTCCATCTCTCTCTTGCTCTCCTTCCTTCTTTCTCCCTTCTTTTCTCTCCTCTCTCTCTCCCTCTCTGTCTCTTTTTCTCTCTCTCTCTCTCCTTCCTTCTTTCTGACTTTCTTTCTAACGCTTTTACTCTCACTATTTGTCCTCCTTTCTCTTTCTCTCTCCCTTCCTTTCTCTCTTCCTTTCTTCCTGTCTTTCCCTGTCTTTCTCCCTTTTTTCTTCCCTCCCCTCTCTCTCTCTCTCTCTCTCTCTGTGTCTTACTCTCTCTCTCTGTCTCTTTTCCTCTCTATCTCCTTCCTTCTTTCTGCCTTTCTTTCTATCGTTTTTACTCTCACTGTCCTCCTTCCTTCTCTTTCTCTCTCCCTTCCTTTCTCTCTTCCTTTCTGCCTGTCTTTTCCTGTCTTTCTCCCTTTTTTCTCCCATCCTCTCTCTCTCTCTTTCTCTTTCTGTCTCTCTCTCTATCTCTCTCTCTCTTGCTCTCTGTCTCTTTTACTCTCTCTTCTTCCTTCTTTCTGCCTTTCTTTCTAACACTTTTACTCTCACTATTTGTCCTCCTTCCTTCTCTTTCTCTCTCGCTTCCTTTCTCTCTTGCTTTCTCCCTGTCTTTCCTTCACGTTCTCCCTTTTTTTCTCCCCTCCTCTCTCTCTCTCTCTCTCTCTCTCTCTCTCTTCCTCTCTTTCTCTGTCTCTATCTCACTCTGTCGCTCTCTGTCTATATCTCACTCTGTAGCTCTCTGTCTCTCTCTCTCTCTCTCTTGCTCTCTGTCTCTTTTTCTCTCTCTGCTTCCTTCTTTCTGCCTTTCTAACGCTTTTACTCTCACTATTTGTCCTCCTTCCTTCTCTTTCTCTCTCGCTTCCTTTCTCTCTTGCTTTCTCCCTGTCTTTCCTTCACGTTCTCCCTTTTTTTCTCCTCTCTCTCTCTCTCTCTCTCTCTCTCTCTCTCTCTCTCTCTCTCTCTCTCTTCCTCTCTTTCTCTGTCTCTATCTCAATCTGTCGCTCTCTGTCTATATCTCACTCTGTAGCTCTCTGTTTCTCTCTCTCTCTCTCTCTCTCGCTCTCTCCCTATGAACTACCAGTTAGGCCCACGCAAGAGTGCTTTTTCTACTCTGCGTCCCCCGTGCTAAAATGAGTTTGACAGCATTTGTTTGGGGTAAATCATAAGGAAACCCCTTTAAGTGCTTTTACATGTTCTACCATGGCTACGGCGTCACAGTGTGGTTTGCCAACAGGGAACCGGTTTTGGACTCACTTTCTTGGCCCCGCGTGTAAAACTGCTTGACGGAATCGTAGAGTCCGATCCGGACGGAGGCGAAACTCATCTGCCTCTGCAGTCCCGCGGCCAGTCCGTTGTAAAGGCTCCCGGGGCCCTCGGTGCGCACCATGGTACGGATGGTGCCGAAGACACCCCGGTATTTCCGGGCGGCCGGCGCCTCCTGAACTTCACCCTGAACCTAAAGCCGGGGGACACATATAGAAACCGATGTTCCGCGGGTTTCGCTCGTGTTTCCGACGGCACGTGGCCTGGCGGGTACTATATATGGCACGTGGTTCTGAGATCTAATGTTGCCGGGTGAGTGGGTTCATCGAAAAGGGGGGAGGCATTTTCATTGCCGTGCGTACATTCACTATAAAAAGATGTTGTTGAAATGGTTCTACGTATTGTTTATATATATATATATATATGTATAGAGAGAAAGAGAGAGAGATGGGTGGATGAATGAGTAGATGGAAACGTAGATAGGTGGATGGATGATTGACAGACGGATGGATGGGTATATGGATGATTGATAGATCTAGATAGATGGATAGATAGATCTAGATAGATAAGTAGATGCATAGATGGATCGAGATAGATGGATGGATAGATGATTCGAGATAGATCGAGATGGATGGATGGATTGAGATGGATAGATAGATGATATGGATGAATAGATCTAGATGGATAGATCTAGATGGATATATCAAGATAGATCACAATAGATATAGATCGAGATAGATATAGATGGATATATCGAGATAGATCACAATAGATATAGATCGAGATAGATAAATAGCTGGATATAGATGAATAGATCTAGATAGATAGATGGATATATCGAGATAGATCACAATAGATATATATCGAGATAGATCTAGATGGATGTATCCAGATGGATAGATCAAGAAAGATCGAGATATATAGATGGAGATAGATGGATGGAAAGATGACTCGAAATAGATCGAGATGGATGGATGGATGGATCGAGATAGTTCAAGATGGATGGATCGAAATAGTTCAAGATGGATGGATGGATCGACATAGATAGATATAGATGGATAGATCGAGAAAGATAGAGATAGATGGATAGATATAGATGGATATATCAAAATAGATCACAATAGATATAGATCGAGAAAGATATAGATGGATAAATCAAGATAGATAAATGTAGATAGAAAGATGGAGATAGATGGATGGATAGAAGGATGGAGAGATGATTCAAGATAGATCAAGATAGATGGATAGATGGATCGAGATAGTTCAAGATGGATGGATGGATCGGCATAGATAGATATAGATGGATGGATCGAGAAAGATAGATATAGATGGATATATCAAGATAGATCACAATAGATATAGATCGAGAAAGATATAGATGGATAAATCAAGATAGATCGAGATGGATAAATGTAGATAGAAAGATGGAGATAGATGGATGGAGAGATGATTCGAGATAGATCGAGATGGATGGATCGAGATAGTTCAAGATGGATGGATCGACATAGATAGATATAGATGGATAGATCGAGATAGATAGAGGTAGATGGATAGATATAGATGGATATATCAAGATAGATTGCAATGAAATGAGAAATGAAATGATCTGCATTTCTATAGCGCTTTTCAAGTCAATGACTTCCCAAAATCGCTTTACAATGTGCTTCACATTTCCCAATAGCGGCCTTGCAGCCATGTAAGGCGCTAAACTGCCTATTGGGGGTATTGGGGGTTCAGTGTCTTACCCAAGGACACTTCGACATGTAACACGGACAAGCCGGGATTCGAACTGGGATCCCTAAATCCTAAAACGATCGCTCTACCTCCTGAGCTACTGCCGCCCCAAATAGATATAGATTGAGAAAGATATAGATGGATAGATCGAGATAGATAAATGTAGATAGAAAGATGGAGATAGATGGATGGATTGAATGATGGATAGATGATTTGAGATGGATGGATCGAGATAGTTCAAGATGGATCGACATAGATAGATGAAGATGGATATATCTAGATGGATATATCGAGTATCGAGATAGCTCACAATAGAAATAGATCGAGATAGATATAGATGGATAGATCGAGATGGATGTATCAAGATAGATCGATGTAGATAGATGGATCAAGATAGATGTTTATTAACTTAAAAACACTGTATTTTTTTAAAGCATTTGTAATGATCCAAATTAATTCTCAGTGAATGTCATTTTTTTAACTTGGTTTACTCAAAAAATGATAATATTACAATAATTTTGTTTATTTACCGACTTATTTTTGTATTATTAGAAATATCGAATCACTTAACAATACTGCAACATAAAAAAATAAATACAAGGAAAAAAGACTGTCATTGAAACTACATCTATTTTTTTCAATTTGGTTTTCTTGTAAAATAATAATATAGCATTAAACCTAAGAAGAAATATCCCGAATATTATTTTTTACCAACCTTTTTAATTATAGCCCATAATGTTAAATCTTGTATAATTGTCTTTTATAACAGTGAGACTCGGTGGGGAAAATTGTTAACATTTTCAGTATCAGGTGGCGGGACCAAATGACTTATATTTAGTTTTTTTATTATTTAACTCATGTTTATCTTGAATTAATATGAGATACTAAATCCCGTGAGAGAAAAGTGCTCATTTTCTAAAATTATATTATTTCACCAGAAAAATTGTTAAGGGACAATGGTAAATAATTACTACATCAGTCACGATTGCCATGGCGCCCAATTGGCCCCGCCCATGTGTCGCCAGCTGCGGCTGGTTGACAGATTGGCTTTCCTCCTATTTAAGCTCAGTGCTCTCACTTTTCGTTTGTCAGTCCGTCAACGAAACTCTGCCCCGCAAGACGTGGGTTTTGACTCGGTCCTGTTTCCTATTGGTATTTCCTGTCCGGTATTGTTCTCGTTTATTTTGTCCTTTTTAATATCGGTTTCCAGTTTCGTTCCCGTCTAGTTTGTCCTGTTTTATTTCGATATCCTGTTTCATTATCAATCCTGTCCGTCCCGTCCTGTCCGGTATCGACCCCATCCGTCAGATATCTGCTCAGGCAATTGGTATCGATCTCGTCGGCCTCTGGCTTCCTATCATTTCACGCCAGACTGCTGCCTCACGTGCATGACTCCCCATTTCCCGTAAAATAAAAGGCTTGTGTGAGAAACGTCACGCTTTTGGGTCCTGATCCTGTTCCGGTTCATGACGACATCGAGCAATAGAAAAGCAAGTCGTTTTAAGTATTTTTATGTTTCACAAAATTATATGTGTTATATGATAAAGAAATAGCATACTATTTAAAATAAGCAATACTATCTGCCGGAGGAACAATTTTACCTATTTTACTAAACAAAATAATTTCTTGTTTTATTTTTTGAAAATACTTAGGGGATGTCATTACGATAGTGGAGTAAGGCGTGCAATCGTATTTAAACAGAAAAATAATACTCATCTCACCTGTAGTCGCACTTTGGCCGTGTCCAATGGGAAGGTGACCAAGTCGGCGACACAAGCGGCGGTGCCGGCGCCAAAGAACTTGACAGTGGCCGAGGGCGCCTTCTCACCTACTTTCCTGGCCACCATTTTTTTTTCAACCTGCGTCACATGAAGGGGGAAATGTCATCTTGTTTTTACAGGCTGGAGGCGTTGTTGATGTCATGGACAAATGATTAAAAAGTAACTGAACTTCCTGATAGTAAAAGCAACTCGTTAGAAATCTTAGCAGTACTTGATTGATGTCATAAACAAATGATTAAAAAATAACTGAGCTTCCTGATAGTAAAAGTAACTCGTTACCAGGGAGAGTTGCTATTTCCATTACTTTAAAAAGAAGTTATGTGTCAAAAAAGTAGAAATCTTAGCAGTACATGATTGATGTCATGGACAAATGATTCTAAAGTAACTGAGCTTCCTGATAGTAAAAGTAACTCGATACCATGGAGAGTAACTATTTCCATTACTTTAAAAATAAGTTGTATGTCAAAAAAGTAGAAATCTTAGCAGTACTTGATTGATGTCATGGACAAATGATTAAAAAGTAACAAAGCTTCCAGATAGTAAAAGTAACTCGTTACCAGGGAGAGTAACTATTTCCATTACTTTAAAAATAAGTTGTATGTCAAAAAAGTAGAAATCTTGACAGTACATGATTGATGTCATGGACAAATGATTAAAAAGTAACTGAACTTCCTGATAGTAAAAGTAACTCGTTACCAGGGAGAGTTCCTATTTCCATTACTTTAAAAAGAAGTTATGTGTCAAAAAAGTAGAAATCTTAGCAGTACTTGATTGATGTCATGGACAAATGATTAAAAAAATAACTGAGCTTCCTGATAGTAAAAGTAACTCGTTACCAGGGAGAGTAACTATTTCCATTACTTTAAAAATAAGTTATGTGTCAAAAAAGTAGAAATCTTAGCAGTACTTGATTAATGTCATGGACAAATGATTAAAAAATAACTGAGCTTCCTGATAGTAAAAGTAACTCGATACCAGGGAGAGTAACTTTTTCCTTTACTTTAAAAAGAAGTTGTGTGTCAAAAAAGTAGAAATCTTAGCAGTACTTGATTGATGTCATGGACAAATGATTAAAAAGTAACAAAGCTTCCAGATAGTAAAAGTAACTCGTTACCAGGGAGAGTAACTATTTCCATTACTTTAAAAATAAGTTGTATGTCAAAAAAGTAGAAATCTTGACAGTACATGATTGATGTCATGGACAAATGATTAAAAAATAACTGAGCTTCCTGATAGTAAAAGTAACTCGATACCAGGGAGAGTAACTTTTTCCTTTACTTTAAAAAGAAGTTGTGTGTCAAAAAAGTAGAAATCTTAGCAGTACTTGATTGATGTCATGGACAAATGATTAAAAAAATAACTGAGCTTCCTGATAGTAAAAGTAACTCGTTACCAGGGAGAGTAACTATTTCCATTACTTAAAAAGAAGTTGTATGTCGAAAAAGTAGAAATCTTAGCAGTACTTGATTGATGTCATGGACAAATGATTAAAAAGTAACTGAGCTTCCTGATAGTAAAAGTAACTCGTTACCATGAAGAGTAACTATTTCCATTACTTTAAAAATAAGTTGTATGTCAAAAAAGAAGAAATCTTAGCAGTACTTTATTGATGTCATGGACAAATGATTAAAAAGTAACTGAGCTTCCTGATAGTAAAAGTAACCCGTTACCAGGGAGAGTAACTATTTCCATTACTTTAAAAATAAGTTGTATGTCAAAAAAGTAGAAATCTTAGCAGTACTTGATTGATGTCATGGACAAATGATTAAAAAGTAACTGAGCTTCCTGATAGTAAAAGTAACTCGTTACCAGGGAGAGTAACTATTTCCATTACTTAAAAAGAAGTTGTATGTCGAAAAAGTAGAAATCTTAGCAGTACTTGATTGATGTCATGGACAAATGATTAAAAAGTAACTGAGCTTCCTGATAGTAAAAGTAACTTGTTACCAGGGAGAGTAACTATTTCCATTACTTTAAAAATAAGTTGTGTTTCAAAAAAGAAGAAATCTTGGCAGTACTTGATTGATGTCATGGACAAATGATTAAAAAAATAACTGAGCTTCCTGATAGTAAAAGTAACTCGTTACCATGGAGAGTAACTATTTCCATTACTTTAAAAATAAGTTGTGTGTCAAAAAAGTAGAAATCTTGGCAGTACTTGATTGATGTCATGGACAAATGATTAAAAAAATAACTGAGCTTCCTGATAGTAAAAGTAACTCGTTACCAGGGAGAGTAACTATTTCCATTACTTTAAAAATAAGTTGTGTGTCAAAAAAGAAGAAATCTTGGCAGTACTTGATTGATGTCATGGACAAATGATTAAAAAGTAACTGAGCTTCCTGATAGTAAAAGTAACTCGTTACCAGGGAGAGTAACTATTTCCATTACTTTAAAAATAAGTTGTGTTTCAAAAAAGAAGAAATCTTGGCAGTACTTGATTGATGTCATGGACAAATGATTAAAAAAATAACTGAGCTTCCTGATAGTAAAAGTAACTCGTTACCATGGAGAGTAACTATTTCCATTACTTTAAAAATAAGTTGTGTGTCAAAAAAGTAGAAATCTTGGCAGTACTTGATTGATGTCATGGACAAATGATTAAAAAAATAACTGAGCTTCCTGATAGTAAAAGTAACTCGTTACCATGGAGAGTAACTATTTCCATTACTTTAAAAATAAGTTGTATGTCAAAAAAGTAGAAATCTTAGCGGTACTTGATTGATGTCATGGACAAATGATTAAAAAGTAACTGAGCTTCCTGATAGTAAAAGTAACTCGTTACCAGGGAGAGTAACTATTTCCATTACTTAAAAAGAAGTTGTATGTCGAAAAAGTAGAAATCTTAGCAGTACTTGATTGATGTCATGGACAAATGATTAAAAAGTAACTGAGCTTCCTGATAGTAAAAGTAACTCGTTACCAGGGAGAGTAACTATTTCCATTACTTTAAAAATAAGTTGTGTGTCAAAAAAGAAGAAATCTTGGCAGTACTTGATTGATGTCATGGACAAATGATTAAAAAGTAACTGAGCTTCCTGATAGTAAAAGTAACTCGTTACCAGGGAGAGTAACTATTTCCATTACTTTAAAAATAAGTTGTGTTTCAAAAAAGAAGAAATCTTGGCAGTACTTGATTGATGTCATGGACAAATGATTAAAAAAATAACTGAGCTTCCTGATAGTAAAAGTAACTCATTACCAGGGAGAGTAACTATTTCCATTACTTTAAAAATAAGTTGTGTTTCAAAAAAGAAGAAATCTTGGCAGTACTTGATTGATGTCATGGACAAATGATTAAAAGAATAACTGAGCTTCCTGATAGTAAAAGTAACTCGTTACCATGGAGAGTAACTATTTCCATTACTTTAAAAATAAGTTGTGTGTCAAAAAAGTAGAAATCTTGGCAGTACTTGATTGATGTCATGGACAAATGATTAAAAAAATAACTGAGCTTCCTGATAGTAAAAGTAACTCGTTACCATGGAGAGTAACTATTTCCCTTACTTTAAAAATAAGTTGTATGTCAAAAAAGTAGAAATCTTAGCAGTACTTGATTGATGTCATGGACAAATGATTAAAAAGTAACTGAGCTTCCTGATAGTAAAAGTAACTCGTTACCAGGGAGAGTAACTATTTCCATTACTTAAAAAGAAGTTGTATGTCGAAAAAGTAGAAATCTTAGCAGTACTTGATTGATGTCATGGACAAATGATTAAAAAGTAACTGAGCTTCCTGATAGTAAAAGTAACTCGTTACCAGGGAGAGTAACTATTTCCATTACTTTAAAAATAAGTTGTGTTTCAAAAAAGAAGAAATCTTGGCAGTACTTGATTGATGTCATGGACAAATGATTAAAAAAATAACTGAGCTTCCTGATAGTAAAAGTAACTCGTTACCATGGAGAGTAACTATTTCCATTACTTTAAAAATAAGTTGTATGTCAAAAAAGTAGAAATCTTAGCAGTACTTGATTGATGTCATGGACAAATGATTAAAAAGTAACTGAGCTTCCTGATAGTAAAAGTAACTCGTTACCAGGGAGAGTAACTATTTCCATTACTTTAAAAATAAGTTGTGTGTCAAAAAAGAAGAAATCTTGGCAGTACTTGATTGATGTCATGGACAAATGATTAAAAAGTAACTGAGCTTCCTGATAGTAAAAGTAACTCGTTACCAGGGAAAGTAACTATTTCCATTACTTTAAAAGTAAGATGTGTGTCAAAAAAGTAGAAATCTTGACAGTACATGATTGATGTCATGGACAAATGATTAAAAAATAACTGGGCTTCCTGATAGTAAAAGTAACTCGTTACCAGGGAGAGTAACTATTTCCATTACTTAAAAAGAAGTTGTATGTCGAAAAAGTAGAAATCTTAGCAGTACTTGATTGATGTCATGGACAAATGATTAAAAAGTAACTGAGCTTCCTGATAGTAAAAGTAACTCGTTACCAGGGAGAGTAACTATTTCCATTACTTTAAAAATAAGTTGTGTGTCAAAAAAGAAGAAATCTTGGCAGTACTTGATTGATGTCATGGACAAATGATTAAAAAAATAACTGAGCTTCCTGATAGTAAAAGTAACTCGTTACCATGGAGAGTAACTATTTCCATTACTTTAAAAATAAGTTGTGTGTCAAAAAAGTAGAAATCTTGGCAGTACTTGATTGATGTCATGGACAAATGATTAAAAAAATAACTGAGCTTCCTGATAGTAAAAGTAACTCGTTACCATGGAGAGTAACTATTTCCCTTACTTTAAAAATAAGTTGTATGTCAAAAAAGTAGAAATCTTAGCAGTACTTGATTGATGTCATGGACAAATGATTAAAAAGTAACTGAGCTTCCTGATAGTAAAAGTAACTCGTTACCAGGGAGAGTAACTATTTCCATTACTTAAAAAGAAGTTGTATGTCGAAAAAGTAGAAATCTTAGCAGTACTTGATTGATGTCATGGACAAATGATTAAAAAGTAACTGAGCTTCCTGATAGTAAAAGTAACTCGTTACCAGGGAGAGTAACTATTTCCATTACTTTAAAAATAAGTTGTGTTTCAAAAAAGAAGAAATCTTGGCAGTACTTGATTGATGTCATGGACAAATGATTAAAAAAATAACTGAGCTTCCTGATAGTAAAAGTAACTCGTTACCATGGAGAGTAACTATTTCCATTACTTTAAAAATAAGTTGTATGTCAAAAAAGTAGAAATCTTAGCAGTACTTGATTGATGTCATGGACAAATGATTAAAAAGTAACTGAGCTTCCTGATAGTAAAAGTAACTCGTTACCAGGGAGAGTAACTATTTCCATTACTTTAAAAATAAGTTGTGTGTCAAAAAAGAAGAAATCTTGGCAGTACTTGATTGATGTCATGGACAAATGATTAAAAAGTAACTGAGCTTCCTGATAGTAAAAGTAACTCGTTACCAGGGAGAGTAACTATTTCCATTACTTTAAAAATAAGTTGTGTTTCAAAAAAGAAGAAATCTTGGCAGTACTTGATTGATGTCATGGACAAATGATTAAAAAAATAACTGAGCTTCCTGATAGTAAAAGTAACTCGTTACCATGGAGAGTAACTATTTCCATTACTTTAAAAATAAGTTGTGTGTCAAAAAAGTAGAAATCTTGGCAGTACTTGATTGATGTCATGGACAAATGATTAAAAAAATAACTGAGCTTCCTGATAGTAAAAGTAACTCGTTACCATGGAGAGTAACTATTTCCCTTACTTTAAAAATAAGTTGTATGTCAAAAAAGTAGAAATCTTAGCAGTACTTGATTGATGTCATGGACAAATGATTAAAAAGTAACTGAGCTTCCTGATAGTAAAAGTAACTCGTTACCATGGAGAGTAACTATTTCCATTACTTTAAAAATAAGTTGTATGTCAAAAAAGTAGAAATCTTAGCAGTACTTGATTGATGTCATGGACAAATGATTAAAAAGTAACTGAGCTTCCTGATAGTAAAAGTAACTCGTTACCAGGGAGAGTAACTATTTCCATTACTTTAAAAATAAGTTGTGTGTCAAAAAAGAAGAAATCTTGGCAGTACTTGATTGATGTCATGGACAAATGATTAAAAAGTAACTGAGCTTCCTGATAGTAAAAGTAACTCGTTACCAGGGAGAGTAACTATTTCCATTACTTTAAAAATAAGTTGTGTTTCAAAAAAGAAGAAATCTTGGCAGTACTTGATTGATGTCATGGACAAATGATTAAAAAAATAACTGAGCTTCCTGATAGTAAAAGTAACTCGTTACCATGGAGAGTAACTATTTCCATTACTTTAAAAATAAGTTGTGTGTCAAAAAAGTAGAAATCTTGGCAGTACTTGATTGATGTCATGGACAAATGATTAAAAAAATAACTGAGCTTCCTGATAGTAAAAGTAACTCGTTACCATGGAGAGTAACTATTTCCCTTACTTTAAAAATAAGTTGTATGTCAAAAAAGTAGAAATCTTAGCAGTACTTGATTGATGTCATGGACAAATGATTAAAAAGTAACTGAGCTTCCTGATAGTAAAAGTAACTCGTTACCATGGAGAGTAACTATTTCCCTTACTTTAAAAATAAGTTGTATGTCAAAAAAGTAGAAATCTTAGCAGTACTTGATTGATGTCATGGACAAATGATTAAAAAGTAACTGAGCTTCCTGATAGTAAAAGTAACTCGTTACCAGGGAAAGTAACTATTTCCATTACTTTAAAAGTAAGATGTGTGTCAAAAAAGTAGAAATCTTGACAGTACATGATTGATGTCATGGACAAATGATTACAAAATAACTGAGCTTCCTGATAGTAAAAGTAACTCGTTACCAGGGAGAGTAACTATTTCCATTACTTTAAAAATAAGTTGTGTGTCAAAAAGTAGAAATCTTAGCAATACTTGAGTCCATTGAAGAGAAGAACAGATAGTTGCCCCTCACCAGGAACAGATTTATCCTCCACTTAAAGTGCAACAAAAATAAACAGTATTATAAAATAACAATCAGGAGTTAACAATATAAAGTGGGTTTAATACATAAATCTAACTCAAATGGTCCGTTGTAGAGATGGGAATTCCGACTGTTTTTAGAGGAAGCGGCCTTATTGGCTTGGCTCACTAAAAAGAGCCGGCTCCCAAATGGCTCTTCAGGTTGTTGTTGATGTTTCATCCACATATTAGCATGTATTATATATTTTCATGAATGAGGGAAAATGAAGCAAAATCAACACTTAAATGTTAACACTGAAAAACCCAGGAAACAAAAATTCAAATATTTAGAAATACAAAAAGAAAAAGACGAAATACAAAACAATTTTAACCTTCCTTACACTCAACAAGTTCAAAGTCAACAACACAGAATCCATGGAAAAAATTCATTTTGACCGATCACAAGAGAAATATAGCGTCTTGAAGTGAACCGGGTTTTGATTGGTGGGTTCCCGGCTCCTACTTTCAAGAGCCGGCTCATCAACGAAACGAGTCGGGGTTCTTAAATTTTTGGCGACTCTGCCATCGACCCATTTTCTTTCGGCGCATTAGTAAATACCATATTCGTAATCACGATTCAACTGAACGGTAGTCGCTATTTTGAATGGTGACATGATCCTAAAAGAGGTAACGTAAACAACTCGGAGGAGAGCGGAAAAACGCTTTCTTCGAAGTAACGCGGAAAAATAATGAGTTAGTTTACGCTGTTAGTAAAAAAATAACAGTCTTTTACAGATTAGCGCAAAAGGAGACCAATTTGATATGTATTTCTAAAAGAATACGTTATTGTGTTGTTACAGACGCTCCCCTACTTACGACCATTCGACTTAGGAAAAAAGGATAGATAGGAAGATTTTTTTTTCGGGATTATCCGGACATTGCTGTAAGTTATATTTTGTAATGTGTGCACCTTTTCCCCGATTACAGGACATTGCTGTAGTGTTTCTTTCTGCCACTACTGGCGTGTGGCGCTGTGAGAGGTCACCCAGCATCCACCCCAAAGAAGAAATCCAGCTTTTACTTCCTAGTTTGTGTGTAAACACACTGCACTATATCTCTAGCGCGCTTATAACTTTGATGTTTTTATTCTTTAATACCTCCAATATGGTTGGTGTAAAGTGTAAAGAAGAGGCGAGACGTTTCTTTTGAAATAAAAGTGGGGCGGCGGTAGCTCAGGAGGTAGAGCACTCGTCTTGGGATCAAGGGATCCCAGTTCGAATCCCGGCTCGTCCGTGTTACATGTCGAAGTGTCCTTGGGTAAGACACTGAACCCCTGATACCCCCAATATGCTGGTTAGCGCCTTACATGGCTGCAAGGCCGCTATTGGGAAATGTGGAGCACATTGTAAAGCGCTTTGGGAAGTCATTGACTTGAAAAGCGCTACATAAATGCAGATCATTTCATTTTCATTTCATTTCAATAAGAAAGCTTGATGCGGTGGAGAAAAAGGTCAGATTGTTTTTTTTTTCAGCCACTTTTTACCAGGGAGGAGGATGTCACCTTACTCTTTAAGCTCATCTCCCAAAAGTAAGTTAAACTCAACTTTATTTATCTTTATAGAGCATTTTATATTATGAAATGTTTATTTTTCAGTACAAAATAATACAGGTTACTTATACAAGCCTTAAACATAGAAAATATAGCACTAAAGCATCTTACCAACAAATTCAAGTTACAAACGATTGTCGGGAACCTCATTCGTAAGTAGAGCCGTCTCTGTGTTGTTACTGTGTTATTATTATGTTATCCCCAGGGTGCAACTATTACGAAAAGGGTTAAATGAGGCTCAGTCAACCACTTCGAAATGAAATTTCCTAGAAAATCACAAAGATCCATCACTGGTGCTTGCGGACATCACGTCGGTGACCCTAACTCTACAGTATACAAAACATATTTCAGGAGTAAATACGATTTTTAGTAAACGATGCGGCTCGCTGAAACAATGGTAGAAAAGCCTCAGGTGGCACCCGGGCCGCAGCTTGGACACCCGTGCGTCTAAGAAACCCGATTTAAACGATCCACGCCCAGTGTAAACGATGAATCCGGATCGAATCCGGCTCTTCTCCAGTTATTCGAATTCGTCCGTTACCTTTTTGAACGCGAAGCTCCAAAGCGATCCAAGAAAAATCCTCGAGGTGATGCCCGGGTTGCGCTCCTCTGTTTTTCCCGCCGCCGAGCCGCCGAATATATATACGGGACTCAAATTCCTCCCTCTCCTCTCCCCTCCCCCCGAACCGCCTTAACGGGCCGCGTGACGCGTGGAGCCCACCTGTCATGCGAGTCTCGTGTTTTCCTGTGCGAGAGGCGCACGCTAGCAGGACACTCCGGCACTTGTTGATCTCCACTTTGGAAGCCTCAAAGACAGGGGTGTCAAACTCATTTTACCTCGGGGGCCACACGATAGAACAAACATTCTCTCGGGGGCCGGACTAGTAGATTCAAGAGAAAGAAAAAAAGAGAAAAAGAAATAAGACAAAGCGAAGGAGAGAAAAGAGAGAGGGTGTGACAATGAAAGAGAGGAAGGGAGAAAGAGAGAGTGAGAGAAGAGAAAGGGGGAGAGAATGTGAGAAACAAAAAAGATATAAAGACAAATAGTGAGAGAGGGGGAAAGAAATAGAGAGAAAGAATGATATCCAAAGAGAAATAGAAAGAGAGAAAGGGGGAAGGAGGGAAAAGAGAAGGAGAGAAGGAGAGAAGAGGAAAGCAGGCGAGAGCGAAAGAGAGAAAAGGAAAAATGGAAGAGAGAGCAAAAGAAGGTAAAAAGACACAGAGAGAAAAAGAGACAAAGAGAAACAAAGAAAGAGAGAGAGACACAGAAAGTGAAAGAGAGAGACACAGAGAGTGAGAGAAAAAGGGAGGAAGAGAAAGAGAGAAAGAGAGAGAGAGAGAGAGAGAGAGAGAGAGAGAGAGAGAGAGAGAGAGAAGAAATACAAGTACACCGTCTTTGTGAGAGGCACCTGGCTTTGGCAACATCAAGTGGACATATTTAGACCTGCAGCTCGTTTTTCTCTTGCGCTTCTCTGAGCGTTGTCTCGCGGGCCGGATTCAATCCCTTAGCGGGCCTGATCTGGCCCCCGGGCCGCATGTTTGACACCCCTGCTCAAAGAGGAAAAGGAAGGACTCTTGGATGTGACCAGGAGCGGGTGACCGTCAAAGAGCTGTTCTTTGTCATTCTATTGCGAGGGGGGTCCGCAAGATTTTTGGAGCGTCGGGTTGCTTTTTGCTACTTGTTAGCGTAAAAGCCACAAAGTTTATAAGAAATTATACTATGTTGTTTTCATGGTATGACCGGGTTGATCATTGGAGGTAGAAAGAAAGAGTGAGAGGAAGAGAGGAATGAGGGGAAAAAAGAGAGAAAGGGGACAATGAGAAAGAAACAAAAAAAGAAAGAAAAGTACGAGAGAGAGAGAGAGAGAGAAAGAAAGAAAGTGAGAGAGATAAAGAGAGAGAGGGAGAGAGCAAAAACGTCTTTCTTTTTTCTTCTTTCTTCATTCTTTCTTTCCCTTTTTCTTTCTTTTTTCTTTCTTTCGCTCTCACTTTCTCTCCCTCTCATTTTCTTTCTTTTTATTTTTCATTCATTTTTCTTACTCATTTTTCTTTTTCACATTTCTTTCTCTTGTACTTTTTTTCAGCCTTTCTTTATTTTGGTCTTTCTTCATTCTTTTTTTTCTTTCTGTCTTTTTCTATTTCTTTCTTTCTCTCACTTTCTCTCCCTCTCATTTTCTTTCATTTTTCTTTCTCACTTTCTCACTTTTTCTTTCTCTTTCTTTCTTTTATTCTTTTTTTTTCAGTCTTTCTTTCTTCTTTCTCTCTGTCTTCATTCTTTATTTCTTTCCTTTTTTCTTTCTGTATTTCTTTCTTTTTTTTCTTTCTTTCACTTCCCCTCCCTCTCATTTTCTTTCTTTTTTCTTTCATTTTTCTTTCTTTCTCACTTTCTCTCTCTCACACTTTCTTTTTCTTTTATTCTTTTTTCAGTCTTTCTTTGTTTCTTCTTTCTTTCTGTCTTGAGTCTTTTCCTTTTTTCTATCACAATTTCTTTATTTTTTCCTTTCTTTCTCTCACTCTCTCTCTCTCTCTCACTCACTTTTTCTTTCTCACATTTTCTTTATTTCTCACTTCCTCTCTCACCTTCTCTTTCTCACATTTTCTTTCTTTTATTCTTTTTTTTCAGTCTTTCTTTCTTCTTTCTCTCTGTCTTCATTCTTTATTTCTTTCCTTTTTTCTTTCTGTATTGCTTTCTTTTTTTTCTTTCTTTCACTTCCCCTCCCTCTCATTTTCTTTCTTTTTTCTTTCATTTTTCTTTCTTTCTCACTTTCTCTCTCTCACACTTTCTTTTTCTTTTATTCTTTTTTCAGTCTTTCTTTGTTTCTTCTTTCTTTCTGTCTTCAGTCTTTTCCTTTTTTCTATCACAATTTCTTTCTTTATTTTTTCCTTTCTTTCTCTCACTTTCTCTCTCTCTCTCTCACTTTTTCTTTCTCACATTTTCTTTATTTCTCACTTTCTCTCTCACCTTCTCTTTCTCACATTTTCTTTCTTTTATTCTTTCTTTTACTTCAACGTGAGTAATATTATTATCCTGAAGTGTTGGTTCTTTTACTCGAGTAAAATTTTGGGCTACTCTACCCACCTCTGCCCAAAACGCATGAACCGTGCAACCACCAGGCTCATCCTTCTCCCTCGGGGACAAGAAGACAGGAGTATGAGGTCCAAATCATTCCTAAGCTTTACAATATCCCATTAAGGTTGCAGATCGGACCTCAGAATGCAGAGTATTCCACGGCACCCGAGTTTTTCAAACGGAGTGAAAACAAATACGCGACAATTCCCGAGATCGTCTCAGGGGCCAGAAAACAGCTTCTCGGGGCCGAATGCGGCCCGCCGGCCTTGACTTTGACAAACGTGCCAGAGAAGCGAGAACATCTTAAAATAACCGATCGGGAGTTCCGTGACTCGACAAGAGATTACGTAACCGTGCCATGTCCTCGTCCCCGATGTGAAGGACGGGTCATGTGACTTTCCCAGGCTTTTTTAGGGTCCCTCTTACGTCACTGCTTAAAAAGGGGGGGCAACTCAAGACCAAGACTATCGGCCTTTTTCCATCAAAATAGACTGTATTTTCCGCACTATAAGGCGCACCACACTATAAGTAAAGGTTTCGTGTTGCACCAAAAATAAAAAAGTATGCAATGACTAACACTAGATGCGTTGGGAATCGAACCGCTGCAGGGGACGAGTCAAATCTTCTCCGTTAGACCACGGGTGTCCAAACTTTTCAGAATGCGGGCCAGATTTGCTAAACGTATATCATAAGTCATAATATTTAGCTAATAATAATATATTTGGAATATTTTTAATCATAGTATTACTGTTGCGGTATTATTTCCGTACAAGTATTTTCATAGTACTGTTCTTGTCATTTCATTGTAGTAGTATTTTTGTAGTATTTTTGTTCTATAGTATTACTGTAATGTAGTAGTATTTTTTCAGGTTTTTCAATCATAGTATTTTTGTAGTATTTTCTGTAGTATTACTGCAGTATTTCACTATTAGTATTTTCATAGTATTTCTGTATTATTTTGTAAGATTACGTAAAGGTTTTTTGTACTATTTTTGTTGGAATGGTTCTGTAGTAGTATTTTTGTATTATTGTATTACTGTTATGTTTTTAGTAGTATTTCTGTAGAAGTATTTTAGAAGTATTCTCAAAGTAGTTTTCTTGTTGTATGTCTGTAGTTTTTGGTTATATTTCTGTAGTGGTATATTTGTATTATAGTATTATTTTGTTGGTATTTTTGTATTATTTCCGTAGAAGTATTTTACATGTATTCTCATAGTAGTTTTCTTGTTGTATTTCTGTAGTATTTTGTTCTATTTCTGTAGAAGTATATTGATATTATAGTATTATTCTATTGTTATTTTTTGTAGTATTTCTGTAGAAGTATTTTAGAAGTATTCTTATAGTAGTTTTCTTGTTGTTTTTCTGTAGTAGTATATTTGTATTCTAGTATTATTTTATTGTTATTTTTATAGTATTTCTGAAGAAGTATTTTAGAAATATTTCCATAAAAGTATTCTTGTTGTATTTCTGTAATATTTTTGTTACATTTCTGTAGTAATATATTTCCATTATAGTATTACTGTATTGGTATTTTTGTAGTATTTCTGTAGAAGTACCTTAGAAGTATTCTTATAGTCGTTTTTTTGTTGTATTTCTGTAGTAGTATATTTTTATTCTAGTATTATTTTATTGTTATTTTTTGTAGTATTTCTGTAGAAGTATTTTAGACGTATTTCCATAAAAGTATTCTTGTATTTCTGTAATATTTTTGTTACATTTCTGTAGTAAAATATTTGCATTATAGTATTACTGTATTGGTATTTTTGTAGTATTTCTGTGGAAGTATTTCAGAAGTAAAGTTGAGGCAGGCTATGCACTTTCCCCTAGTTCGTTATCTAACAGGAAGCTCTTGACTTCCCCGGCAATCGGAGAGAACGGCAGGCGGGCGCGTTAACACCTCACGACCGGATCCCGGTGACCTCGAACCCGGGCCCCGCGAGTGGAAACCCGAGCGGGCAGCCCGCTTTCCCCCCGCGCTCGTCTGCACTCCGAATGCCGGCGAGCGTGCGTGGGAGCGGCCATCGAGCACAGCCGCTATGAATAGAAACAGGCCCTTTCCAATGTCAACCTTAGTAGAGAACAGAAACGGGCTTTATGGCTCACTCGGACGTCGATAGAGATCTCTTCTCTTATTGTATCGGGCCGGAGGAAGGAATACTCCTAAGACATTATCTCCAAATCATGTTTTAACAGTGTAGACTGGAATAGAAAAGAATAGAATAGACAACACTTGAATCGAAGAGAAGAGAGCAAATAGGAAAGGATAGGATGGATGAGAATAGAGTAAACAGAATAGAATAGAGTAAATAGGATATAATAGAATAAATAGGATAGAATAGAACAGAGTAAGGAAAATAGAATAGAATAGAAGGGAATACAATGGAATAGAATTGAATAGACTAGGATAGAGTAAATAGAATAGAGTAGAATAGAATAGGATAATGTAAATAGAATAGAATAGAAGAGAATTGAATAGGATAGGACGGGATAATGTAAATAGAATAGACTAGAATTGAATTGAATAGGATAATGTAAATAGAATAGGATATACTAGGATAATGTAAATAGATTAGACTAGGATAGACTAGAATAGAATAGAAGAGAAAAAAAAGAAAAGAGAATAATGTAAATAGAATAGAATAGGATAATGTAAATAGAATAGACTAGGATAGACTAGAATAGGATAATGTAAATAGGATAGACTGGAATAGAATAGAATTGATTAGACTAGGATAGGGTAAATTGAATAGGATTGAATAAACTATGATAGAATATAATATAATAGACTACAATAGAATAGAATATAGAGTAATGTGAATGGAATAGAATAATGCACTTGGGGCGGCAGTAGCTCAGGAGGTAGAGCGATCGTTTTAGGATTAAGGGATCCCAGTTCGAATCCCGGCGAAGTGTCCTTGGGTAAGACACTGAATCCCCAATACCCCCAATAAGCAGGTTAGCGTCTTACATGGCTGCGAGGCCGCTATTGGGAAATGTGGAGCACATTGTAAAGCGCTTTGGGAAGTCATTGACTTGAAAAGCGCTGTATAAATGCAGAACATTTCATTTCATTTGCAAATAGAATAGACTAGGATAGACGACAATAGAATAGAACGAATTGACTAAGGTGGTGATGGCTCTGGGGAAGAAACTGTCTCTGAGCCTGTTACGTCTTAACCTTAAGGGACCTGTAGCGTCTGCCAGAGGGCATCAGGTTTTAACGGCAATGTCCTCTTCACTTGGCATAAAGCAGCCGCTGATTTTCTGGGCTGTGTTGATGAGTCTTTTACGTTCCTCTGTCTGCTGCCTAGGGAAATGCTAGCGTCCCCTGTGATTTCCCCCTTTGATTAGTGTTATGATTGTCATGAGTATAGTAAAATTCTAAAATAGTATTTTTTTTAATTATCCTTATTCCGTTATTGTTTTCCTATACTAAATATGTTTCATCATCGGATTGAATAATGTCTTCTTTTTTACATCATTTAAAATAAACCCGACCTCGCCAATTGTATTTTATCTATGATGGAACCACGAAGACCTCGACAGTGTCAGACAATTTCTTTATTGTGGTTCTGATGTTGCTGCCTGGTCAAATGTCTTCCCATACAGCAGTTTAACAATAAAATCCACCCTTAACCTACTTTTCTGTCAATGCAATGAAAGAAAGTCAAGGAATCGTATCGAATTTCAGGCTTTTAAATGAAAACAAAGATGGTGTAGGATATGCATGGGAATATGGCATTGCTGCAAGAATAATACCTAGGAGTTGTCTTACTGTATGGGCACATCTAATCTTTCTTACGCACTTAATTGTTCTTTTTTTCTTTCTTTCTCCCCGTCTCATTTTGTTTCTTTTTTTTCCATCTTTCATTTTTCTTTCTCACTTTTTCTCTCTCACCCTTTCTCTTTCTTTTTTCTATTCTTTTCTTTCAGTCTTTCTTTCTTCTTTCTTTCTGTCTTTCTTCCATTTTTTCTTTCCTTCGCTCCTTCTTTTTTCTTTCTTTCTCTATCACTTTCTCTACCTCTCATCAAGTCAAGTCATTTTTATTTGTATAACCCCTTAATCACAAAGAATCTCAAATGGCTGCACAGGTTATTACACAGACTATTTTTCAGACTATTATTACATTATCCCCTGATCTGGAACCAACATGAGGGCAAGGAAAAACTGAAAAAAACTCTTGTTTTCTTACAAAGATGTTATATAATGAAATTGTGAATATGCTTGATTGCTATTAAGATTTTCGAGAAGGGTTGTTCAAACCTCACATTGTGTTTGCTGTTAAAAACGTCATGTTGAAATATAATATTGTGAATGTGCTTAATTGCTGTTGAGATTGTCATGATTGTTTTCTGTTAATAGTGTCAATAAATTTGTTCAAACCAAAAAAAACTTAATTTTCCGAATTAACAGCACTTGACGTTATGATTTATTTTCAATTTACACCTATTGCCTTAACGGGGATTTTGACCCGACCAATGTGGCCGCCCCGTAGGCACGCTAGTTAGCCGGCTGCCATGGCGCGCTGATATATCTAATCCGTACATATCTGTGATCTTTAGCCTGTTGTACAAATATAGCATCGGACAGTTAGCCAGAGTCAGTTATTTTTTTGAATGCGTTATTTGGGCAGATTTAGATAAAAATAGAATTAAATGATGTGGTCCTTGAAAAATATGGACACTAGGGGACGACAAAACATTAGAATGATAAAAAGAAGAAAGCGGATATGACGTAAAAAGGAAGAGGGACTAGCCTATCGGTAGTGGTACAAATGTAGCATCAGGCAGTTAGCAGGTGCCAGACAATATTTTGAAATGAGTTAATTTTGATAATTTGTGTGTTGTTTGTTTTAAATTAGAATTAAATCGTTTGATTATTTAAAAGATGGACACTCGGGTACGACACAAAATCGGAACTATAAACAAAAAAGAGGATATGACGTAAGAGAAAACAAGGGTATTCCACTAGCCTTTAGTTAATGGTAGAAATTTGACTTTAGACCGTTAGCAGGTTCCAGTCACTATTTTTAAATGAGTTATTTTCTATCATTTGTATTTTTTTTATTATTAGAGTTAAATCTTTTGGTTATTTAAAAAAACAAGAGAGAGGAAAAAAAAGCGGATATGACGTAAAGAGAAAGAGCAGGATATCCTACTAGCGGCCTATAGGTAGTTGTACAAATGTAGCATCAGACAGTTAGCAGGTGCCAGTCACTATTTTTAAATGAGTGAATTTGTATAATTTGTGTGAATTTAAAAAAAAATGAATGAAATTATTTGGTTATTTAAGAAAGAAAGAAAAAGAAAAAAGCGGATATGACGTAAGAGAAAGAGAAGGGTATCCTACTAGCCTATAGGTAGTTGTACACAGTTAGCAGGACCAGTCATTATATTTAAATGAGCTATTTTGTATCATTTGTTTAGTGCTTTTTAAAAAAAAAAAATCATTTGGTTTTTTTAAAAAAAAGACGGACACAAGGGGACGACACGACATCATAATTATTAAAAAAAAATAAGACGGATATGACGTCAGAGAAAAAAAAGAGGGTATCCTTTTAGCTAGCTAGCCTTTAGCCAGTGGTACAAATGTAGCATCAGATAGTTAGCAGGTGTCACTTGCGTCTGTCATGTCTACCTAGCATATCTGCGAGTGTGCGAGAAATCTATGCAGCGCGACTGTGTCCATTTCACATCAGAGTTTTCCTGACAGCGACCCTCTTCCCGAATCATGGAGAAACGGTTGCATTTAAACCTGCTCGCTTCCAGACCCCCAATGCCGGCTGGCTTGCAGTCCGGTTCCAAAATGAAGATGGGGTGAGTCAATTCGTGTCACATTAGAATTAAATAGCCAGGAACTCTTTTAAATGTTCACTTCACTTGCGTTAATTCGTTTGGTTTGCTCGTCGTTATAACAGGAGACACTGACATGTTTTAAGATGAAAGCTTATCATGTTATTAACATGTTGTTAATACTAGAATTGTAGTTAAAATAGGTTCATTCGACCACTAAAGGAAATTCCTTGTGTAAGAACACTGAGGGATTTAGCTTGATATTAAAATAGTTTGGAAAATATGATCGCGTATATGAAACCTCTAATCACATCAGTCATTCCTCATGGCAGTTTGATTTCACACTTCCTAGAAATTCACAATGGCCCATCACTGGCGTACGTTGCTAACCCCAGATTTATAGTCAAGTCATGTTCATTTGTATAGCCCTTAATCACAAAGAGTCTCAAAGGGCTGCACAGACTATTGCAAACCACAGACTATTATGACACCATCCACTGATCTGGAACCAACATGAGGGCAAGGAAAAACTCAAAAACCTGAACATGAGGAAAATGAAGGGACCACACATGAGCTCAGGATGACCAGGCTGCAATGGATTTTGCAATAACAGATAATACAATATAATAGATTTATAATATATCTTATAAAGTAGTGTAGTTCCAAAGTTACAGCACTTCCCTTTCACCTACGTTGTGAAAACGTTTTGTATTATTTTCATTGTTAGCGGCATTTGATCAGATTATTCCTTAGTAAAACGTTAAGAAAAGGATGAATTAAGTAAACTAGCCAAATTATGCATTGTAACAGGCATTATATAATGTTGTTTTCGTAAATATTCAAGTCAATCGCTATGACGAAATTTAAATCATTATGTAAAGTGGCATATCATTTGTTTATTTTAGGAAATATTGTTTTTTAATGAAGTAAGACAAGACTAAATTGAATAAATTAAACCAAATATCAACAAAATGTTTAAAGCGGGATCTTAATAGCGTGTAATACGGCCCGCCGAACAAAACTGGGAAGAATATAATGAAAAAAGAGAAATACATATATGCATATGTAATACTAGATAAAGTAATCCTAATAAAAAACAGTTTTGATTTTTCTTTTGCGTCCATTTTGTCCCCTTTATCCTTTTGTTAGTTCACTACAAAAATTACGCTACAGAAATGTTATAAGATTACTACAAAACATATCAAGTATCAAATGCTGCACTTAAACCACAGACCCAATATATTATATTGTTTTGATTTTGAAAAGGAAAAAAATACCACAGAAATAGGACAAAAATAGCACTACGGAAATACTATAAAGTTACTACTACATAAATACTACTATTGAAAATAAATATACTCAAAAATACAACTTCAGTAATAATGCAGAAATGCCACGACAGCAATACTACAAAAACACAACAAATCACTACTATAGAAATAATACAAAAATACCACTATAGACGTTTGTTACCTCCAGTCTCGATTACTGTAATGCCATACTCTCCGGTCTCCCGAAGTCCAAAATCAAGAGCCTTCAGCGAGTACAAAATGCTGCTGTTTGATCACATTACATCATAAAAGTAAATCTGTGAAAATTGTAACATTTTATCTGCCAAGTAGAATAAATGAGTTAAAACTTTTTTATATTTTTTTCCTCTAGTGTACAACGGCAAAGGGTTGAAACTATACTTGTTTTCATAACTTTCAGTCATAAAAAGGTGGCTATACTTAATTACTGGAGACTTAAAAAGTTACAAAAACACAGTTCTTTTAACTTGTTATATTGCACAAATACATGGTTTTTATTGGTTCAATTTATTTTACTGGTGCACTACAATTCTGTGCAATTTGTACTCTGTACCGTGGTTTGAAATGAACCCATTGAGAGAAACGTTTGCTCCATTTTGAAAGGGAGTTTACTATTTCCATCCAAAACTTTGACACATCATTCATACAGCGTTGTCTTTTTCATCAAGGCCCGGACGGAGGAGAGATTTCAGCCCGCTGTCCTGGAGTCAGTATTTTGAAACGATGGAAGAGGTAGAAGTGGAAAACGAAAACTGCAAAGACATATCTTTCACAGTGTTTGTGTGTTTTTAACTCCAAAGCAATAAACCTGAAAGTGTTTTAGTCCGACACTCGCCGTAATCTTTCATTCGAGGCCAGTGTTTCTCCATATTCATTATTTCTTTGACTACATGGAACGTTTTCAGAGTTTACTGCAGTGGAGCTCACGGTCCTGTGCTGCTCCTGCTCCACGGAGGAGGACACTCTGCTCTCTCCTGGGCCGTTTTCACTGTGAGCGTCATCCCTTTTACTATTAATGCATGGTTAACTACTGTTAAATCTGTGTTTAAAATACCATTGACTTGTTTTATAGTCGGTCATTTACAGCAGGATCAACTGCAGGGTGGTGGCGATGGACCTTCGAGCTCACGGTGAGCTGCTTGTACTATAATCGGAGCTCATTATCTCCGCACCAATCACACTGTCAATTTGATTTCAATTATTACAATCTTTCAATTGTATGTGTATTTCTGGTGTCTACTGTAGGAGACTCCAAGGTGAGGAATTCTGAAGATCTCTCTGCGGACACAATGGCCAAGTAAGTTTGAGAGTGGGTGGAAAAGGGACAATATCAATCCTGGGACAGTTGTAAAATCTGTCAGATTCTGACTATATATTGAATGAGGACAGACTTTTCTTCCTCCGTGTGTTTTTTCTAGTATGTAGTTCCTGAGCTAAAATGAGTTTGACACCTCTTCTGAAGGTGCTCTGATAAAACTCATGGCAAGCCCCCATCAATAGTAGATCAGAACACCACTTAGAACAGGGGTCAGCAACCTTTTTGGTGTGGAGTTCCACTTTCAAATTGCCTTGTAAATCAGTGTACCACACAAAGATTAATGACTCTCAAAACATTTTAATATCCAACAGAGCTGTCATTTTACACCTGTCCAAATACACAAAATGGATATACATTTTAATGGTATAACTGACCAATTTATCTTCCACTATTCTTGTTCATCAATCAACTAAAAAAAGAATGTCAACAACAAGTGGAAAGGCCTGTAGCCATCCATGACTTCAACTTTTTGCCACAAGAATGAACCAGAATCAACCATTCTTCATTAACAATGAACGACAATCAAAAAACAAGCGCCATGGACAGCTACCATACCGTTCCTCAATGATATCATGTTGCAGAAAATATCAAAACTTGAAATAACAGCAGCAAAGCAGAAGGCACGCACGCAAACACACACACACACACTTCTTAAAAGTATTCGCCATCTGTAAATGGGTTTCTGTGCTTTGCTATGCAGTGAGCAATGTGATAGCTTGCTTCAGTGGTGGTGTTTTTAGCAGTGACAAAGGTCTTCGGGGTCTATGTTTGTTTGCCGTACTTGGACACTAGGGTGGTCCTTATTTTTCGACTTTTAAAATTTCATGCTCTGACCCCTTGAATATGTTCCAATATATACAAAACGTAATTAGGCAAAGTTTCATCAAAATCAAAGGATATTTAGAGGTCGCTCAAGGCCTCTGAAATTTTGGTATGAAAAATAAGGATTTTTCGCACATTATATCAGACCTAGTGTACAAAGTTACTTGTAACTTTTCTTGTGTTACAATTATAAGCAATGGACTGAAATTGGATGTTCTAAAACGCCGTACACATAGGGTTAAGATTTCCGTTTTTTCTCGAAAATTGCCAAAATTTTACCATTTTTGGAAATTTCAAAGTCGTTGAGCTACCTCTAAATATTATCCAAATTGTTCAAAATTGCACACAGTGTGTTTTTATCGATATAAGAACATATGCGGGGGGTCAGAGCCCAATATTTCAAAAAAAAAAATTTCGACCCCCATTAAGGACCACCCTACTGGACACAGCGCGTTTTAATGTCTCCACCATGTTAGACTCATCCTTGAATTCATGTCCATGTTTCGTCTCGTAACGACGTTTAACACTTGCTGTGCGAGGTACAACGCTCTCGAGGCATAATGCACAAAACAGTACGGTCATTTTTTGCATAAAGCCTCATTCATTTGTCCACGCTGGCTGGAAAGAACGAGATGTTTTCGCCCGAGGAGCAGTCATGATTCCTTCATTTATCGCGCGCGTGTGTTTCGTTGGCTGGGTTAAAACACGGAGCTCTGTAAATAACACAGCGCGCAAACGAAAATGTCTAAATTTCAGGTTAAAATGCGCATTTTTAAGATATAATCATTATTATTTTGCCGTGCGCTCGCGTGCCACTGGTTAACCCCTCATAGGTTGCCGACCCCTGACTTGGAACAATGTTGAAACTGTACAACCACTAGATAAATTGATACATTGAGACGTCAAGTGACTAGAACAAAGTAAATAATTACATAGAATGAAATGGATAATCATAAGGTGCATTAATGACCACTTAGTAAATTAAAGAGACATAAATAACTGAAATAATATAAAGGTTATAGTTGAAAACTCCTAAAACCGTGTCTATATATTCAGTGACACATTTTAATATTTCAACAATGTCCCAAAAATATAACAAGGTCTTGTTTCCTCCTTTTTCCCCAAGGGACATTGGCAAAGTCGTGGAGGCTCTTTATGGAGAAAATCCACCGCCGATTATGATCATCGGGCACAGCATGGGCGGGGCCATCGCGGTTCACACCGCCGCGGCCAATCATATTCCTTCGCTTCTTGGCCTCTGCGTCATTGACGTGGTGGAGGGTAGGCCACAAATAATTCTTTTTACGTTCATCTCTCTATTAATCTCAAACCGAAGCTTTCCCTTCAGTACGATCTCTTTTGCATCCATATTACCGTATTTTCCGCACCATAAGGCGCACCGAAAATCTGTTTAGTTTTTTTTTAAAGCTGACTATGCGCCTTATAATCCGGTGCGCCTTATATATGGATCAATAGTTCTCGCCTGCCAGGCTAATAGCCAGAAACTTCCACCCATGGTTATTTTCAAGAGGAAAACTTTGCCAAAAGAAAACTTTCCAGCCGGCATAGTCATCAAAGCTAACTCGAAGGGATGGATGGATGGATGAAGAAAAGATAAGTGAATGGTTGAGAGAAATTTATGTGAAGGTACCAGGTGGCTTTTTTTCACACAGCTCCGTCCCTATTCACTGAGCTGGTCAATTCGATCACTGCAGAAGAAGGATTCGAGGGATTCGTAGATGAGGAGCTGATAGTGAGCTTTATGTTTTTCTTTTGTGTGTTTACGTTTTACATTTTACTGTTATTATGTTATTATGTAATTGCTTTATTGTTATTGTTTTGCACTTGTTATTGTTTTTGCACATTACGAGTGTCACTATATTGCGATTGCACTAACGTTTAATTTACTATAACAGTATCAGACGTTTTTTTGCGTGTTGACTAAATGGAGGAAAAGTAAAATGTTATGCCTTGCTGTTGTTCAAAGATGTTAAAGATGGGTCACGAAAATGCTTTACCTCAGAGAAAATAATAAAATAGCTGTTTATTCATTTTGGGAGTGAATGGAGTTGTGGAAAGCTTGTTTGTTATCTATTAATAAAGTTTGACTGACCTATCTGACTGTTTTGTTGACATTCCCTTTAGCGCAGCACCATCTAATGGTTGCATAACGTAACTACAGCCTCTACTGTAGCGCCTTATAATGCGGTGCGCCTTATGTATGGAAAAAGTTTTAAAATATATCATTCATTGAAGGTGTGCCTTATAACACGGTGCGCCGTATAGTGCGGAAATTACGGTATTTTATAACAATATTGAAGACAAAATTGTGATTTAGGTCCAGTTCAACTGTTGTAGTTTTCATATCACCGTTCACGAATACCTCAACCACTTCCTGTGGTGTGTCTTGGGCATATACAGCCTGGTGCCGCCCGTCCTGCAGTCTCTCATGCCACACTAAACTGGAAATTTGGAGGCCTGCCTCACTGAGATAAAAGAATGGATGTCATCTAAATTAACCAGGATTTTATAGATATTCACATCTTATATATTTCTGTGCCTGCAGAGGTTACATTAACTGACAATTATCAATCATTGATGGATTTGAAATAGACACAGGGAGGTTCTTTGAACTGACATTTCAAGTGTTTGGTACTGTACGTGTTGTGATGAGGCGAGCTCTTTTTTTCTGTGAACCAAAACTACTCACGGCCTCAACTCCTGAACGCATTCATGGTCAGCAAGAGCCAAAGTATAAAGAAAAGTGTTTTTTTTTTAATGCGTTTTTCTTTTTGTTTGTTTAGTATCTACTCATCATTTTAGTATACATTTTTATAATCATATATATATTTTATTTTTTTAAGTCAGTGAGAAAGAAGCCTGGCCCAACCCAAACATAATGATTGACATTTAAGGCAAGACCCGGACCGAAATTCGGGTTGGACTTAAGATCTTCTCTCTGGCGCAGGCACAGCAATGGACGCCCTGAACAGCATGCAGAACTTCCTCAGAAGTCGGCCCAAAATGTTCAAATCATTGGAGAGCGCCATCGAATGGAGGTGAGATCGCCTATTGGTCGCGTTCTCGTCTCCGTCCTCCGCTTTCCTCACGCCATTCTTTTGCCGTGTCAGCGTGAAGAGCGGCCAGATCCGAAGCATCGAGTCGGCGCGGGTTTCAATGGGAGGCCAAGTAAAAAAGTAAAGCAAAATGATCGCCCTCAAAGACCAGCTCCAGCGCTGAAACGCTCTTATCCACAGATGTGAGGAGCCCACCAAGAGCCCCGTGCTTTCCAAAGGCATCAGTGAAGGCATCATCGAAGAGGAGGAGGAAGACGGGGAGGACACGTCCAATAAGAAGAGAATGAAAGAAGATGACCATGAGGTGATGATTACAAGTTCATCAGCATTTATGTTGGGGCTGCAACTGACGACTTATTTAATATTCGACTCGTCGCCTACTTTTGAAACGATTGGATAATGACTCATGTTTTCTGAAATTTAGCATTAAATTTATCATTGGGAAAATGATAATAAACCCTATAAAAATGGGTACAGTGAAAAATAGTTTTTATTGTTGCTCAGGAGGTAGAGCGCTCGTCTTGAGATCAAGGGATCCCAGTTCGAATCCTGGCTCGTCCGTGTTACATGTCGAAGTGTCCTTGGGTAAGACACTGAACCCCTACTACCCCCAATCAGCAGGTTAGCGCCTTACATGGCTGCAAGGCCGCTATTGGGAAATGTGGAGCACATTGTAAAGCGCTTTGGGAAGTCATTGACTTGAAAAGCGCTATATAAATGCAGATCTTTTCATTTCATACTGAACATACTGCGGAGTCGTACAAAAATAAAGGCACAGTACTCGGTCAGGAGATACATCAGTCTATAAATAAACCTCCGTCCATTTAATAGACATAATTGATGTGCCCCTCTCTATCTACTTTGGTCATATCCCTCGAGAATGGTTGACCGACAGCAAGACAAGCACGTACAAAAACAAAGAAAATAAGAAAGGGAGAAAAGTAGCAAAAAACACACACAAAAATGTTTGGGCAACCCAAATACCCAAATCACCCAAACAATTTGGGCACCTTGGCACTTAAGTCGGTCATCCTTTCGTCCCTCCAAATGAAACGGGACACAAGAAAGCGGACATGACACAACACACTCTTCTGTTCAACAGCAGGGCCCGACAGCTCTCGCTGGTTTACCCTTGCCGCATCATACGGGTGCCCTGCCCATCCCTCAGAACGCGTCCAAACATCCCACTATCCTTTCACAACACCTCTCCACTCATTTCTATCACCAACAAGAGCCTCTAAATCATAAAATCAACATTTTTGTATCCAGTAAACCAAGAACAGACTCATTAGCAGCAGTAAAACAGTAATTAAGTTGTGTTGACAGGCGAGATCAATGAAGAAATATCATGTGCATTCTTCAAGTAACATTCAGTAGTCAACTGCAAAGTCTCTAACAAAAGTACTTCTCAATAGTTTTAAATTAAGCGATTTTTACAACTGACGTGTTTCGCTTTCAACGTTTTAACAACTGACGTTTGTTCTTCTGACTATGTTTGCATGACTACTTGAATCTTACCGTGCTCAGTCGGACTTTGTTTTATTTAACTGTCTGAAGTGCTTTTTAAATGTTTGTGCGTCACCAGGCTACTGCCATGGCACACGACACTCAAGCTCTCTTTTCAAGCGGATTACAGTCTACGCTTATAAAATGTACAATGCATGTCATCAAAAGCGTATTGGCTTGAAAGCAGTGTCTGAAAAAACGTCTGCCCAGACGCCCGGGGCGTGCATCTTTTATGCAGGCGTACAACTTACAAAACTTCTCCGCCCGGGTGGCCGACAACTTTTTCAAGAAAAAAAAGTGTTTTTGTAAAATCAAACATTTGCTTTATTCGCTTTATTCCGATTTCGAAATCTTCTTTCGGTTTGGAAATTTCGGAATTTCGGTTCGTTGGGCAATCTGCATACTCGGCAGCCAATCACAAGCCTGCATCGAATAACTTCCTGCTTCCGTACATTCCCGAGCCTCATAAGGTTGTGCATTTGCATATAGACGCACAAAGAACACAAGTAAAATGGAGAAGTGGTTAGGAATCAAGCCAAAACCTCAGCCCCCGAAGAAAGATTCAACAGAAGCTAACAAAATTGATGACGCTACAAAATGTAAAGGTACATTAAGAGCATCGTGGAAAGAGGAGTTCACGTGGCTTGTAGCAAACATTGCATGAATGAAGATGAGTCAATACAGGTACATACTGATGGCAGATGGAAAACAGCCATGTCATATACATGCAATTAATGTTATAAGTAGATTTATCATAAACTTCATTTTAAAGTGTTGTTCTTTCATATATTCTGATTATCAATCCTCAATAGTGCAATGAGTCGTCTTATTGCGTTTCAAGTTGTGAAAAATGGGGCAGGCAACTTTATGACTGGGCAGGCAACTTTTCAGAGTTGTCTGCCTGGGTGTCCGCTAACTTTTTGTCAGGAGTTTCAGACACTGTTGAAAGTTAACTAAATTTTACTGAGGCGAGTCAGACTCCGTTTCATTCAACTGTCTGACGTGCCTTTTGAATGGTTGTGCGTCACCGAGCTACTCCCGTGTCCCACAAGGTCCTCTTTGCATACTTTACAAGTAGTCTTTTTATTCACGGTATCTCGGTTAAAATGCTCAGAAACTTAAAAGGTTCTGTTGCACATACTTAATGTTGACACCGTCATTCCTTCATCTTTGTTTCCATGTGCGACTCTCAGCAGAGATGATAAAACGTGTATGGCGGCAATAGTCGACAAGGGAATTCATTGGCGACTTTTTCTATTATGGATTTTTTCTTTTGTCGCCTAACTGTCGCAGCCCCGATTTCTGTGCTCATTTCGACTTCAAACGCTAACTCGTGTCCCGCCATATGCTTGGTCCCAGACGAAAAAGGAAAGCGTCTTCGTGTGGCGCGTGGATTTGGCCAAGACGGAAAAGTACTGGGAGGGCTGGTTTAAAGGCCTGTCGTCACTTTTTCTCAGTTGCTCTGTGCCAAAATTGCTCCTGCTCGCAGGTAGGAAGGATATCAACCCCGCCACACCCACCACTCAGTTTCTCGTAGGTCATGTTTTACCTTTCAACTGTGTTTCTCTACGCAGGAGTGGACAGGCTGGATAAAGACCTCACCATAGGACAGATGCAAGGTTGATGAGCATGATATGAAGGAAGATGAAGAAAAAGCAACCTTGGCTTGATTAGTTTTCTTCTTCCCCTCTTGCAGGGAAGTTTCAGATGCAGGTCCTCCCTCAGTGTGGTCACGCAGTTCATGAGGATGCACCTGAAAAAGTACAAATGAATTGAACTTTGTAGATCCCTCGATTTTTGAGCTGGGCAACATTTTCCATGCATACATTTTATTAAGTATTATTTTCAACCGTGGGTCTCCAACGTGGTGGCCACCAGGGGGCCCCCTAAGAACACCAGAGTAGCATGCGGACAAGTCCTAAAAAACGAGGAATTTAATGCTGGTTTTAAGGTTTTTTTGTTTATGTAGCCTGGAAATGGTAAAAGTAAGAAACTGCGTCTTTCAAATACAGTGCAAATGCCAACCAACCCCCGAAAAGAGGAAAAAGGAAGAGTTTATATCAGTACTTGAGGAATGAGCTGACGGAGGCTGCGATCATGACTTTAAGCCAGAGGATGGCAGCAGAGAGTAGCAAAATTTCAAGTTGCGGATACCACCTTCAAGTACAATGATACGTAAAATCCCAAACATTTTTTTAAATATTTACCTTGGATAACCTTATTTTCCTCAATTCCCAATTTTAGATCCGGTAGCACAATTGAGTAGTCTGCAACACTAGCTGCGAATACTAACAGCGGAGTAGACAAAATAATGCTAGTAGGATTGCAGCTAAAGCTAGACACTTTTACGAGAATCCATGCTGACGCTAGCCCACGCTAACTGGGAAATGCTATTGGCTGCCTTTGTGACCCTGACCGCTATGTTTCTCTAAATTAAACTGCTAGCCGGCCAACTCTTGTGGCTCTGTCTGCTAATGCTAACAGATGCATAAATTAAGCTAGCCACTGATGATGGTGTCGTTGGCGTTAGGTGGTAATGTTACTGTTTTTTTATGCAACAATAACTGCTAATGCTAGTAGTGGAATAGACAAAGAATGCTAACAGAAGCATGAAGAAGATAGCCCTTATGCTAGCCTCCTTAATACTGGCTGCTAATGTTATCTCAACAACCCTCTTAATGCTAGCAGCGGGAATTGCAGGCAAATGTATACACGTCTACTCCGGTCTGTGACACGAGTTAACGCTAGCTGCTAATGCTAGTAGCCGGGTCAGCTAAGGCAGGCACGAATGCTAGCAGTTGAGTCCGCAACAAGCGCCATTAATGCTAACTGCTGTTTGGGGACGCTAATACAGAGGCAAATGTCCTAAATCGATGGAGCAAGCTGGAAAAAATATAGAGGTTAGAAGGTACGGAAGCCCACAAGGGTAAAACATGCAGAAGCAGGAACAAAAGGAGGGGGGAAAATCTACTAGCAAGGCCTCCCTTCTCCAGATATTGTAATGGTTGTCTTGTCTTCTTGTTGTAGGTAGCAGACGCTCTCGCCACTTTCATGGTCCGCCACAAATTCACAGACTTTAAAGATGGATATATGTGGTAAGTCAGAGGCCTTCAAAATAAGTGTAGATTCAACACTTTGGTGTGGACAAGACATACAGTAGCTTGCGAAACTATTTGGCCCCCTTGAAATTTGTGACCTTTTGCCATATATCAGACTTCAAACATAACGATATAAAACTAATTTCTTGTGAAGCATCAACGAGAAGTGGGACACGATCGTGAAGTGGAACACACTTTATTGGATATTTGAAACTTTTTTAACAAATGAAAAACGCAAAAGTGGGTGTGCAAAATGATTCAGCCCCATTTAGTTTGTAGCGCCACCTTTCGCTCCGTCCCAGTCTCAGGTCTTTTTCCGACTCCAACAGGTTTTCTTCCAGAATGTTCCTGTATTTGGCTCCATCCATCTTCCCATCACTTTTAACCATCTTCCCTGTCCCTTCTGAAGAAAAGCAGGCCCAAACCATGATGCTACCACCACCATGTTTGACTGCGGAGATGGTGTGTTGAGGGTGATGAGCTGTGCTAGCTTTACCCCAAACATAACGTTTCGTATTGTTGTAGGAAGTTCGATTTTGGTCTCATCTGACCAGAGCACCTTCTTCCACATGTTTGGTGTGTCTCCCAGGTGGCTCGTGGCAAACTTTAAACGACACTTCTTATGAAATGGCTTCCTTCTTGCCACTCTTCCATGAAGGCCATATTTGTGCAGTATACGACTGATAGTTGTCCTAAGGACAGATTCTCCCACCTTATCTGTTGACCTCTGCCGTTCATCCAGAGTGATCATGGGCTTCTTGGCTGCATCTCTGATCTGTTTTCTCCTTTTATGAGCTGAAAGCTTAGGGGGACGGCCTGATCTGCTTCCATTTCAATATTATTGCTTGCACAGTGCGCCTTGGGATGTTTAAAGCTTGAGAAATCTTTTTGTATCCATATCCAGCTTTAAACTTCTCCACAACGGTATCTCGGACCTGCCTGGTGTGTTCCCCGTTCATGATGCTCTCTGCGCTTTAAACAGACCTCTGAGACTATCGCAGTGCAGATTACACACAGGTGGACTCCATCTATCATCGTTAGTCAATTAGATCAACATTGAATCATTCAGAGATCCTCACTGAACATCTGCACTAAAAGTAAAGGGGCTGAATGATTTTGCACACCCACCTTTTTTTGGGGGGGGGGTCAAAAAGTTGACAGTATCCAATAAAGTGTGTTCCACTTCATGATTGTGTCCCACTTATTGTTGATGCTTCACAAGAAATAACAGTTTTATGTCGTGATGTTTGAAGCCTGAAATGTGGCAAAAGCTCACAAATGTCAAGGGGGCCAAATAGTTTCGCAAGCCACTGTAGCTCAAATCCCTTTTGAGAACTTGGTTATTCTAATGCCTGATTTGTCTGATTTTTATTTTATTTTTTTTTTCTTCTTCTTTTTTTTACAGTTAATGGAATAATGTTGCAGAATCACGAACCTCACCCTACAATATCAGCTCAAAAAGGTTATTCAAAGCAAAAACTATCTATTGTATTTGTTTTGTAGCTTTCAGCTTTGCCTTAATTTATTGTAAGACAAAAGCATTTATGTTCTTTTCATTGTGACTTCATCGTGTCAAGTTTTCCTGTTTTTTTGATTGTTTTTGCGCGTTGCTGTAAAACGAAATGATAAAGGCAAACATTAACTCGGATTGAATGGAGACGAAGACGCGTGCCTCGGAATGTTTCCGACTTAGCGATACGTCACGTAGCGAGATCAACATTTGCTGGTTTTTGTCGGCTTTTCCCTCCTTGAAAGGAACTTTAAAGCGTTGCACTGTTTAAAGCCCTCATTATTGGATCTCCACGCCATCTGTTGCATATATACTATTTGTTTTCCTGGTTTAATTCAGCGCCTACAGTTATTCAAATCCAACCGCAAGGAAAATATATGATTGAACTTCTGGAGAAAGTGTGTGTGGAGATTGAAGGTCTTGATGGATGATGTCATGTTGACATTTTGGAAATGATGTTGAAGACGTCTTTGGAAATGGGAGTTTGTCAAATAGGGAATTGTGGTTAAACTAAATCTTTGGCACAAAGTGAGTTAATTTCTTTCTTATTTCAAAGACGTATTTTCATGTCATTTACCTTTTCACTGGAATTGAGACCAATCTGGTTTGATGAGGTAAAACTGGGCAGCACGGCGGTGCAGTGGTTAGCGCGTGTGCAACACAGTTCTGAGGTCGTGAGATCAAACCCTGCGGTGTGGAGTTTGCATGTTCTCCCCGTGCTTGCGTGGGTTTCCTCCGGGCACTCCAGTTTCCTCCCACAATCCAAAAACATGCATGTCAGGTTAATTGGCCGGTCCAAATTGTCCCTAGTGAGTTGTCTGTCCCTGTGTGCCCTGCGATTGGCTGGCAACCAGTTCAGGGTGTCCCCTGCCCACTGCCCGAAGATGGCTGGGATGGGCTCCAGCACCCCCGCGACCCTACTGAGGATAAGCGGTGCAGATATTGGATAAATCTTTGAAATAAGACTTATTTCAATGTCACTTACACCAAATTTGTCTTGACGACAGTGAAAAAGGTATGTAATAAGACAAAACTGGTGTAGAAGTTTTTTAAAAGTGGAGTTGATCATGTCCGAAATTTGTGGAAATAGTAATTTATCAGAAATATTCCTTTTTTTTCCTTGTAAAAGGAGCTTTCATTTGTTAAATTTGGGGTCTTGGGTAGTCAAAAATCTCTAAAACGAGTTGCGGCACTGTGTCATGATTACCGATATGCAGCACCTGTGCCTGGTCCTTTGGTGCCAACTGCCTCGGACTCTGATTGGCTCCCTGTCCCTAATTAAACCCACTCTTTTCTGTTCCCTGTTGTCAGTCTGTCTGCGAACCTCAGTTTACTTTAGGCAAGCCTTTTTCGACCTTGACTCCCACCTGTTTTTGCTCCCGTCTGTTCCTTGGCTTCGACCTATTTTTTGATCCTGACCACGTCTACTCTCCTCTCCTGGCTTATGACTTGTTTCCGACCACGTTTTTGTTCTCCCGTCCTGGCTACTGACCCGTTTTCCGTTCCCGATACCGCCAAAGGTCAGCCATCGGATCGTGGGTGCAGCCCATTCCTTTTTCCAACGAAACATAACGCAAGTGGGTTCCGTCTCCGTTCTGGTCTTGACACACTGAGTGGCAACGCTTTCATTTGTTTCAGACACCTGAACTGTGTAAAGACTAACATGCTAATGCGTTATTCATCATTATTCATCATCCTGCACACAAATATACCCTTAGTTTGCAGTGAACCAACAAGGCAAGGATCGTTTAAAGCGTACCACATCACTTATGATTTCCATCTATTTAAAGCTTAGATAGATTTAAATAGTGATTTTCAGCTCAGCTCTGTGGTTTTTGTGTGTTCCGAATTCTTGCAGAGTGCATCGTAAACGGCAAATATTGTCCATGGCTCGAATAGCACAACAGCATCGGACGCACACAAAATGATGTCGGTTTTCAGGAAATAAAATGAGGATCGAAACTACTCTGTGTCTGTTTACGAGGGGGGGGGGGTAGTATTTTATGAAGACTTCTGTATACTCAATGGAAGCAGATTTAAAATGTTTTAATTTAAGATGGGGACATGTTGACTGTTTATATGCTTAATTTACTTCCAAAATTCAAAAGTTTCATGTATTATTGGGTAGCCCAACATCATTACCTTACTTAGAGTGTGTATCTTTCTTTACCTTAATACAATCTCAAGTTTTAACCTTGTCAGCGGGCCGCCGCTTCCAGGACAAAAGGAAATGTGAGTATTTTTTTTCAAAAATCACAATTAACTGTCCCCCTAAAGACAGTAGATGTTTTAAAATATCAAGAAGCACTGCCCGACCAAACATTCTGATTCTGAAAAGCAAACTAGAAACAACCGCTGTGAAAAGGTGAAGCAACTGGAAGCTGTTTTAACAACACTGCAGCGCTTTTTCAGGAGACACTGCGAGTCAAATGAATACACTTCAAAGGCGAGCTACGAGGTCTTGATGCTGATGGCCAAGCACTGCTATCCTTTCACAGAGGGTGAATTTATTAAAGACTATTTGAAAAATGCCAGGGTGAATAGTCTGTCAACCCCTCCTTCCACTTTTTGAAAAGTTTGGAGACCCTTGTTATAAGAGCTTCTTACCTTACATACTGTAAAGTTTTAACATCTACTAAACTGCAATCTGACTCCTCATACACTTCACGTGTCATGTCTAATTCCTTAAAGTTGGAGCATATTTCTAAAGTCAGGGAAATTATTGAGCCAAGCGCCGCATATAGTCCACATATTAATTTATTTAGCCGAATCATATAATTGAAGAAATCAGGCCTCTGTCAGTGCCAATTTCACAATTTCAATCGTGAAATAGGACAATGAGAGTCCGGGGGGCTCCTCTGTTATAATTCATGCCGATGGAATGTTTACGCCCCATGACCAAGCCTCTGACTGATTGGTCCGCGCCGTGTTGATGCAATGATCCCAATCGTCTTTCAAAGGATTGGGATAAGGGTAATGGGTCGTTGCCCTTGCCCCCAGGCGAGGTGATAAGTCTTTGTTATCGATACAAACGGAAACCAAAGACACATTCCAAAGCACAGGCATTTTTACGACCGCCTTCTCTCAGAGTTTGCCCTCAAACAATGAAGTCAGATTTTAGAACAAGTATATTTGACTTTATGTAAGATAAAACAGTGTATAAAATAGTATATAACTTAAATACGCATCTACATCATTTGATGCAGGAGTGTTGATGTTGGAGATTATGTCAGTGTCCCCTGCCCACTGCCCGAAGATAGCTAGGGTGGGCTCCAGCACCCCCGTGACCCTACTGAGGATAAGCGGTGCAGCTAATGAGATGAGATGAGATTTTGAAGTGTATCCAGAAGATGGGCAGCACTTCGATGCAGTGGTTACAGTGTGTGCGGCACAGTTCTGAGGTCATGAGATTAAAACTTCCTGTGTGGAGTTTGCATGTTCTCCCCGCGCTTGCGTGGGTTTCCTTCGGCACTCGGGTTTCTTCCCACATTCCAAAAACATGCATGTCAGGTTAATTGGCCGGTCCAAATTGTCCCTAGGTGTGAATGAGCGAGCGAATTGTCTGTCCCTGTGTGTCTTCCGACTGGCTGGCAAGCAGTTGAGGGTGTCCCCTGCCCACTGCCCGAAGATAGCTGGGATGGGCTCCAGCACCCCCGCGATCCTACTGAGGATAAGCGGTGCAGCTAATGAGATGAGATGAGATTTTGAAGTGTATCCAGAAGATGGGCAGCACTTTGACGCAGTGGTTAGCGCATGTGCGGCACAGTTATGAGGTCATGAGATCGAAACTTCCTGTGTGGAGTTTGCATGTTCTCCCCGTGCTTGCGTGGGTTGTCTCCGGGCACTCTGCTCTCCTCCCACATTCCAAAAACATGCATGTCAGGTTAATTGGCCGGTCCAAATTGTCCCTAGGAGTGAATAAGTGAGCGACCAGTTGAGGGTGTCCCCTGCCCACTGCCCTAAGACAGCTGGGATGGGCTCCAGCACCCCCGTGACCCTACTGAGGATAAGCGGTGCAGATAATGGATGGATGGGTGTATCCAGAAGATGTCCTCATAGATATTTGACTGTGTTGGTCCCTCACTTAACTCTTACCACTACTTTATGATATAAATCTCTTTTTCCCAGTACTTGGTGATATTTTTGTCCCAAATCCTTGATTTTTTTAGACATCCCCCGCCCCCTCCCTCAGTCCAGATGGACACATATAGGCTGTGAGCCCAATTTACCAGCGCAAGCGAAGAGAGAGGTGGCGAGCCTTGCAACAAAAGAGGGTGTCTGAGCAGGAGGCGGCTAATTTAAGCCATCTTTCCTGTGCCACAAGCCTCCCAACCTCTCCAAACCTCCTCAATCTGCAGGAAAGCGCACTCGAGGGCCCGAAAGGCATTCCAGAGGGGGGAGAGTACCTGGTGACGGGGCCACCGACACAAAGGTTGTTGTCATGATCACAAACTCCGGAGAAAATGTGGAGTGACATTTTATTTACCCTTTTACTCACTCTTTGTGTGCAGATCGTTCCGTGGGAGTCGCTCTTTCCTGAAAGAAACACAAACGGAGCGGGAACAGGAGGCGCTCTGTGGCCAAAATTGCTGTGGAGAATGGATTTTCTCGCGTGTTCATCTCTCGCTTGTTTGAAGAAGACGCGAGTGTGCCGCGATTTTAATTTTAGAACTTCTTCGGAGCGTGCTTAATGCACCGCGCAAACTTCATCTTTAACATTGAAGACGAGGGTTGTAGATGTCGTTGGCGCTCGGGGACCGCGTGGTAGAAAATGTACTCTCGCAGGGGCCTGTCAACTATATAAGAGGGAGAGGAAGGAAAAAAGGAGAGAGAAAAACTGAGGGAAGAGATGAAAAAGAGAAAAATAGAAATTAATAAAAGAGAGAAAGACAAAGAGAGAGAGAGCATTTTAAAGAAAGAAAACATGTGAAAAAGAGGCAGAGAAAGAGAGATAAAAACAGAGAGAGAAAAAAAGGAGAGTCAGAGAGTGAAAGTGAGAGAAAAGGAATGGTTCAAGAGAAAGAAAAAACAAAGACATTGAGAAAAAAAGAGAAAGAAATTAAGAGAGAGTACAAGCGAGAAAGGAAGGAAGGAAAGAAAGAAAAGCGAAAGAAAAATCTAACTATGCTAGATATGTTATGGCGTTAGCATCCATGAGCACTTCCGCTAACAATGCATTGCATGTAACATCACGCTTCTTCAATGCAGGCCCGATGTTTTGGCAATCAAGAAGGAAAGATAAAAAGAGAGAAAAGAGATAGAAAGAGATATTAGAATAAAGTCAGAAAGAAAGAGAGAGAGCATTTTAGAGAAAGAAAACAAATGAGAAAAGGAGAGGCAGAGAGAGAAAGAGATAGAAACAGTGAGAAAAAGAGACAGAGTGAAAGTGAGAGACAAAGGAAGGTTAAAGTGAAAGTAAGACATTGAGAAAAAAAATAGTTAAGCGAGAGAGAGAGTGCAAGCGAGAAAGGAAGCAAGGAAAGAAAAAATTAACTACACTAGATATGTTATGGCATTAGCATCCATGAGCACTTCCACTAACAATGCATTGCATGTGACATCAGGTGTCTTCCATGCAAGCCGGATGTTTTGGCAGTCAAGAAGGAAAGATAAAAATAAAGAAAGATATGGAAAGAGGGAAAAAAGTGAGAAATTAGGATAAAGTCAGAAAGAGAAAGAGCGAGAACAAAAAAAGACAAAGAAAGGAAGGAAAGAGAAAGAAAGAAATGTAACTACGCTAGATATGTTATGGCATTAGCATCCATGAGCACTTCCACTAACAATGCATTGCATTTGACATCACGCGTCTTCCATGCAAGCTAGATGTTTTGGCAATCAAGAAGGAAAGATAAAAAGAAAGAAAGATATGGAAAGAGTGAAAAAAGTGAGAAATTAGGATAAAGTCAGAAAGAGAAAGAGCGAGAACAAAAAAAGACAAAGAAAGGAAGGAAAGAGAAAAAAGAAAGATTTAACTATGCTAGCTATATTATGGCATTAGCATCCATGAGCACTTCCGCTCACAATGTATTGCATGTGACATCACGTGTCTTACATGCAAGCTGGATGTTTTGGCAATAAAGAAGGAAAGATAAAAAGAAAGATATGGAAAGAGAGAAAAAAAGAGAGATTAGAATAAAGTCAGAAAGAGAAAGAACAGTAAAAGAAAAACACAAAGAAAGGAAGGAATAAAAAGACAGGAGTGACGCCCAGCTTTGGCGACATCCAGTGGACATATACAAAACTGCGGATAATTTTTTTTGTCTGCTTTTTTCCCTCTTGAGCTCCTCCCAACGTTGTCTCTCGACCCAAATTCAACCTGTCGGCGGTCCTGACCGGGCCCGCGGGCCGTACGGTGAACACCCCTGATCCCCAAGCCTCGGCTTCTTGCTTACAGGGAATTCTAATGACATAAGCGGCCGGCGATTAAAGGAAAACGAATGCCAATGGCATGCGGCAATAAAAGTAAGAAAGCGGAATGCACGAATCTGCCAATCCAATTCCTAATTCCGACCGAGTGATGGGCTGACCTGGTTAGCTTTCAGGAGGGGGGGTGCTGTACACCGAACCCCCCTACTCCATCCCACCCACCAGCACGCATTCATGAGACTGGAATATTTCATGTTCCCGACTACAGTGAGAGAGGTAGAGAGTGTGAGAAACAATAAGAGATAAAAAGTCGTGAGAGCGGGGGGAAAGAAAGGGAGAGGAAGAACGAAATCCAAAGAGAAATAGAAAGACAGAGGGAGAGAAAAGAAAAGAAAGCGCGAAGGGTAGGAAGAGAAAAAGAAAAAAGGAAGTTAGAGCAAAAGAAGTTAAAAAGACACAGAGAGAAAGAAACAAAGGAAGAGAAAAAGAGAGAAACAGAGTGAAAGAGAGTGGGAGAAAAGGGGTGGAAAAGAGAGAGAGTGAGAGAAAGAAATACAAGTACAGTGTCTTTGTGAGAGGCACCTGGCTTTGGCAACATCAAGTGGACATATTTCAACCTGCAGCTCTTTTTTCTCCTGCGCTTCTCTGAGTGTTGTCTCGCGGGCCGGATTCAATCCCTTAGCGGGCCTGATCTGGCCTGCGGGCCGCCCGTTTCACACCTGTGCTCTAGTTGCTTCTTCAGAATTCAACACGACTGGAGGCCCACCTGCCCGATTGGGGCGCGGGTGTCAGGACCAGAACAGGAAACAGAACCCACTCGCGTAACGTCAACGGTACAAAGTAACAAACGAAAAAGGGCGCACTGAACAAATGACATGTCCAAATCAAATCTGACAAAGTCCCAACCAGAAGCAGAGACCGAAAGCAGAAATGGAAATGCAAGGACCAAAGTAACAAACTATAAAGCATCAAAAGTGTCCAAACTAGAAACAGGAAACCCCCCCAAAAAATCAAATGTAGCAATGACAGTGGAAATAAATTGACTCGATGACAGACTTGTGATAGGTTCCAAACCTCTGATATAAGGAGGCGTACCAGACCCTAACACCCTACCAATTATCAAGAACTTTTTTAGAATCCATTATTTTGGTGATAAAAGACTGTAAAACGGTCAGGACCAGAACAGGAAACAGAACCCACTCGCGTAACGTTACACAGTTTTATTGGGGAAAAAAGATAGGAGCGCACACTCATTCCGGAGATCATTGGTCGCGGAGAGTAGGTTGCTCAGACGCGGAAGTGGGACTTCCGTGGCGAGCGATGACGGCGTCGGGAACGGAAAAAGTCGAAATCAAACAGCAAAAACACAGGAAAAACGGAGATTCGCAGACGGACCGACAAAGGCGGCTGATAGGATAGCGTTTAAATACAGACAGGAAGCCAATCTGTCAACGAGCTTCAGCTGACGCCCACAGGCGGGGCCAATTGGGTGCCATGGCAACCGTGAAAGAAGCTGGCGCCACACGGGCGGGGCCAATTGGGCGCCATGGCAACCGTGACAGCGGGTGCCCTCTGCTTGCCTGAAAATTTTCCTCTCATGCAAAGTACAAATCCTCCATGTTTTACTGTTCTATTACAGTACCCAAAAAGCAGATACCAAGACATTTTAGTAACAGCAGGGGGGAGAGGGTGGTTGGGTCATTTTTTGGCACAACACAGACCGTCATGATTGGCGATTCAAGGCAGCTGTGACTGCCCAATTGGCGCCAACAGCCCTGAGAGCTGATTGGCTAATAGATTCTTTTCAAACCCCCGGCTTTCGAGAAGACACTGTCAGATCGTTGCGAAACCTATGCCCCCAGCTAGGCAAGCTCATTGCGTCCGACATTTTTCCTGCCCTGTTTTCTTCTGCATGATACCCGTTGCCGACCTGTTTCTGGACCCGATTCTGCCCTGTTCTGCCATCCCGACATCCGACCTATTTTGGCATGCTGCCTGCCTGACACCTGTTGCGAACTTGATACCGCCCTTGCTCTCCCGTCCCGGCTATCGACAAGTATCCCTGCTGCCTACGATTATCCCCGCTCGACGCGGAAGTACTACTTCCCCTGCCTGCCACCTGCTACCCGTGTCCGTCGATCCTCGGATCATGGAAGCAAGCCCTGCTCTTCCTCTTTATCAATAAAACTGAATCAACGAACGCTACTCTGTCCTGTCTCCGTTTCTGGCTTGTGACACAGACAAGAATACAAGTGTGCCTGTTTGAAAATACAGGGGGAGCAAAACTGAGTTTGATTTTGGTTTACTTACCTATTGATGATAAAATAAAACACATGGATAAAAACGTGTCGGAGTTCATGTTTCAGCTTCCTTCACTTGAGAACCTTCAATTCATCCATCTTCAATTCTCGCGGTTGCTTCTCTGTTTCTGTGTTCTTCCCTGTTGCGTAGAAGTAGAAATTGCTAGATATCCTACGCCCTTAGCATCCATGACTACATCCGCAAACAATGCACACAGCCTAAAATATAAAACATCGACTTGGAATCGACATTCTTTTTATTTTTAAGATTTTTTTTTCTTATTCTAATGGAAACACTCATGAAAAATATTGTAAAAAAAAAAATTACACTTAATGAGATGAGTTACTTTGAACTAATAATGCAGTGAATATTACTCTAGTAATTCTACTATTAAAAAAGTACAAAAACGCATCCGTACATAAAAAGTGGGGAAATATCAAAGACAAATTATCAGCTGTCTTGTTTTACTCAAAAATATATATGAATTAGAGAAATAAACCTATTCTCAGTTTTCCTTCCACATAAAAATAAAATAAAGTAGATAGATAGATAGATATATGTCTAGATAGCTAGATAGATGTCTAGATAGATAGATGTCTAGATAGATAGATATATAGATAGATGTCTAAATAGATAGATATATGTCTAAATAGATAGATATATAGATATATGTAAAAATAGATATATAGATATATGTCTAAATAGATGTATAGATATATGTCTAGATAGATAGATAGATAGATATATGTCTAAATAGATATATAGATGTATGTCTAAATAGATAGATAGATGTCTAGATAGATAGATATATGTCTAGATAGATAGATAGATATATGTCTAGATAGATAGATAGATAGATGTCTAGATAGATAGATATATGTCTAGATAGATAGATAGAAAAATAAAACTTTAATGCAATGATATGATTACGTATTGTCAATGTTTTTTCATAGAAAAACAGAATAATATGTAAAGTATGCCTGAATATTTGCCGAATTATTTGCCGATGAGGCAAGAGGGCAAAGCATGTCTTTTTAATAAAATAAATTTAATAAATTTTTAAGAGCAACGTCACACTCATTTTTTTACAGATACTGCTTTGAGTCAAGTGATAACTGACAGCAAGTACATATATCAATACTTATTTTTAAAAAACAATTACAGACCACATAATAACCATTACTGCAATTCTGTAAAAAAAAACCGATTTATTTAAAACCGGATTTATTTTATTTTAATTTCTAAATCGTCGCTCCTGATTGGCTGCAAGAGGATGGCTAAGTACCAATACTAACACAGTACTGTATATTCATCAAAATGTGATAAAACAAGCTATTGTTCACATCAGATATGTGTTTGTATTCATCCAAGGGCCAAGGTGATTACTTTAGTGAAACTCGCCTCGCGAAAGGCGAGAAAAAAGCGATTTAAACTGACTTGATCAATCAATTAATATCAGGTTTTCAAAGAGGATGACGTAATGCGAAAAACAAATGGTTCCGTCCTGGCAGGGTAGGATCTCCCCCGTTCCAGCCGTTCCATTCCATTCACATCCTAGGCAGGTGAGTCTCCGCCACCCCTGCTCTTCTCACCACGAATGGTACAGCCCGCATGCACTCTGTAGTTGTTGCTGAGGAGGTTCCGCCGTGCACTCAGTGGACGGCATCATTATTGGCAAGCCGCCTTTCGCGTTCTCTCATAAAGTCCCTTTTCGCTTCGATTAAAAATCCCCAAAAGGACAAAAAGCAATGGCTACGTTTTCTTACACAACTTACCTGGGACGCCACGGCGAGTTGGCGTTGCTTCACCTTTTGTTTCGTCTTACAGGTTAGTGGAATTCTATTCGTTTGGTTGCCGTTAAAATAGGAAGAAGTTTTAGGGGGAACCCAATTACGAAGAAGTTTTAGGGGAACCCAATTAGCAAGTGCACGTGTTGCTAGCGAGTAATTAAAGCCGTTTATTTCTATTAAGTTCCTTTATTTGCTATTTCTAGTTGTATTGAATGGAGCAGGTGCCTCGGGGGGGAAATAGCTCAGGTAAAACTTGGTTATAAGTTGAGTTGGCTCTCCGCTCGGTGGGGCTTCCATAGTAACCCGCCATAGGAACCGCCGAGGAGCAGATGCAATCCAATAGGACGTCCCCCCCACCCTGGTGTTCCAGTTTAAGTGTAATAAACCCCCCCCTGGATACGGCGGACTCGCCTTACGACCAATGTTCCCTGTAATTTTCCTTACGGGTCTGAGCGTTCACACAAAGTCGGCGAGCAGCGCTTGAAACAACAGTGAGCAACGGCAATCCCAAGTGTGGCAAGATAATTAATTATTAAACATGTCCAAAACTTCTTTCCGGCAATGCAAAATAATTTTTCTCTTTTGAATGAATTGACTCATGTACTATTGCAAAGGTTGTACGGCCTACAAACGTCGTTTGTTCTTAGAATTCTTTTTTTCCTGATATGTTTTGTCGCATAATACTAACATTTTTTGGGGCTTATTGAGTCGGTTGCACAATACAGAACTGTATTTAATCACATTTTTAGTGGAAGTACAATGTTGGAAACAAGATTCACTTGATAGAATTGGAAATTATTTGAATGCAACTCAAACTTTTTCTTTATTCCGTGTTTTTTTTTTAACTTTTTTTACATTCCTTTAAAAAAAATCTCATTGTGTTTATTTTTTCCGAGCTGTTACTTTTTTCTTATTGTTCTCTATTTACTTTTTTCCTACATTTCATTCTTTTCTTTTTTTCTAGCTTTTTTCTAAATGTTTCCCTTTTTTTTCCTCTTCCTTTTATTACTTTTTTTCTCAGCTTTTCACTACTTTTTGATTTCGGTATTTTTTTTTTCTTCCATTCCCCCCTTCCTTTAAGTCATTTTGTGCATCATTTTACATCATATTTGGTCATGTTGGGATTAAAGAAGCAAAAACGACCCGAAGAGCCGTTTAGGACCCGAAAGAGCCGGTTCCTTTTAGTGAGCCGAGCCGAAGAAGCCGGTTCCTGACAAACTCTGCTAACTGTACTCAACTTTGTTCTACTTCGACTCGACTTCAAAATACCGCATTTAGGACACAACGTCGGGGGAACCCGTGTATTTTGACCTTCATGCATTGTAACTTTGACTTAAGTCGCTTCTTAATTAGTCATTTTGAGCCCTGATTTTTGTGCGCTGGCTCGATTTTCTTGTGCGCTGAGAATGTGCGAACAGTGCGCAATTACGAGGGAACACTGCTTACGACCGTTTCACTTTGGAATAACACGTTTGTCAGCGCCTCTTTACTGAATTTTCCCAACATTGACCACGCATTATGTCGTGGGAGTTAAAACTTAAAAAAAAATAAAAATCGAACAGTTTGTAGTACAGTAATCCCTCATTTTTCACAGGGGTTGCGTGCCAAAATGGTGCTGCAATAGTCTAAACTGGTGAAGTAGAAACTAGGAGTGGTCCATACTGAGAATTTTTATACTTTTTGCCTGGGAATGTCAAACATTGAATGATTTAACCGTTTCCCTTTGAGTTTATAATTTCAAAAAATACAGCACATTAGCTCAGGAGGTAGAGCGCTTGTCTTGGGATCAAGAGTTTGCAGGTTCGATTCCCGGCTCCTCCGTGTTATATGATATATACTGAATCCCTAATGCCCCCAATAGAAGGTGACTCTGCTATCGGTTAGTTAGTGTGTAAAAGGGAAAAGTGTGAAGCACATTGTAAAGCGCTTTGATAGGTCTTTATTGACTTGAAAAGTGCTATAGAAATGCAGACCATTACATCATCATCACAAATATTTTAAGCAATAAATAGTTCTGTATTCAAATACTGTAAAGAAAATAATAAAAAATGGGAATATTTCTATTACTACAGTTTAAGATCAAAAGTTAAGAGTCAGACTAAAAGAAGCAGCGATGTAACAAAATTGCAAACACTGTATAACAATGTTAAAGGGACAACTAAAGTACCTTTCATTTCAAAATATCTTGAAATTAAAGTCGGTAACTTTCGATTGTCTCTCATTGGCCCTGTCGAATTAGTGAAAACGGACTTACAGGTTTTTGTTCAGGAACAGTAACTTGTTCACATTTTTGATTGCAGCTTGTTTCCCTTTTTTCCATGTGTTTATGTAAATTTTGAGTGTTGCCATAGTAGCAAAGCATTCTACTACGCAAATTACACCTGGCATTGCTTTTGTTGTTGAAAAAATGTCCAGACAGCGCCTCCTATTTGCCTCTATCAATTTTTAGCTTCTGGTAGGGGTGGGGACATTATTCCAGTCATCTCTTCTGCCTGGCAGGCAGGATGCAGCAGCAGACCAGGTAGGAAGAGGTGCCAAAAATGTGCCTGTAGGTCAGAGATTCAGGCATATACTTAAGGAAGGGATAGGCAACCCGAAATGTTGAAAGAGCCATATTGGACCAAAAAAAAAAATATATATATATATATATATATATATTAAAATCCTTTTTATAGCCTTAAAATGAATGCCATGCATGCTGTATGTATCTACATTTGTTATGTTAGCCTACTATCAAAAAGTTGTATGGACCATGTCTGTTCTGTTGTAGGATACCGACTCAAGTTCAACTTTGTTACAATATTCATGAATTACAGTATGTTTCATTGCTTTTGACAAAATTAAAGAAATATAACGACTTATCACAGGCAATTAAGTATTTTGGCGCTGAATGTCCTTGATTTGCTGTTGGGTGATGTTGATTGCTATTTTAACGACCTTTTCCTTCACTGTCTTAGTAGAGAGAGGCATGTCTTTAATTTTCTGTATTATTTCACTTTTTTTCTTAAGTCTGCAAATATGTTTTTTGATATTTTGAGGAATGACGCCTTCATGCAGTCACCATTGTTGGGAATGAAATATCAAAATGTACCGTTTACCAAATTGTCCTGATTAGTTATCTGACTCCATTAACCAAACAACCTACATTCACTCAACAATTTATGCGCGCTTGTTTCTTGCGGGAAAAGATGAACAGGAAAGCCAACATTTCCACACGGGGGCAGATTTATTTTCATTAACAATTTAACTAATTGTACTCCATCGAAAACGGGCGAATTATTGACGTTTGAGTCTGTGTGTAGCCTTCTTCTCAGGTCCTTTAGCTTTTTCCTATTGGCCATCTTCTCCCCGCATAATAGTGTGCCGACTCCTCCCATGGGCGCGCCAAAAAAGCCCCCTGGGCTTCACCATCTCGTAGAAGAGCGTCTTGATGTCTGGGGTACTCAAAACAACGGCGAGCGTTTCTCAAAACAACCCCTGCCGTTCTCCTTCAGAGTCCTGTTATCAACAGAACTAGACAAAATATTTTACTTTTGGAACAGCCTGACCTGTCATTGAACTAAAGCCTACTCAGTGAAAATCTTCATTGCATTATGAGTCAATCGTATAAAATCCTTTATAGTCAAATGTATAAAATCCTTCTATGAACGGTTTTCCCCGTTTTATTAGCTCGTGGATGGCAACAGAACATGTAAAGGTACTGTTGTTTGGAGATGCAATCCACTTCTTAAATCAATTTTTGCACTCATCTTATTTCTCCAGAAGTGATTTTTTTTTTCTCACACCCAACTGGGTACGCTGCATCTAATGTCTGATCCATTCCTCTTTTTGTCATTTAATAACTTGATAACTTCTCCCTATTTGAATGCAAATAATTTGGTCCAAGAAACGTTGAATCCTCTTGAATCCTTTGGGGTCCATGGCCGATTTGTTGATCGGCCGCCTGCCTTGCCGGTGACGCTTCCCCTTTAAAAGGGGCGGAGCTAGGGCAACACGGTAGAGTGGAGCGAGAGAGAAAAGCGATGAAGCAAACCGGAGTTCAGCTCGTCGCTCGTGAAAATGTAAACTCTATTCCACTCATTTTTACAGCACTGTAAAACGTTAAGTGTGTCAGGTTTATCCTACGACGGAATCGTATTAAAATAAGAATATATTTTCCTCCTATATTTTCTAAATGTGTAAACAACTTTGGAAAAGCGCCAGGGAGCCACTCCGCAGCGTCGAAGTGTCGCAATCGGCTCCTCAGCCAAGTGTTGCCGACCCCCGACTTGAAGAATGGCCGATGGTGCTCGGTGAGAGAGAGAAGGGCTGTGCTATCTACAGTCTTACAGAAGTGGAGCTTTGAAGAAATTGGTGAAGGAGAAAACTATCGATCCCAAAAGTGAAAATCTGCGAATTAGCGACACCCATTTAAAACAAAAATTCAAAAAAAAAAAATCTCATCTCATTATCTGCACCACTTATCTTTATTAGGGTCGCGGGGGGGCTGGAGCCCATCCCAGCCATCTCCGGGCAGGGGACACCCTGAACTGGTTGCCAGCAAATCACATTAGCTCTCGCAGCTAGCTGCGTTCTTCATCGACGCACGAGCCGAGTGATCCACCGCTAAGAGTCGTACAGCTGGGCGATTTTACGTCCGCCCGGGACGATCGGAGACAAATTCACAACAGGGTTTTTACTTATGTCGCACCGCGGGTGCCGTTCGGTCGCTCCTGCGAGCGAGCTCCTAACCCGCAGCGCGGGTACTTTCGGGCGCGATACGCACGACACCGCGACAAGCGGGTTGGGCGCGGTGGCCGGCGCCCGGCGTCTCCCGCCCGGGCCGCGATGGCTCTACATGGCGCTACACGGCCCTCGATGGCTCCGGCCGACGGACAGACGGCCGCGGGGGAAAGGGGTAGCTGGGGGGACCTGTGGGGTTAGGGGGGGGCGGTGAAGCGAAAGCCGCACCGAAACCGCGCGCCGTGCTAGGGTCGTCTGCCGAGGGGGATTCCCGCAATAAGTGAAAATCTGCAAAGTAGCGACGCCCCTTACCCCCCAATTTTATTTTATTTTATTTTTATTTTTTAATGTTTTTTTTGTTTTTGTTTGTTTTTTAACCATTGCAGACCGCGAAGCTCTGAAGCCGCGAACGTCGAACCGCGAAGTAGCGAGGTCCCACTGTACTTGTATGGATGATATTGATATTATGGTATCGATGATATCAATACTGTGGTATCAATGATATTGATCCGCCCACTCCTAGTAGAATTTTTTTTTTTTTTCTTATAAACTCTATTAGTGTTTTTCAACCCTTTTTAAACCAAGGTACACTTTTATTCATGAAAAAGTTCAGAGGCACACCTTCCGTCAAATGTTTGAAAATGAAGTTATGTCAAATATTTCACTGTACTTCCTCATAAGTAGGTAATAAGTATATAAAAAGAAGAAATATTACTTAAAATAAAAAAGAACGATGTGCTTTATTTTTTACAGTGCAATCTTAAACCGCTTTGTTAAACAAATTTAAGTTATTAAATGTACTGTACTACTTCATGAGCAGATAATTAATACATAAAAAGAATATAAAAAATCTACTGCCACCTACTGATATGGATGACTTATAGTTCCTCGTCTAAAGAGAGCAAAAATACCGAATAATGGCCTGATTGTTGGCAAGATAAAATTGGGCAAATTCCAGCGGCACACTAGACAAGGTTTTAAGGCACACTAGTGTGCCCCGGCCCACTGCTTGATAAACACTGCTCTATTATACATTGAAATCAAAGAACAAACTCAATTTCCAGAAACGAATAAAAGTACTGTACTTTATGAATGTTCAAATAACATCAGTACTCTAAAATTAAAATTTTAAGAATAATCGTGGTGCTTTATTGCACTAAAGGGTGGAATTTGAGGTCAACACAGTTTTTATCTCGTATAATACTTTATTGCCATCATGTGGACACCATAGAAAACGGTCGGTAACCCAAAATGTTAAAAGAGCCATATTGGACCCAAAAAATAATGATTTGGAGATGCAAAAGATTTTTTACAAGCCTTATAAACAAGGAAAACCTTACTATATCTATATTCTTTGGAAAACGTAGAGAATGTGTCCTCTTTGTCCTTTTACAGACACATATATTTTTCCATTTTCCAAACATTTTTGAAAGAGTCCCTAGGAAGCTTAGAGTTGCATATGGGTCGAGCATTCCAACTTTGTTGGCGATAGAAAGCATCCTCCTCTGCTTCTTGGTGCTTTTCTCGGTCCAGTGTTTGGTGGACATGGTGGCTTTTTGAGTAACTCGAAGTTGGAAAGTTTGCGCATGAAACTGTAGTTTTGCGAAGCTGTTATATGTATTTGTACAACTCAGACCACAATGCTATTGACACGTGGGCAGACATGAGCAAGAAAGGGGCAGGGCAACTGTTAAGCCAATCAGAATGCAGAACTCGAAATCTGCGAAGTAGCGAAAACACGAAGCCGCAAGGGATTACTGTAACGTGTTTTTTCAGTGGCTCTTTATGGCTTTTACCACACTAAACGCTGCAGGAAAAAAATATTTTGTGTCCTAAAATTTACAAATTTTGCGGCATTTGTGCGGTTGACGAGTTTCATCTCTAATGCAATTCTGCTATTATTCAAAGTCACATAAAATTCTGGTCTTTTATTGGTTTGCGTCACGGCATCATCAGAAATGCTGATATGCTATCTGTCGAATTACCCCCCACAATGCCTTTCTTCATACAGTTCAGAAATTCGTGTGTAAAAACATGATACAATTCTGTTGTTTTTGTACTGTATTTGTTTCGCTATCCCAAGGCTTGCAGTAATGCTCAAGGGAGAAGCGTTCCATTATAACCATGGAAACGAGGCTAGCTAGCTATTAAGAAATACAAAGAGGGCCCACAAACCGCTACCATTGCTAAGATCTAATGGCTGTAACCGTATAGAGGCGTTTAAAGCAAAGAAATCTTGGCCAGTGAAAGGTTTTAAATCCGTTTTATTAAACTAGAGAAATTCATTTTGCCAAGCATTTAATGAGACCGACTTTATAAAAACTTTTTTCCCCATTTAAAACTACCTTCTGGCCTTTTTAATGTCAGGTCAAACTTTTCTCAAAACCTTTTTAAATTTTGACCTTTTTTTTACTACGGCATTTGCTGCCGATTAAAGCCGACTGCTTCAAATATCGGCCAAAATAATTGGCCAAACGGAAGCCTGTTTTTTTAGAAATGTCCTCACCTGGAAAAACATGAAGGTACCTTGAACGTAATAGCATTATCAATTAGCATATAATGTGTCTGTATATGATTGTTCTTTCTAAGCTTCTTTTCAAATAATGGACTCAAGTTGGAGTTTGCTACAAAATTTAGTATGTGGGAAGTCAAGCAAGGTGCCATATAGGTTCACCTGTTTTTCATACAGGTTATGAGATTTTTGAGCAAAGTTGGGTAGTTTTTGTGGAGAAGGCCTAGGCGATGTGTCACAGGGCGATGCAGTAATGGTACAAGAAAAGGCGAGCAGGAAAAAAGGGTTAACTGGCAAAAAAACACACACAGAGAGCCGCCAGCGGGGGCTAACCGAGACCGATCAACAAAAGGCGACCACATCCTCCGCAAGAAAACGTGTGAGGCCGGCCGACCAAAAAACACTCGGTGAGCAGCCAGGCTATGGCGACAAGTGCAAAGCTAGCGGGAAATGAAGAATCCAAGGAACATGGCAAAATTGTCGCTCACGCTAGACTAGCCATGTAAATAAACATGCGGAGAACAGTCAGGATAACCAGGAACCAACAACAAAAAGCAGCAATGGCTCGGCGATAAGACTTCGTTAGCTGGGAATTAACCAAGCGACAGTCCCTGGGCAGCCCCAATGCTAACATGGAGCTTGCTGGACAAAAATATACCAATATTGCCACACGCAGTGGAAAACACAAATTTAAAGCCACACTCTCTTACCTCCAAGAAGAAATGAGCGGTGTGCAATCACTGTTATCTGCTAGTCATTTTTTGCCGGCCCTCATCGCACCCCCATACTACCTGACCAACAACTGCTTTCAAACAGCCGCCGGTTCTTGCGGGCTCTTCGACATTGCACCTAGTGTCAAGGTTCATACGGATGCTAGAAATCTTTGAAAATATATGAATCTTAATGTTGTGTTTTCAAGAATTGAAAAGTGCTTGTAAATGCGTGAAATTCTTGCCATGTTTCTCAAGTCTGCTTAAAAATGACGCTGACACTGCTCTTTTATGGCTTTGCCTTTGCCATTGCATTTCTTCTCTCGTGATTAACCGCAGCTAGCATTAGTTTGTACAACCTTGTCCCATGACAATAAGTGCATGCTAAACCTAAACAAGGCACTTTGAAATGTGTATTAGTGCAACAATTTCATATCAATTACTTATTATTATAAAAGTTGCCTGCCCTATTTTTCACAACTTGAAACACAATAAGACTAATCGCAAAAAAAAACTTTGTTGCAAAGTATTAAGGATTAATAATCAGAATATATAACAGAACGCTTTAAAATGAAGTTTATAAATGTACTTATAACTTTCATTGCATGTTTTCCATCTGCCATCAGTATGTACCTGTATTCACTCATCTTCATTCATGCAATGTTTGTTGCTTCGTCTGCTACAAGCCACGTGAACTCCTCTTCCCCCGATGCTTTTAATGTATGTTAACATTTTCTAGCGTCATTCATTTTGCTAGCTTATTTTGATTCTTTCTTCTGGGGCTGAGGTTTTGGCTTGATTCCTAACCACTTCTCCATTTTTCTTGTGTTCTCTGTGCGTCTACTTTTGAAAATGTTATGCAAATGTGCGACCTTAAAAGGCTCGGGAAAGTCCGGAAGCAAAAAGTTATTCGATGCAGGCTTCTGATTGGCTGCTGAGTATGCAAATTGCGAAACGAACTTCCGAAATTTTCAAACCAAACAAAGATTTCGAAATCGGAATAAAGCAAACGTTTGATTTGAAAAGAAATCTTCTGGGTTTTTTTTTTCCCTTTGAAAAGTTGTCGGCCACCCGGGCAGACATCGACGTAAAAGATGCACGCCCCGGGTGTCCGGGCAAACATTATTTCAGACACTGTTCAAAGGCATGCGAAAAAATAAGGTAGTGTTTCCCAGTGGTAAATTGTATTAGCAAAAACTGAAAATATAAGCTACATATTACTGTCAATTTTACTTAACACCTATATTGGGAGAGATTTTGCTCAAAAACAAACCTATTCATAATTTGCACAAGATTATCATATGTCTTGAGAAATGCGCACGCAGGATTACAAATCGATTTCTTAAATCAGAAAGTACATGATTCACTCCAGATTTTTTCTTTAAATGGTACTGGAGGAATTGGAAAATTTGTTTTGAAATTCGGCCATGAAAAGGCTGTCAACACTGTCATGTTTTTGCCAGCGTCAATTAGCCTAACAGGCGCCCAGTAACCAGAAAACACGTGAGCACTCCTAAACAATTAAAGCATTATTATGGTGCCATTGCCACAACACAAAGAGCGCCACCTACCCCACCAATAACTTAACCTGGTAATCAAGCAAAGTGTCTCTAATTCGATGTGAAGTCTGTTATCTCTCTTCATGCGCGAGCCTACCAGTTCCTCACCTTGTCCGGCGGACGCATGGTCACATTAAGCTACTTAGCAGTTCTCATCAAGTTGTCCCTGCCTCCATCTTAACAGTTTAGCTCAATATTATTTTCACATTAATACCGTTGTGTCCTCTCTCGCAATTAGATTGTTTCCCACGATGGTTCTCCACCCTGTTTGTCTAGGAAATTCCTGTGTTGGGGGTTGTTATGTTGAGCCTATCTGTTGGGTAACAGTGGGTTAGAAGTGCTAAATGGCTCGCTTGCACACTCACTTTCCGAAGTAGGTAACGGATTAAGAGGAAAGCGTTAATTAATTCACACTTTAAAGCCAAACGGCGACTCGCTTCAACAGATGAATTTCCATTCAAATGCTTGAGAAATTAGAAGCATTGTTTCTATTAACCGTTCCTATGCAAAGTCCGGTCTATAATTTGCACATGTATTCAATTTCACTCGCACATGGCCACATTTTGGATGCTATTATCCAATCGACGTTCAATGAAAAAAAACATCACGTTTTAACTGCTCGGCATGACTTTCTCTTAAGTCATTGATCACATCGTTGCAAAATAATTGTTTCCACATTACATTGTTTGCAAAAAAGGTCTCTTGTAAGGCTTATTGTTAAAAAAGCCAATTTTTCAACCTCATCAGTTAGCTTTAGCGCAACTTGCATTCTCTGCAAAATGATGATAGACCCTCCCGATTAATTCTTCAGTCATTTTATCTGCAGTGTTTGTAGATGCAGTGAGGGAAAAGAATTTTGCTGCGCTTGTCACCTGATTGTTTTTAATGGATATTACAAAAGTAGTTTCCTGATTTCTATTAGTTCTCGTGAGACAAATGCCATAGAGCGTACAGTAGACCAATTTTTTTTTCAACCTTTTTGAGCTGAGGCGCAGTTCTTTCATTCAGAATAATCCCACGCTACACCACTAGCTGAAAATGTAGAAAAAGGAGCCTTTATAAACAATATAAGTGTTTTTAACATTGAAGAATGACATTACAATATATTATAACGTCTTAAATTGGAATCAAATAAACACAATAGTATATTAAAATATTTCATATTTATATTCACTGAGTGCGAAATCTGGGCCAGTTTGGATGAATGCAGAGCTGATATCCTTGCAGTAATTGAAGACACACACGAAGCTCTTCCTCCACAGCTCTGTCTTTCTCGTACTAATTTGCTTGTCTCTAAGCACAAGATAATTTGTTACCTGCTGCCGTTTATTTTATGGAAAAGTACTCCATAATTACTCTGCCAGGCGCTAGACCAGACAGGCGTACAGATTGGATGATTTCCCATGGAACACCTGACAATATCTCGTGGCACACCGGTGTGCCGTGGCACACCAGTGTGCCGTGGCACACCAGTGTGCCGTGGCACACCAGTGTGCCGTGGCACACCAGTGTGCCGTGGCACACCAGTGTTTGAAAAACACTGCAGTAGACCCCCAGGACACGGCGGCCCCACTTTACGACGTTTTACAATTTCTAACGAGATGTTTTTTTTCAAACCCTCTTTACGGCATTTTCAACACTACCTAACACCACAAATCCTTTTGTGTGCCAGAAAAAAAATAATTTTACGGTGTTCTTATGTATAGTGCCATGAAAAAGTATTTGTTCCCCTTCCTGATTTTTCTTTTTGCAAATTTAGCACTCCCAAAGGTTTCAATCTTATTATCACAACCCAAGGAAATACAAATACAAAGATTTATTAACACACTAAAAACTAGGCGTATCTGGCCCAAAGTGAAAAATCTCGAGTGTTTGGTAAAGACTTTGCTAGAATACTGTATTTTGTGCTGTATTTATTTGCTCTGTGTCCGAAGGCTTCAATGATGCTTAAGGGGAATCAAAAACGTGACAACCATGGAAATGAAGCTTGCGATTATCAAGGAATACCGTCACTTAGTTCCATGGCTGTAACCAATAGATGATTCGAACTACAGTATTAAGGACCTGGTTAAATCAAGGAATGCATTAGCAATGGTTTCTATTCCCTACTATACCTCAAGTTCACTTTGTGATTCCCACCTCTGAACGATTTCATGTCGTTTCTCTAGGGTATATGGTATTTAGACTTTTTTTTTTCCTTTTTTTTATGCATTTTTCAATAAACTTTGCAGAGCCGGAGCTAAGGCTAAGCGGCAAGCGGCGTTATAAGTCTTCGGTACTGTCCGTAATCATGGTAAATATGAACTCTACCAAATAAGACAGACGAAATAGCTGTGCTGGTGAAAAACATCAAAGCGTACAGGGAGTGCAGTTTTCTGTGTTTTACGGAAACGTGGCTCACGTCTAGCACCCTGGACGCTAACGTGGAGCTATCCGGAGCTACCCGGCTTCAACGCTGTTAGACAGAGACTCAAAAGCCTTCGGGAAGTAGAGAGGAGGCGGACTCGCTATGTACGTAAACACGAGGTGGTGTAACCCTGGGCACAAAGATTTCCATCTGCTGCAGGAACGTCGAACTTTTGGCCTAGCGTGTGACGTCATCCACTCTGCTGTTGCTAAACTACAACACAGCACCCCGAGGCCATCCTGTTAATCTGTTAATAAACAACAAAAGGATACTGCTGGAAGTGTGAATTTCCCTACAGGGATGAATAAAGTATCTATCTATCTAAAACATAACACTACCCTGTGAATCCTTAACTGTTGGCCTGTTTGCTATATTAGTTTTGCAAGAAATTGTTTTTTTATAGAGTGGTTTCCTCCAATTGATTTTCTTTCTGTGATGGACATTCCAACGACTGTAAAAGCCAGGTCGCTTGTCCAAGAGCTTGATTTGTCACTCGAATACGTCCGGACTGCAAATGATGATTCAGCTGCACTCTGGTCCTACTCCGCACAAACGCTACCGCCGCTCATCTATTTTATGCTCCGGTTCCCCACTTTCAGCAAGACCCTGCCAAGACATGCATATTTATATACTCGCTGCCACTTGAACATGCTTGATGGACTGGCTTGAAGTAACTGCCAGTGGCTACTCTATCCAAACGAGAACGTCTGCGCTAAGGTATGAATCAAATGATCCCACCCAAAGTGTCTCTGACATGAAGCCACATTAAAAGGGGGTATCCTGTGGGGAAAAGGCAGTTCAGTCTCCGGTAGTGATGGAGGGAATCCTCGGGAACGTATTCGAAATCTTTTTCCTGCTTGCACGCGTTACGGTTAGTTCTGTCACCCCTCGGAAAGTAGCGAACGTGACGTTATTATTGTCTCAAGTGAGAACCGGCGTCACACAGTCCCCAAGGAGCACTGTGTCCTTGATGCTAGGATATCTATCCATTTTTTTTTCCCCTGCAGAGTGCGAAAGTAAATGGAACGCTTTGAATTCTATTCGTGCACCGAGAAGTTTCTTTTTGAAATTCTCCTAAAAGTACACGGAGTACATCCTGCTCACTATTATGTCAAGATAGGCTGCAGATGTGATCAAATAATATTCGCCCCTATTCTCATCACTTTTTCTTCTCGGTTGCAGAAAAACCAGGGCACGCTTATGTAAGGTTGTCATGTCGCCGATAAAAAATTTAACACCGTCGCTATACCTCTGTCATTACATATTCACAAGTGGAGAAACGCTCGCTTCCATTCCTAGTACTGCACCGTTGTTTGTTGTCTAGCGTTATTATTGCGCCTTTACTGAAATGGCGGGTCAAGAAATCAATTTTGGAGGATAAAAAAGGCTACACAAATGAGTTTTTCGGTTGATTATAAATAATTGGGGCACTGAAAAGTATTCCAAAACAGAACATTGGTTAAAATTACTGTTGTAAATTATTTGGGTAAAAGTCTGTTACATTTTGAAGATGAGCACATCACTGGCTTTGATGAAGATAAGACCAATTTGTTGAATCGTCTCATACGTGTTCAAAGAATGCAGGAATCAAATGACGTAAGAGGGAGTTCTTTTTTATTGATACACAATTTCAACAAGAAACTCAGCGAATCAGATATGCGTGGGTCTTTATAGTTTTCAACATAGCACGTGTACCCGGTTTGGCCCCGTCCCTTTTCACCTCTGAAGGCGTACATGCCCAGGGTTCCGTCCTTATTTGGAAGTGTTTTTAAGTTTATACCAGTTTATGTCACCTTGCCCTTTGCCGTTGTCTCTTGTCCTCCCTTAAGGAGGATTGTTCATACTAATTCGTCCGCCGAGACCTTCCCGAGATGTAAGCAACATTTCTCCCAACTGTAAGCAAGTCTTTCTACATTTCTTTCTAAATGTATGCTAATCTATTCTACAAATGCAAGTTTATTTTCTACAACAGCTTCAGACTAAAATTGTCCACTTCCAAAGATACACTTGTTAATGAGACAACAGGATACGTTTTTATGTGTAATTTTGGCACTGTCAAGTTTAGGTGTATACAATGTCTATTTGCGTAATGAGGTTGCTCCCACTTTGCCCCTTTAATCGGAATTCTCTCCAATGATATGTATACGGGTTTATTCTTTGGTTTCTACGTCAAGTCATGTTTATTTGTATAGACCTTAATCAGTCTCTCAAAGGGCTGCACAGATCCAAGACTATTGCAAACTACAGACTATTATGACAATTTCCCCTGATCTAAAACCTACATGAGGGCAAATAATGCACAGATATTGTCAACATAAAATATAGGTTATTCATATGCTATAGAATAGAAGTGTGTTTTAAGCTTAGATTTAAACATTTCCACTGAGATTGCAGATCAAATCTCAGGGGAAAGAGCATTCCACAGCACCAGGGCCCGAATGGAGAACGCTCTGGAACCAGCTGATTTCTTCTTGGATCTTGGGATCACTAGTAGACCAGGGTTTTCAGAGCGAAGGCTCCGGACCGGAACATAGAGGGAGATTATATCTGAAAGATATGAGGGTGCAAGTCCATGCATGATTTTGTATACTACCAACAGAACCTTAAAATCACATCTTAAACTGACAGGGAGCCAATGCAGATTAGCTAAAATCGGGGTTATGTGATCAAACTTTCTTGTCGTACTTAAAAGCCTCGCTGCAGGGTCTTGAGTTTGGACTTCGGGAGACCGAAGAGTCGTGCATTACAGACGAAACGGGAGGTAACAAACGCATGAATTTTAATCTCCGCATCCGACTGAGACAGCATAGGGCGAATATTAGCAATGTTGCGAAGTTGGAAAACAGCTGTTCCAGTCATATGCTTAACATGTGTTTGAAAGGATAGATTGACACCTACTCATTAATAATGTGCCAATCATTTCATATATAAGTCTCACTGGAGCATAAGTTACCCCCCCCCCCCCCGGCCAAACTATGATAAAAACAGACTTGTAGTCGAGAAAATATGACTGTAATATATTGTTACATTCCTATATATTATGTAACTGTTGATGCTTTGTCTCAGATTTTGACTGTCGGAGGAGATTTTTAGAACGCAACACCGGCGAAAACTGAATGATTACTTTAAAGCATTTCTTTGTCCGTTGGTGATACCTCCATCGCCTTGAAAAGAAAATGTCTTGTAGGATTTGATTACTTCCAGAGGTTTCCAAGTGAAATATTTGCCTGTGTGCGGGGCGCCCTGTGTGCGGGGCAGCAGTAGCTCAGGAGGTAGAGCGCTCGTCTTGGGTTCAAGGGATCCCAGTTCGAATCCCGCCTCGTCCGTGTTACATGTCGAAGTGTCCTTGGGTAAGACACTGAACCCCTAATACCCCCAATAAGCAGGTTAGCGCCTTACATGGCTGCAAGGCCGCTATTGGGAAATGTGGAGCACATTGTAATGCGCTTTGGGAAGTCATTGACTTGAAAAGCGCTATATAAATGCAGATCTTTTCATTTCATTTCATGTGTAACGGGTGTAATAATAACTTTTGTTTTATTGAAATTCCTGCTGAAATATGTGTATAGTTTTTGGTAAGTGTCCTGCCATGATGAGTCCAACAGTGCCACCTGCTGGTATGGGGTGGGGTTTGGTTTTGGCTTCTGACATGTGACCGGGAGGCGGGGTTTGTTGGCAGTCTACAGAGAGCTGCTAACGAGATCAAAGCCAGCTGAAAAGCTAATTTTGTGACTCATTTCATCTGCAGGTCAATTTTACCCGTTTTTATACTCATTATTGTTCTATTTTCTCATATATATTAAAAAGGATGATGTTGGTTAAAATTCAGAATAAGGAAAAATATGTTGAATTCATTGTAAACGTTAAAAAAAAAAAACAACACTATACGATCTCTTGTTAAAATGGATGTAAAAATGTATTGTGATATTCTAAAATGTATTTTATGTAAATTGAAAAGAAAGCTCTTTGATATGCTTTGGGCAGTCTACAGAGCGAGCTGCCAACGAGATCAAAGAGATCAAAGCCAGCAGAAAAGCTAATGTTGTGACTCATTTCATCTGCAGTAACTGTAATAAAAACCTCATCATCCAGTCCAGCGTGAATGTGGATCTTTGGTGGGACAAGTACACCGCGGTTACACATGCATAGCGATATGCAACATAGTATTGAGTCGGTTTTCTGTGCAAAACTGAGATTGCCTTGTTTGAGCCAACTCATTAACCAACACTCTGGAATCAAACCCTGCAAGAAGCCTGTCACTTTTCCTTCTGAGCAACTTCTCCTTGAAGGATATAGCGATAGGTTTTGTAGGGCAATCTATGGTCGCCTCCAGTGCTTGTCGAACAAAATCAATTATATATTTGCTTGACGGCAATATCACAGAGTCAGCCCCCCGCCGATAATGGAGGACGACGTCTTTCAGTTTGGCGAGACGGAGCTGATTTTGGCAGAACAACAACGGAACTGTTTTGGACTCTGTTGCCCAGCAGCACAGCAGGGTTCGATTAGTCTTGATGTTTCCACGCTTGCAGTTTGTTGCAGTTAGTGACGGTCCAAGGCTTAGGGACAGGTTTTTTAATTTGATTTCTTAACGAGTGACGTCATTTGTCTATTTTCTCTGGATAAAAGCATCTTTCCTAGTCTCCGTCCCTCTCACTTTTTTTCTTTCTGTGAGCGGTGATGTCATCTTCCTATCCATGCGTACCCCCGCTCCTACGCCGCCTTCCCCGGGATCTTGCCGTTTCAGTTTTTTTCCCCTTTTGAAATGAGCTTTCGTTTTTCGAGCGATGACGCATTCGTGACAGAGAGGGTTTTACTAAAAAAAAAAAAAAGAGGACACGCGTAAATGGACAGCTTTTGTTCGCTCTGTCCGGGTGGAGGAAAGCTACGCGTTAAACAGATTTACCAAATGAACACTCCCACTGTCATCTGTGTTTTATTTGTTTAGACGCCTGCTGGGATGCTTTTGTGCATCTCGTCTTATTGCCAGAGTTGTCATATCGTGCTCTGCTTCAAGACTAAATTTGGTTTGGAGCAGAGTCCTGCTTTTACCTACTCTTAAATAAAAATGACACTGGGTCAAAAATGGATAATCGCCATACAGTACTTGGTTAAATTTGGTCCAACTTTAAGGTCTTTTTTGGGAGTTTACCAGTGATGTGTGGTGAAGTTCATGTCTGATAAGGCAGTCAAATTCACGTATAAATTATCCATCTATCTACCTACCATGGTCATATGCCCCAAGAAGGGTGACCGGCGGCAAGACAAACGCCTACAATAACAAAGAAAATTAAAAAAGGGGAAAAAAAAATAGCAAAAAAAACACACACAAACGTTTTTGGACCATGGCCAACCCAAATGCCCAAAAACCCAAACACCTTGGTACCTAAGTTAGTCATGCTTTTGTCCCTCCAGATGAAACGGGACACCAGAAGGCGGCCATGTCACTCGGGTCAGGGTGACGCATCACACTCTTCTGTTCAACAGCAGGGCCCGACAGCTTTCATTGGTTTACCCCTGCCGCATCATATGGGTGCCCAGCCCATCCTTAAGAACGCGTCCACAATCCCACTATCCTTTCACAACACCTCTCCACTCATTCCTATCACCAACAAGAGCTCTAGCTTCCACTATATTTAGACCCATTTCCTGCAGTGCACTCATAACACCATCCATCCACGTCAAGGCGGCCTTCCTCTTGGTCTCCTTCTATTTACTTCTGCTCTGTAGATCCTCTTCAATATTCGCTCCTCATCCATCTCTACATGTGTCCAAACCAACCGAGGACTCTTATCCACACGCTTGCTCGGTTCCACTACCACTCCAGTTCTATCTCTCACAATTTCATTTCCCAATCTATCCAATCTTGTCACTCCTAACATACTTCTTAAACACTTCATCTCATAAACACTTAATTTTCTTCTCACATCTGTGTTGAGGCTCCAAGTCTCTGCACCATACAACACAGTCGGCACTATCACACTCTCATACAGTCCCCTCTTAACATCCATACTCTGGGAGGTCGGTGGTTCGCGCCCCGGCCGAGTCATTCCTAAGACTTAAAAAGTGGTCGGCGGCGCCCTCTGTTGGCTGCGGCTGCATCGGCTCGCTACAACGGGTCAGGTGCAATCGACATTTCGTTCTGTGTACATTGTTACACAGAATGACAATACAAGGACATTATTATTATTATTATTATTGTTGCTCATCACTCTCCTCGGAGCACCCAAAACCTTGTTTTTTTTTTATTCACTCTGTGCAATAGCTCGCACTCCATTACGCCTAATTAATTAATTAATTAACCTACAACTCTTTCATAATGTGTTTGGCAGAACAAGAAAGCAACTTATAAACTGTAGCATAGAAAAGAGAATTTTTTTTCTTACCCTAGTTTTATTTACCGTTGTTATTATTATTTAACAGGCAATTATGTGAGTGTGACTCTTTGGGATGGGCTTGGCACCCATATGATGCGGCAGGGGTAAACCAGTGAAAGCTGCCGGGCCCTGCTGTTGAACAAGAGTGTTGTGTCACCCTGACCCGAGTGACATGGCTGCTTTCTGGTGTCCCGTTTCATCTGGAGGAACGAAAGCATGACCAACTTGGGTGCCGAGGTGCCTAACTTGTTTGGGCAATTGGGTTGGCCATGGTCCAAAATTGTTTTTGCTATTTATTTCCCTTTTATTTTCTTTGTTATTGTATGTGTGTGTCTTGCTGTCGGTCACCCCTCTTGAGGTATATGACCAAGGTAGATCGATAGACTCTTTGTGCGATAGTTGAGACAGTCTAATGTAACCATCATCCTCAATTGCTCCGGGCTAAATTCACTCTAGTGCATCCAGAGTTATTGGGGTCATAGATTTAGTCATCTGTGTGTGTTCGGCAGGAATTTTTGCCAGTCAGGTGGTGGTGCCCGCCCACGTGAGCGCAGTGCTGGGGAAGAACTTGACGCTGGAGTGCCGAGTGGACGTGGCCACCAACCTTACCCTCACGCAGAGCTCCTGGGAGCGCCGTTTGCCTTCCGGCTCGGTCACGGTGGCCGTCTACAACCCGCGCTACGGCACATTCATCTCCCCGGACTTCCTCCATCGCTTGTCTTTCCGTTCCCCTTCATCCCACGATGCCACCATCGTACTGGAAAACGTGGGATTCGTCGACATGGGCATGTACACGTGTAAAGCGGCCACTTTCCCACTTGGGATCACGCAGGCATCCACTACTGTCAGTGTGCTAGGTAAGTACATGGTTTTTATTTTTCATTTGAATCACAGTAGACCCCCGGTATATGAAATGGATCAATTTCGAGGTGGGGATCTCAAAATTAAATAGCCTTAAAGCGGGGGATGGAAACTCGAGGTAATTATGTGTTTTGAACCCCTGGTACCAGATAAACGCCTTAAAATAACTAAATAGCATTGGTAATCACTAAGTATGTGAATTATACAAGTCTATATGATTAAAAAGCATTAAGCTTTCAACTCGGCCCGCATATATGGAGTCCAAGTCAGAGAAGGCTGACCCTGATGCCTCCTGCAGTTCTAACCACCTGTGCCAGTTATTTCCTCTCCTGTGCCAAGCAGCTGCCATACCACCCAGTCACATAAAGCCTAAGGATGCTCTAGATTGTTGAAGTTGAGTAGCAGGTAATGGGAGAGACCAGCCCGTTTAAGTTTCCTCAGGAGTAAAATTATTTCCTGAGTCTTCTTCCTTTGGCGGGAAGTGTTGGTGGACCAGTGGAAGTCTGAACCTAAAGTTCTCCACACGCTCCACCACTTCTCCGTCAAGGAGGAAGGCCTGATCAGTCTTTCTGGACCTCCTAAAGTCCACAATGACCTCCATGGTCTTAGTCTTCAGCACTTGGTTGTTTGCTGAGCTACTAATTGAGCTGGTGAATTGGGTCTCATTGTTGCCTGGGATGAGATCCACCACTGTAGTGTCGTCCGAATTTTACGATTGTATAAGTGAGACCGTCGTAAGGCAACGATGCCGTTTCCTGGGGGTCTAATGTACTAGAAGGAAATGTTTTCATTCCCCTTCATCTCTTCTCTGAATTCGAAGTGGAGCCCAAGGTGTACGTATCCGCCGGCTCGACGGCGCTGATCGACGGCAGCAACGAGACGGTGGTGGCAACCTGCATCGCCGAACGGGCCCGTCCCCCCGCCGAGGTGTCCTGGGAATCGAACCTGTTCGGCCAGTCGGAAGTGCAGCTGTTCGACGACGTGAACGGGACCACCACCACGCAAGTGCGCTACCTCTGGCAGCCCACCAGTCACATGCAGGGACACGACCTGGCCTGCGTGGTCCGCCACCCGGCTCTGTTGAATGACTTCCGGGTTCCCTACCGGCTCAATGTGCAGTGTACGTGCTCTTGTTTCAATGACGTTTTATTTCCCCTAATGAGGCGAGATGTGTTTTTGAGCCTCTCATTTAGGGATGCGACCAACAGCTATGGATAGTTAGTATTTTTCAAAAATGTAGCAAGAAGTTTATTTGATTATATGTGGCAAACTATAATAAACACAAGACAAATCAATAATGTAAATAAACATACTCTGAAAAATTAATCAATAAACCGTAAATTCCGGACTATAGAGCGCACCTGATTATAAGCCACACCTACCACATTTTAAGAGGAAAACCCGATTTTGTACATACACAAGCCGCACCTGTATATAAGCCGCATGCGCCCACATTTAAACATGTAACGCAAACACAAAATTAACCCAAACCCGACTTCAAGTCCCGCGATTGAAACTAAATATCCTTCATTAAAGTCCACAGTCCAAAAATCACAGCCGGCAAATGAACGGAAAATGATACCGGTACTTAAGGTTTGATGCAGACCTGCAGAGTCCGGGTCCCGTTGAAAGAAATCCAAGGAAAAAAGTGTATATTTCCAAAGGTAAGGGTGGGAAAAATATATCAGATGAACACATTTACTCACGCAACTCCTTTTTCTTTAACCAACTTTTTATCCCCTCTTCTTTCCTTGTCTGTCCCTCACCTTTAGCGGTCCCCACTTAAACTCGGCACCCCGCGTTTGTTCCGCCCCTCATTTTTCGTTCATCCGTGCAAAACATATCAGAATAAGTGTCTAAAATAAATACAAATAAATACATTACAAAAATATACAGTTGCAAATACATATTATACATGGGTTACACATATTTACAAAGAAAGACGGTACACCGAGAGAGTTTTCAAAGCTTTAATAATAATAATATAGCTTTGACAGGGCAGTTAATGGTAGCAACACTCGATCGCTGCTAGAGGCCGTTAGAAAAATGACATAAATTGGCCGCATCACTGAATAATGAATGAAAACTTTTATTTCGAACATGAAAATAAAAACAGGACAAAAACAATAAGTCAACAACAAATTAATGTCACATAACATGTTCGAAAAGGGGTAGTCAGAAGCAGATGCTTAAAGCAGATTAATAAGCCGCAGGGTTGAAAGTTAGGGGAAAAAAGTAGCAACTTGAAGTCCGGAATTTACGGTAAATCTAAATCCAATTAGGCACTGTGCTCGGTCAATAGTGACATAAATCCATAAATAAACATCTGTCCATTTTTTCAAGGACAGGTAAATAATCAATTAAAATCAATAAAACATTATTGCTACAAAGCAGGAGGCTCATTAGCAGCTGTAGAACCGTAAATAACAAACAAATATGATGTCCATTTCTTGATTTCAAGAATTCATGATTTCCAACAGTTTTAACAACTGACGTTTGCTCTGTGCCTTTTAATTACATGCGTTCGTCAGGCACAATCTGGCAATGCTCAAACTCTTTTATATCAAAATCATGAAAACTGGATCTACTTAAACGTTATATGAATCTTAACAAAGCAAGTCAGACTCTGGTGTAACTGTCCAAGGTGCTTTCTAAATGTTAGTGCGTCACCAAACTACCGCCATGATATGAAAAGTCTTTCTAGAAAACTTTCAATTTGTCTTGTATTGGTCGTATCCAGTCTGACAAGTTTTAGAGGTTTTGGTACGTGTAGTTGATGTTGACACCGCCATTTCTGAATATTCGTTACTACTCCAGACACACTATTGGCTATTGCGCAAATGAGACTTTCAGCAAAATGTATATTTATGGAGAGAGGCCTCAGTCTGTTGGAAAAAAACATGTGAGGCAACAATAGTCGACAGTGACTTTCTTTCCAACGTGATCTTTAAATGTTCATGTGTCACCGAGCTACTGCCATGATACGTAAGGTCTTCTTTCAAACTTTGAAAGTAGTGTTTTTTATATTCAACATATTCAGGATAAAACGTTTGTGAGATGTAGAAGTGTTTGTACGCACACTTGTCATTTCTCTGTTACTGCTCAAGACAGAGACGCTATTGCGCACAAGCCATGGTAGAGATCTTCTTGTAGACTCCTGTTCTGTTGGAAAAACGTGTCTCGCAGCAATAGTTGACAATAGAATGCATTTCATTTTTGTCGACTAATCGTTGTAGCAGTACTCTCATCAACCCTGTCTCTTTTCAATAGTTGCTCCCGATATCTCCGTGGTGGGATACGATGGAGATTGGTACGTGGGGCGGGAAAATGTCCAAATGATGTGCAAAGCCAATGCGAACCCACCAGCTCATCACTTCAGATGGATCCGGTGCGTATTAACCCATTCACCTCTCTACTTGCTGAAACCAAGGCGATCCAGTTAGAGGTGTATAAAAAAAAAATGGCTTTTTCAAAATTTGTCCTTTTTCAGTTGATGCAGTAATAGAGGGGGAACTGATGGCACTTGAACAGGAACTTGATTGTAATGTTCTTGAAAAGTAGCACTGATGCAAAAGGGTTTACCATATTTATTAGAAAGTTAGTTTAAAGTCACATGGATCACTCTGTCTCGGGCAACATGCATGCAACCGTCAGCATCTTCTAGTGTTTACTCTGAGCTTGTAAGCTTTACAAACAAACCCAACCAAAATTGTGTACTCTGTGCACTCTGAAGAGCGTCTGAGCTTCCCTCGACTTGTCATTTACCCTTAAAGGTGATCCCAAATTCTTAAACATGCAAAATGTGAGGAAATAATACCCGTTTTTTGCATAAAATCAATACGTATTCCATTGGTGTGTTCCAATTATTTTGCCAAAAATGCGTTTTGAAGACTGCATTTCTGGTCTTGGTCATCCTGAGCTGTGACATCATCGGAGAAACACCAGCACCCTAGCAAGCCACTCGCCATATTGTATTGCTCTTGTTAATTAGACGAAGCAGTTACGCGTGTTTTAAGGAATGTTTTCGTAGTTTTGTGGAGAAAGCCTAGATAGATAGATAGATACTTTATTCATCCCCGCTGGGAAATTCACATTTCCAGCAGCATCCCTGAGCTGAGAACAATACAATAATAAAGCAAAGAGAATACAATATACAAATACCCAATGTGACGTGCCAATGCCCACTGTAGCGCGTTGTATTGAATATCTAAATAGTGCTACACAGAATACATATTGCAATAAAATTCGGTAATATGCAATGTAGGGGGTGTGGTTTAATGTGGGCTTTTACTCTGCCGGGTAGAGTTAAAGAGCCTCATGGCTTGGCCTAGGAGTTCTGTCGTAGGTGGATGCAGTAATGGTATAACAAAGGGCGACCAAAAACCACAAAGTGAGCAGCCAAGCTAACCGACAATGAAATGTCAACGGCTACAGCAATGAATACGAAGCTGGTGTTCTGAAATTCCTTCCTACCCATCGAGACGTCCTACCATTGCCCAGTTCTCATGTAATCATTGTGATTGTCAGTGTTGCTGTTTTTATTTGATTCGAAAGAAACCAAAACTGCTGTCAAGTCGGCCTAGGGTCGGACATCTTGACAGGACACTTCAATGGAACACCGGCTAGCTCCTAGTTTAGCGTGGCTGCCAAGGGCTTTCCTGTTTTATTTGCTCCCGGTTGGAGCTCATTGGCTGCCCACCGTGTGTTGTTAGTGCTGGTATTGCCATGTCCCTTGGTTTATTTCTGACTGGTGTTCTGCTTAAACGCTGTTGAGATGCCTACCATAGCAATTTTGTTTATAATCAAGCTCACTAGCAACACTGAAACTCAGAATTCTTGCTAACAGAACTTATGCTGTTGATATAAATTGACGATTAGCATGCGTGCCTAAATACACTGCAGTCTACAAAAACTATACTAAAAATCCGTCACAGAAAAACACAAAGGGCTTAAAAACTTTGTCAGGAAAACAATATTTTGAAGAGGTCAAATGAAGAAAAAAGTGAGTCAAATTAGAATAAACAGACACAAAAATCGGATCTCCTCGCTTTCAACTGAATATCATTGCTTTCACATATGATAGGTAGAGGACGAAAAGGAACTCATTTCCCAGCAAATAGCTTTCAGCATTGTGCCCATGCACACTGGGCATTGGTATGACGTCTCAATGGGTAAGAAGAAATTTCAGAACACTGGAAAAAAACGATGCCAACAGCGACACAGGCAACGAAAAGCCACAATCGCCTACCTCCTAGCAGAAATGCGCAATATGCAATCGCTGTTCACTACAACCGCTGTCTCTTTTGGAGCTGGCCTCACATGTTGTGTTAATGGGACTCGCCATTTTGAAAGTGTTCCCTCAATGACGTCACAGCTCTACAGGAAACGAGCTACATGGGTCAACATTTCTCGAGTCCCCTGATGCATGGAATATTTTGCAACATATTTACGTAATTGTGGGGAGGAACACTAAACATTCTTTACCTAAATGATGGTCAAGTCGTTTTTATTTGTATAGCCCTTAATCACAAAAGGTTCAAAGGGGGGTGTACAGACCACAATTACCCTATCCCCTGATCGGAAACCCACATTAGGTTAAGGAAAAGCGGGCTACACAACTTCCATGATGACCAGGTTGTAATGGATGTTGCAAGGTCATCAATAGTCAATACACAAACATCATCATGAAAAACAAGTAATAACAGAATGTCCAGTTAACAGCTTCCTGCCCCAAAATATTGACCAGTGGAGCAGGTTCGAGATCAGGGGTCTTTAACATTGTGCCCTTTAGGACAGCCGAGAATCCCACTGACCTGTTATGAAATTAGTTCACCAGTACTAGGTTATTGTGATTTTCTAGTAAATTAATTTTGTTTTGTGGTTTACTTTGTGTACTTAACCTCACTTCCAATAACTAACCTGCCGATAACATGGTAACATATTGATAAAACTAGTTATTTCTCTAAAGCATATCTAACTAGTAACAAAAAGTAGCTCTCAGCTTGAAAAGGTTGGAGACCCCTGTTCTAGATGCAAGTGCCGGTACAGTGGCTCAAAAATGCAAGCACTGTGCAACAACCAGACTCATCCATCTCCCTCAAGGACAAGAAGACGAGTCTGAGGTCAATGTCACTCAGAAGTGTGAGGTCTAGATAAAAACGTGTCCAATGTGGTTGCAGATTGAATCTCAGAGGACAAAGCATTCCACAGTATCCGGGCCCGAATGCTCTCGAACCTGTGTATTTCTTCTTGGCTCTTGGAATCACTAGTAGACCAGCGTTTTCAGAGCGAAGGCTTCAAGCAGGAACGTAGAGGGAAATTGAATCATTATTTTCCATGCAAAATTTGATATAATGCCAGCAGAACCTTAAAATCACATCTTTAAGTGTCAGGGAGCCAGTGCAGGTCAGTTAAAATTGGGGTCATGTGATCATACGTTCTAGACATCGAGGGACTGGAAAATACTACATTACGGTAACTGAGACAGGAGGTAACGAACGCATGAATTATAATCAGACTAGGACGGCATAAGAAAACAGAAAAAAAAATCAGATTAGGGTCAGATGTGACCAATGTTCCCTCTAAGCTGCGTGTGTGCGCAATTGCGCACTGCCCAGAGCTTTTCTGCGCACAAGAAAATCTAGCCAGCTCACAAAAATCGGGGCTCGAAATTGCTAATTAAGAAGCCAATTAAGTCAGTTACAGTGCATGAAGGTAAAAATACACGGGTTCCCCGGATTTTGTGTTCTAAATGCGGTATTTGGAAGTTGAGGTCGAAGTGGATTGAAGTTGAGTAAAGTCAGTAGTTTTTCGAGAACCGGCTTCTTCGGCTCGGCTCACTAAAAAGAACCTGCTCTTTCGGGTCCCACAGCTCTTCAGGTTGTTTTTGCTTCTTTAATTCCAACATGACCAAATATTATGTAAAATTATGCAAACAAATGACTTAAGGAAGGGGGGATAGAGCAAAAAAGAAAAAAAATACCAAAATGAAAAAGTAGTGAAAAGTTGAGAAAAAAAGAAACAAAGGAGAGAAAAAGAGGGAAAAAAGAGCAGGAAAAAATCAGAAAAAGACAGAAAAAAATAAAAGAAATAAAGGGAAAAGGAATTAGAGAACAAAAAAGCAAGAAAAATGTAACAGCTAGGGAAAAATAAACGCAATGACATTTTTTTAAAGGAATTTGAAAAAAAAAACTGGTAAAAAGAAGAAACGGTTTGTGTTGCATTCAAATAATTTCCAATTATATCAAGTCAATCTTGTTGCCAACATTGTACTTCCACTAAAAAAAATGTAATTACAGTTCTGTATCGTGCAACCGACTCAATAACCCCCAAAAAATGTTAGTATAATGCGACAAAAGATAACAGGGAAAAAAAAAATGGAAATCTTGTGAAAGAATTGTAAAAACAAATGACGTTTGTAGGACGAACAACCTTTGCAATAGTACACGAGTCAATTCATTCAAAAGTGAAAAACAATTTTGCATTGCTGGAAACTGCAAAATGTCAAGTTTTGGACATCTTTGATAATGATTTAGTTGCCACACTTTGTATTGCCGTTGCTCACTGTTGTTTCAAGGGTTGCTCACCGACTTTGTGTGAATGCTCAGACCCGTGTAAGATTAGAGGGAACATTGCATGTAACACCTAAATTCTGTTTGTTGTCCTTTTAAATGTCCCTTTCGTTTGTCTCAGGCTGGACGGCGACATGCCAGAAGGCGTGGAAGTCCTGAACAACACGCTGCTTTTCCTGCGCCCGCTCCAAAAGAACGACTCCGGCGTTTACAGGTGCGAAGTGGCCAATGAAATCAACCTCCGCAGTCGGGACCTTCGCATCCTCATACAAGGTGAGCGCGCCGGAACACGGCCGGCTCGGATTCATTGTCGAGCGAGTTGGCATTTGTCCTTTGGGTTGAAATGTGAGACCGCTGTGCATTGTGTGCCAGCTGCTGGCAGCTTCCCAGGGCAGTCACATTCACCAGCGTGGATGGGCACCCGCAATACTTGACCTTTTAATTTCTCACTAGTGCTAAACACTGATACTCCAGATGCTCATCTGGCGGTAAAAACCTCTTCCGGCTGCCTTTGTTGCATTTTCTCCCTACACGTTCAATGCCATTGACTGTTATAAACGTCGTAGGTTTCACTGCTGGTGAATGAATAAATGCATGGCCTTGTTTCGTGTCCCCACTTTTTTGTGTTTATTGTTTATCAAAACTTTAGTGTATACATCTCTTTCTGAATTGTGGCCTTTATTTTACGTTATACAGTAGACCCCAGGACATGAATCTGTTCTGAGCTGGATCTCATTATCTCATCTCATTAGCTTCACCGCTTATCCTCAGTAGGGTCGCGGGGGTGCTGAAGCCCATCCCAGCATTCATCGGGCAGTGGAAAGGGGACACCCTGAACTGGTTGCCAGCCAATCGCAGGGCACACGGGGACAGACAACTCATTCGCTCATTCACACCTAGGGACAATTTGGACCGGCCAATTCGCCTGAAATGCATAATGCATGTTTTTGGAATGTGGGAGGAAACCAGAGTGCCCGGAGGAAACCCACGCAAGCACGGGGAGAACATACAAACTCTGCACAGGAAGTCTGGAGCTGGATTTGAACCCACGCAGGAGGTTCCCATGACTTGAACTGTGCCGCACATGAGCTAACCACTGCGCCGTCGTGAGCTGGATATCATGGATTAAAATAAAAACAGATTTCAAAGTTTGACTTGCAAGAAATGTTATGCCCTTAAAATTTTTGGTTGCTTAAATCACTTTGAGGTTTCCCTTAAAAAATTAAAAGTAAAATATTTTCTCTACCAAGTGTTGACGATGCCCAGGGTTGGGTAGGGTTACTTTAACTTGATTACTTTCAATGACTTTTGGATTACTCCAATACCAAATATGCTAAAAAAAGACAAAAGAAAGTAAATATGAATAAAATGACTAAATTTTGTGCAGGCTCGGGGAGTAACGGAACACATGGAACGGCAAAAACGATGTCGGCAAGCTGTTTGGATTTATTTTCATTTTGTTTCTGTCGCATTTGATGTTAGTTTTGCCGGAGATCGAAGAGATCAAAGCCAGGAGAGAAAACTTAACACGTGTTGTGAGTCATCATTTTATTCATATTTAATTTATTTTGTCTTCTATTAGCATATTTGGTATTGGAGTAATCCAAAAGTAATTGAAAGTAATCAAGTTAATGTAACCCTACCCAACCCTGACTATGCCCAACTTCAAAGAGCCCATTTTCCACCGCACTTATCTGCTTTCATCCTACTTTCACCATAGCTGTTCGGGCTGCGGACACAGGAGACAGTTAGTGTAGCATGAAAATGGTGAAAGTAAGAAAAGGCCTGTTTCAAGTACAGTCCAGAGGCCAAACTAAAACCCTCCTAAAGAATGGTTTATTCAAGTGCGTCCAAGAAATACACATTCTTGCACGCGCAACATATGGAGCTTTCCAGAGGTTGCAATGATGACACAAACAAGAAGATGGTTTCAGCGATTTAAAAAGTTCCAGATTTTGTACAGCACCCTAATAGTCCTTATTTATTGGTGCTGTCCTTACTCCTGAGCAAGTTTAGGTAATTGATTGCCTTCTTCATATTATAATTACAAGCTTTATTTCCACGCTTATCATGTTTTTGATTCTCTCTTTAGCAAAACCGCAACTCTGGGGACCCATAGTTAATACCGCATTGTATCGCACTAACTTGCAAGGTTTGACTTGAAACACAAGTTTCTGAAATGAGAAAAGAAAAGGCATTGTGGGAAGGAGTTCAGTGTATAGCCTATCAATATCTTCATGATGCCGTTACCCAAACCAATAACAGAGCAGCATCTCATGACGTCGACCAATTGCAGACCGGCATTTCAGAAAGGCGATTCAGCCATGCCCACGAAGACGTTTATATTTTGTTATTGATGGTGCCAAAAAGCCACAACTGTTTTTATTTATAACAAGAAAATCTCCTAAGATGGGGACGCCTTAACCAAGGGGTCGACAGTATTTTGTCTGTGTTGCGAGATGTTAGGGCAGTGGCTTCAACTTATCAGTTTACACAGTAAATATTGGCTCATTGAATCCGAATTGAACCAGAAAAGTATTTCAAAATGTAAACTTTGAGCACTTGGCCAACATGAGCTCAGTGCCCAAACAGCGCTGTCGACCCACAAAACGCTTCACAAAATTCGTAGCCGTACCACGCTGAGCTGAGCTCGGTGTGATATGTTGCCACGGTGACAAAATAATCAACTATAACTGCAGTGTCTGAAACTCATGACAAAAAGTTACACCCATTTTTCACAACTTGAAACAGAATAAGACGACTAATGACAATAAAGGTATATTCTATTCTATTCTAATCGCAAAAAAAAACACTTTTGCAAAGTATTAAGGATTGATAATCAGAATATATAACAAAACAACACTTTAAAATTAAGTATTATAAATCTACTTATAACTTTCATTGAATGTATGTATATGACATGGCTGTTTTCCATCTGCCATCAGTATGTACCTGTATTTACTCACCTTCATTTATGCAATGTTTGCGTTGCGTCGTCTGCTACAAGCCACGTGAACTCCTCTTTCCATGATGCTTTTAATGTACGTTTCGTACCGTCATCAATTTTGTTAGCTTCTTTTGAATCTGTCTTCTGGGGCTGAGGTTTTGGCTTGATTCCTAACCACTTATCCATTTTTCTTGTGTTCTCTGTCTACTTTGGAAAATGACATGAGACCTTATAACGCTCGGAAAGTCCAGAAGCACGAAGTTATTTGATGCAGGCCTCTGATCGGGTGCCGAGTATGCAAATTGCCAAACGAACCGAAATTCCGAAATTTTCAAACCGATTTCGAAATCGGAATAAAGCAAATGTTTGATTTGAAAAAATAAAATAAAAATAAAGACAAAAGATTTTTTTTTTTTCTTTTTTGAAAAAGTTGCCGGGCAGAGACGTTTTGAAGATGCACGCCCCGGACGTCCGGGCAGACGTCATTTCAGACACTGATAACTGATATAACACACATTAAAATGGTCATGTATAGAAGTGAGTAAAGGATGAAATGGCAAAGGAATGTTTCAGGGTGATGGTTGCATTTGTTTTAGGTTGACATATATGTGCAAATAAGAGAATGGAAATATTCAATATTTTTTGTACTACACAGAAAATGTTGGTTGCTCATCTTTGCGGGCTCCCTGAGGGAACACACACACTCAAAATGACTTTATGGAAAATGTTTGTTCTCGTCCTAGTTTGCTGCTGTTAATGTCTCTCAAAAACGCAGGCCAGCGTGCGGGCAAAAATTGCTGAGAGTTGTTAGTAGGATTTAGTTTTCCTGTGTCCCCTCAAGAATTCCTCAGATGTTATTTTACATTTCAGTGGTTCTTAACCATTTTAAAAGACACAGCCTTTGTGATTTATACAGAGAGTACTGCAACTTTTGTTTATTGCAGTTAATGGGGACCCCCTGCAAAAATCAAAGATGCCCCCCTCTCCGCTCGCTGCAATGGTCAACTGGGGATAATGGCTGCACAGAAAGGAAAAAGAATAGCCACCACCCACGCACGACACAAATTGGCTCTTTCGGCTCCTGCTCCCGGCAATAGTCCACTGGGATAATGGATCACAGCCACAACCATGCGTTTCATTTTTGGCGGCCCAAACAACACACCTACTGACAAAAGCGCCTTCTGCTGGTCCCTGCTCACTTCAATATGCGATCAGAGATAATGGAATGCGGCCGCATGAGTGCAGTTCACTCTTTGGTGGACAGGAAGGCAAAAAAAATAGCTAGGGCTAAGAAAAGTGTGCTCTGCCGGTCCCCGCTCACACTAATAGGCTATCGAAGATGATGGAATGCGGCCGCATGAGTGCATTTCACTCTTTGGTGGACAGGAAGGCATAAAAGTTGTCAGGGCTAAGAAAAATGTGCTCTGCCGGTCCTCACTCGCATCTATCTGCGACCGGGGATAATGGTAGGCAGGAGTGTAGTTAACTCTTTGGTTGACGGAAAGGCAAAAAAACAGCTAGGGCTAAAAAAAAATGTGCTCTGCCAGTCTTCGCTCACATCAATATGCGATCAGATAATGGAATGCAGCCGCATGAGTGCAGTTCACTCTTTGGTGGACAGGAAGGCATAAAAGTATCCAGGGCTAAGAAAAATGTGCTCTGCCGGTCCTCGCTCACTTCTATATGGGACTGGGGATAATGGATCGCAGTAGCAGGAGTGCAGTTCGCTCTTTGGTGGACAGGAAGGCAAAAAAGCAGCCAGGGCTAACAAAAATGCGTTCTGCCGGTCCCTGCTCACATCAATATGCGTTTGGAGATAATGGAATGCAGCCGTAGCCCTTTCCAGACTTTTGAAGGTGTACAATTTTGTCTCTGGTGTGTTTGGACAGCTTTTTGGTCTTCGCCATGAAACAACTTAAATTCTTACTGATTGTATGGGGTGGACAGTTTTCTCTATGCAGCTAACGACCGAAGTAAAAGAAGCTACTTAAATAAAAAATATGATTTATTCGTAATAATCATAGTGTGGGAGTCTGTCCAAACATGATACTCATCCTCACGTTCTAATATAGCCAATAAAAACTGTAAACTATAAAACAATTTGTTCTTTGTCACTGGGAAGCCTCATATACCGATTGGAAATCGGTGTTTTTCTTATAAGGTAACAGAAGAATGATTGATACCAAAACCGAGTGAGAGGCTTAAACCTCTGGTCCTAAAAACTCTAAACTGTAGGAAAACCTTTCCAGTACCTCTTTTCGAAAGAGCTTTCCATCAAATGTCATCACTTTGTCATCTTTTTTTCCAACCATTCCATTCCATCTCAAAGACCCTGTAAAGTGAATTTGGAGATTTGTTTCTTAATTGACCTAACCACGTAACGACACCATGACGGACGGCAGTACCCCGTAGTCAATTGTGGACGAGACCAACAACAAAAGCAGCAACTGGCAACAAAAGCAACACCATTGGCAATGACTAGTCAAACGAATATTGTGCAGCTCTCTGATTCGATAGCTCACCTTGTCTGAAAGCACAAACGGTGCTTTTTAGAGAAATTGAGGATAGCATTAGCAATGCAAGCTACAGAGCCATCCAGTTTGACATATTTAGAGCACATAAGTTTTCAATATTATATGATATTCGGAAGATTATTGTTTTGAATCCCTGGTTAATCACAATCAAAGCAGCTCATTTACATAGTAAGAAATGGCAAAGGTAAGCCACTGACGTAGCTACATAGCACTAGCTAACCTATTATATTGAGTGTCTTTGACGTGACTCGTAACTACTTAACATAAAATTGCTGGGAAATACCTTGTAAAAATGTTTGCTGCAAATCCTGGAATACTTGAGACTTGAATTATCTGCCAGTGTTGTGCCTTGTCCCTCCAATTGGCTGCAAATAAACATTGCCGTCTCGTGTTTTCATCAAAAGGGATACAATTACAAATGGGGCTTAGAAGCTTGCCCACGGCACAGGAATTGATCCACATGGTAAAAAGTGGTGGTTACATTATTCTGTAATAGTAATTGGGATTTGTTTCAACTCAACTGGTTGCGCTCAAATGCTTCCTGCTGTCCGTCATGGCTCTCATTCTGCCAGAGAGGGTCAATACGGTATACAAATTTGATATTTTTTTTGTTTGTTTTTCAAGATCGTAGCTATGTTTCATATCCTTAGTTACGTTACGTTCCTGTTTTGGGGGCAAATTTTGCTACATTGAAGTGGAAAAGGCCCTCAACTGGAAATGTATTAGGAAATATTTCACATGGAATTTGCCATAGAATGAAAACGTTTGTCTTTAATCATTGGAAGATCATTTCTCCTTGCAGGGTTTTTAAACAATACATCTCCATTCGCCATTTTTAATGCTGAATTGTCTAGCTTGTGTATTAGTTTGTGTCAACCAACCCTCTACTGTAGCTCAGCGTTTCCCGACCTCTGAGTCGAGGCATTTAGTTCACACATGAAAAATCTGTTAAAAGAAAAAACATTCTGTGAAAATGATTATCTCAGTTAAATTCTCAATTGTCAAATCTGGATCGGTTTCATGTGAAAAATACGTTTTTGACTGATGATGTTCAATCGGTTAATTGTTTATCAATGAAATAGGGACGATCGTAAGTGCTGCACATAGGTTTACTGTATCTAAATCAGGGGTCACCGACGTGGTGCCTCAGGATCATCAGGTAGTCCCTAAGAACAGCCGAGTAGCCCACAAACTGGGTCTGAAAATAGCTCAGTTTTAAAGCTGTTTATGACTTAAATAGGATTTTTTTTTTTTTTTGTTATTGCAATACTTTTCATGGCACTTTCTATCGTGCACTAATTTTTCCATTGCACTTCTGTCAGTATTGAAGCACTGCGTTATAAATTGTATTGCCCCCTTTATCTTCTATTTAAACTCTTGGAGTGCCATGTATAATCTCATTGCATACAATGTTTCACTCAGTTATCGTAAAAAATCTAGCCTGCCCTGACCCAGGCCCGTAAGTAAAGTTAGACCCAGCAAGCCCAACCTATTAATTCGATTAGCAGAACTGAGCCCGAAGCATTGTGGAAATTTCCTCTTATTCGCGAGGACTCGAGAGGAGGAGAGGTGATTTATACTTACAAGTGATAGTTAATTAAGACTGTATAAACATTCAGGTCATTTATATTTCAGTGTCTGCTAGGCTTCATTAACCCACGATTTTCCAACATTGATTTTTTTTTTTTAAAAGTTGATGGTAAAATTTTAAGGTCGTCCGTTATTTTGCCGAGCTAAAAATTGGGCAATAAACCACAGCAGCAGTACGTCCTTAAGAATATATCGCGGCACTTCAAGAGAGAAGCAGAAAGAAAAAGGACAATGACTGGTGGATAAATATAAAAAAAAAAAACAGCAAAGAGAGCCCCGACCCGAACTTAACGATTGACCGTTTAGTCTCAACCCAGCCCGATTTTAAGATTGGCAGGGTTTGTACAGTTGCTTGAAATCCTTAAATGTTTAAATTTTAATGTTCCATTTTAAAAGTTTGATAGTGTTAGAAAGTGCTTGGAATTGTTGCCATGATTCATAGATTAGGTCTTCAAATAAGGGTTTTAAATGTATTTTATGGATGCAAAAATTGTTGGTCTTAAAACTAAGGTTTAGGTACCTTATTAGGGTATTAAACTGACTTTAGGGTCTGAAATTGGATTGGGGCTAGTGTTCCAGGTAGTTAGGTATAGGTTAAGGGTTAATAACTACAGTTTGAGCACCATTTTAGGGTTCCAAAATGGTTTTAGAGCAAGGGTTACGGTTTGAAACAGTGTCAGGGTTAGGGGTTGGGCTGTAAGTTAGGGTTTTAAACTGATTTTATGGTTCTGAAATTTGGTTTAGGGACTGAGTTAGCATTTGAAATTAAGGTTTAGGCTCCCGTTGTTTGGATTGGCACTAGAGTTCTTTAAACGATAGTGGAAAATTGCCTTTGCAAGTCCATTAAAAGTACTTGAATTTGATCATAAAAAAAGCTGTAAAAACCTCGGCTTAAGACTTACCTGTGGTAGTGGTCAATGTCAAATACAATTCAATTCAATAGAAGTCGTTTTCGAAATGCATGCCAAACCGGTAGCCCATCGCACAAATCATTGACAATAAAACTTAGTTTGATGACCCCTGATTTAGAAGCACATTTGTGTCTGGAGTCCCCCAGGGGAACGTACAAAGCACACTAAAATAAGAATATGCCTCGACACAGTGGTTGGGAACGGCTGCCGTAGTCGAATCTAGTTGCACTGACATTGTGCTTGTTTGTCTCTTCATCTCTCCCTCCCTCCGACAGCTCCCCCTCTCTACTCCCCATTAGATCCTCCCGCCATGCCTTTCACCATTACTGCTCCTGTCTTCTCTGGTTCCTCCTCCTCCCCTTCCACCCTGGTGGACCAAAAGCCCCAAGTTAACCTCAGCTCCCCCACCCTGGAGGCGCTACCTGAGAGTAACCTGGGCACCGTGGTGGGCGGGGCGGTGGGCGGCATCCTCTTCCTCCTCCTGCTCCTGTGTCTGGTCGGGGTCTTCTACCTCCGCAAGATGCAGACCTCCATCGGGGAATACGCCAAGAAGTTCCCGGGCCAGGCCGACCTCCAGAAACCCAGCAAGCCGCATCAGGACCAGGACAGGGAAGAGTGGGGCGGCCCCCAACCGGAACGCGAATACCCGTCGAACGGCTACACGCGAGCCATGAGGGAGGGCGGTCACCACAGCAACCAGCAGAATCCCCCGCCGGGACAAACGGACTATTGTAGTCCCCGGCAGCCCGAGAGGCCCCCCTGCTCCCCTAAACCCACCGGGAACGGCTCCCCCCACCCGGCCAACAAGTCCTACCGCAGCGCCCCCGAAGGCGATTACGTTTCTCACAAAGACGGATCGGTCATCTCTCGCAGGGAATGGTACGTTTGACCGAGGACCCCCCACCCGTCACCGTCATCACTTTACTAAATTAGGAACACTTGACTTCTCTTCTTCTAATACCTTTTCACCCTGGAAGACACTTGAGAAAGGCTCGCGATGCCAACGAGGTCCGCCGCCGCTAATTTCTGTCCGTCACCAACGGTTGAGGAAGCCTCGGCGGCCTTTTCGGGTTTTTCCTCATTTGCGCACCAAGGGTGGAGCAGAACTTCGCCAAGGAGCTCCGTGAAGAACACGCTTCCTGGTCAGAAGCCAGAAGAATTGCACTGCCTTTAGCCGGTCTCCCAAACTTTTTTTTGGTTCTTATATTCTGGCTGTAAAAAAAATATGGGCCTCTACTACTGTATGTTGGTGCAGGGGAAAGTTGAGAAGGGAAGCCAGGTCACTGCCAGTAGCGAGCGTCGCAGAAAAGCAGGGGTGGGCCAACTAGGGCCCACATCAGGCTTCCAGGCCCAGAAAACAGAAGAATATCGCGCCGATACATATAACCGTTATTAATAACTACCCAGAAAAGGTAGTTTTTTTTGTCTGCCAGCTTTGTCCTCATAGTTCCTTTATGTGGCTTCTAAAAAATACTAGAAATCGGGTACCTAATTTATTGTGATTTAATGTTGAAAAAATAGTACTACAAAATTACAACTATAATATTACGGCAAAAATACTACTGTATGCTACAAACATGTTCTAAAAATAATACAAAATACTACTATGGAAATACTACAAAACTGTCGAATTGTTTAAAACGGGGACCTAATATTTTTTTGCTTTAATGTTAAAAAAAATCTACAATATTACGACAAAAATACTACAGTAATACTACAAAAGTGCTCTAAAAATAATACAAAATACTACTATGGAAATACTACAAAACTGCCGAATTAAGTGCTTGAAACAGGGACCTAATATTTTTGCCTTAATGTTGAAAAAATAGAAAAGAAAAGAGTAATATACAGAAATACAACAACAGTATTACGACAAAAATACTACAGTAATACTACAAAATTGCTCTAAAAATAATACAAAATACTACTATGGAAATACTACAAAACTGTCGAATTAAGTGTTTAAAATAGGGACCTAATATTTTTTGCTTTAATGTTGAAAAAATTCTACAAGAGTAAAATACAGAAATAAAACAACAGTATATTACGACAAAAATACTACAGTAATACTACAAAAGTGCTCTAAAAATAATACAAAATACTACTATGGAAATACTACAAAACTGTCGAATTGTTTAAAACGGGGACCTAATATTTTTTGCTTTAATGTTGAAAAAATTCAAGAATAAAATACAGAAATACAACAAAAATACTACAGTAATACTACAAAAGTGCTCTAAAAATAATACAAAATACTACTATGGAAATACTACAAAACTGTCGAATTAAGTGCTTGAAAAAGGGACCTAATATTTTTTGCTTTAATGTTGAAAAAAATACTACAAGAGTAAAATACAGAAATACAACAACAGTATGATGACAAAACACTACAGTAATACTACAAAACTGCTCTAAAAATAATACAAAATACTACTATGGAAATACTACAAAACTGTCGAATTGTTTAAAACGGGGACGTAATATTTTTGCTTTAATGTTGAAAAAATACTACAAGAGTAAAATACAGAAATACAACAACAGTATTATGACAAAAACACTACAGTAATACTACAAAAGTACTTTAGAAATACACAAGAAATTCATCAGAAATACTACAAAACTAAATGTGAAATAGTTTAAGACTGGGACGTAATATTATATTAGAAGAATACTGCTACAGAAATACAACTACAGTAATCCAACCAAAATACTACTACGGAAATGATACAAAACTACAATAATCCAACAAAATTAATTCTATGGAAATGCTATGAAACTAAATATTAAAGTGCTTAAAACAGGGACCTAATATATGATTTTGCTTTAATTCTCTGTTTCAAAACCATTTTGATGAGACAAATTTACTTAAAATCAAATATAAATTGAAATATAACATGCAAGATGTCTGATTTATAAACAGAAATGGGGAAAAAAATGGATACGTCTCGAGGCCTGGGCCCCTGGTCAATTTTTTTTTTTACCCGATGCAAGTTTGCCCACCCCTGCAGTCAAGTCTTCATTCTTGGACTGTTTTATCTCTTGGCCCTCATTTAATTCAGTAGGTGATATCAATTGAGCCAATCGGAACTTGTCAAAAACCTCTAAAACTTCAGTTCAGTATTGTCCGACCAAGCGGCGTTCCTGCTTTTCTGTAGCCTTGACAATTTCCAAGCTCGTCTCGGGGATTCGTACCCTAGGTGCAGGTATGATTTTGAAGATTATGAACTCCAGATCGATCTGTGAATATTTAACTCTTTGTACGCCGTTATGAAATTCGCGTCGCTCCTCTCTTGTCTCAGTTGGACGCACACGTTCCGACGGATTTTTTTTGTTAACGAAAGGCAGGATATCGTATCTGCGTTTAAAAACGGGAAGACCGCACCATTTTTAGTCAAAGTTTCAGCGTTCTGATTATTGTTTATAATATACAGTTGCCAGGGTGACCAATCACAGTTGACCTACGTACCCTGATGGGTCACCTGATCCCTCACAACTGTGGCATCATTTTTAGCAGAAATGGGATTCTCGTGGTCTCGACTTCCTTTCAAAGTATTTTGGCACGCGCACTTATTAGAGAGGACAGGGGAGATGGGACAATCTCCGTCTTGCACAGTAGTCCTTATAAACGGTAGATTAGTCACCTTGATATTTTCTCAGATGCCAAATATTCGCTGGTGTGTAGTACTAGGAACGCTTAGATGACAAGGAAGCGGTAGCATATATTAGCCGATTTCAGGGTATCCGTAGTCGTCCCATCGGGCGTTAGTTTTAGCGATCTTTCCCGGCTGTCCTGCTGCCACTAGGTGGCAGTCACGTCCTTTTTGAATGTGAAACGCTAGAAACACGAACTGCTTTTTTGTCCAGAACTACCTTTTAGGCCGTATCGCTCCGTCCACCTCCATTTTTTTCGTACACTCGGCCGTCGACATCGTTTCCTTTTCATTTCGTAGAGAAGGCGAGTCGGAATAGGGGAAGTTGCTTCTCCGGTGGAGCTTGAGAAAATACTATCCCGTGTGCGGCGTTTTCACGGTCCAACGCCGAGTCGGTGTCCAGGCAAACATCCGTAACAGGAAGCATGGCTGCCTAATCCTCTCCGGTCTTTGCTTCTATGCACTAAGACGGAAACTTCAGCCATCGATTTTTGCGGCCCGTTTTCGCTCGAGCGAAGACACAACATATGGAGGACCGATTCTGCCGTCTGTAGGGATAGAAGTATAAAGAGGAAATGCCTACAAATAGATGCCATAGAAGTCAATGAACATATAAATAACCACGTTTTATTCGTATATTCAGGCATTTTGTCATTTATTTCGGTGTTTTCTATCGAAATGATAGATTTTCACCTATAGCCGATTCGTTCATCACCGATCAACCAATCGGTGAAGAGTTCCGGCAACTGGGCTGCCTTCTCGTTTGAATAATATTTTGTTGAGGAAAAAAAACACCAAATGCATGAATAAAATGAATAAACCACTGTACTTTCATGTTTATATATATAAGGCACAGCAAGAAATTCGAATTTCAGTTAAGGCCAGTGTTGCGTTAAAAAAAAAAAAAAGCAAATTAGTAGAATTCCTTATTTCGTAAGGCATAAATAGTAAGAAATCTTTCAATTTTTCCCGCTTTTTAAAAAGAAAACTAATCTCCTTTCACAAAATTAACTTCATTCATTCATTAGCTTTTGGTGCATCCCAAAAATCTTCCTTTATGAGCTACTTGTTTCGCATATAAGGCGCACTGGACTATAAGATGCACGAAAATAATAAGAGAAAGGGTTGCATCCAAAAAAAACATCAGGGAAAAAAACTTGAACATGAATATTAGGAAATCTGCTTAACTTTTAACTTGTATTGATAAATGGTTGCATTTCGTTGCAATTGTGCATTTCAGTTTATTTACTGTTATACCAATTCGGAAGGCGCAATGGATTATAAGACGCAGGAAACTTAATAGTATAGTTGGAGCTAGGGTTGCTTTAAAAAACTTGTCATAGAATATGAATATTAGGAAATTTGCTTAACTTGTATTGATAAATGGTTGCATTTCGTTGCAATTGTGCATTTCAGTTTATTTACTGTTATACCAGTTTGTAAGGCGCAATGGATTATAAGACGCAGGAAACTAATACTATAGTCGAAGCTAGGGTTGCATTAACAAACTTATCATAGAATATGAATATAATATGTGCTTAACTTGTATTGATAAATGGTTGCTGTACCAAGGAGCATTTCAGTTTATTTACTGTTATACTAGTTCAGAAGGCGTAATGGATTATAAAGCCCGTTTGGGAATTTTTAGGGTTTTATAGTTGCGCCATACAGTCCATGAAATATGGTATGGGATTTATGTGTTCATTCATTAATATGGCATTCATGTGTACCAGTAGATATCTCTTTATTCACACCCTTATTTCTACACGCAGCAGCATCAAAACACACCTAGTGCCTTAGAGGTTTGGTTCTTCATATTTGCTCGGTGCCATTACTGTTCTCAGTGCCATACAGTCACTGTTTTACAAAACTGAGTGTCGCAAAACCCGGACACCAGAAAACAACTTTTCTCGTCAATGTTTTCGCTTTTGTTCGGAGCACCTTTTACGTTTTGTACATAAATATAGCGACAGTATTGGACCGAAATGTTGACGGGAAAGGAATATGTATTTATGCGAGCGGGAGGTCGATTTTCTTTTCTTTTTCGGATACTTTGTCTCAATAAAGCACCTTAGCGCATCCGAGTTCTTCTCTCTCTCTATCTCGTCTTTTTTTTTTTCTCCCTTCAGTCTTTTTTCCCGGTCTTTGTGCTGGGATGAATGACATCATCCCCGGCTCCCGAATGCTGCATAAGACCACCCGCCCCCCCGGCTCCATCGCGTCTCCCTCCTCGCTCTCTCGGATCCGGCGTACACATCTGGGACGCCGCCGATGATGTCATGCCTCCTCGCTTCATCTTGGTTACGCGTGTAGTCTCTCGGAATTATCCGGGATTATGCCGGGAATAGGGCCGCCGATTTTTTTTTTCCCCCCCCTGATGGTTTTTCCTTTAAGATTGGGCACCAAAAGGCCCTTTGGTGAGTTCACCACCCCCATGCGAGCATCTGGAAAAATGAAACGCCGAGCGTTTGTTTGTCTGGCCCCGTGTCCCGCTCTCCAGCCGGTTGACTGTCCCCATGGCAACAAGCTCATCTGGGGGTTGCTTCTCCTCCTACCTGGCCCCGAAACGGGGAAGGGGGTGGGGGGTGGATCCGCCTGGGGGTGCGCTACGAGTGTCAAGGGGGAATTTCCCTTCATGGCGCCGACGAAACAGGGTTGACCTTGAAATGGTCTCCAGGGTTGAATTTTTCCACGTAAAGGTCATGACCTTGAACACCAGTGCTAACCTGCACCAGTGGGACGTCTCTAATTGGGGCGTTGAACCCGCACTCATCAGGTGACGTGCAGTGAGGTTCAGGTCTGGTGAGGCACAGTCCCATTTTTAGAGAAATTAACCTACATCCTGTTACTTGATTGGCAGAGCAAGAAAGCATCGAATCCATCCATCCATCATCTGCACCGCTTATCCTCAGTAGGGTCACGGGGGTGCTGGAGCCCATCTTATCTGTCTTCAGTCAGTGGGCACGGGACACCCTGAACTGGTTGCCAGCCAATAGCAGGGCACACAGGGACAGACAACTCACAAAGGACAATTTAGACCGGCCAATTAACCTGGCATGTTTTTGGAATGTGGGAGGAAACCGGAGTGCCCGGAAGGAAACCCGCGCAAGCACAGGGAGAACATGCAAACTCCGCACAGGAAGGTTCGATCTCATGACTGCAATACACTGGCATATTCTTATTGGCTTACTTGATTTATGAAAAAACTACACTGCTCCTTTATAATGAAAGAATCAATTCTAATGATAAAATGGATAAAAGGATGTCTTGTCTTGCTGTTAGCTTGCTAATACTATCACGAATTCTATTGTTTTGGGCTGAGGTGTGCGCTAAATCAGAATTTTTGGTCTCACTATCGCCCTCTGCCATGAGGCAAGAGAATTGCGCGCCTCACTCTGCGAATTCTCAGCACAGTACAGTGGTACCTCTACTAAATTCATTCTGGGAGGAGCTTTGTGACCTAAAATCTTTAAGTAGATCCGTATTTTAATCGTGAATGCGCTAATCCGTTGCTAGCTGCGTAAAAGTACAGTATATTTTTTTCAACAAATGATTAAAGAGCATCCTAACATGAAACAAATACGTGTTCAAATTAGATGAACGCACAAATATAAAACGAGGGGCACATGATGTAAAAAAAAAAACGAAGACTAAACAAAATGATAAAAATATTCAAATTTCTTGAGAAACTGATCCAATGACGTCTGCTTTTGACAATCTATCAGAAATGCGTGAGGCAGACGTAGCGATAGCCCGACTTGTGAACACTTTTCCCAGTGCCAAATTTCGAAACTTGATAAAATGTCTTAGGGTGGCATTGGCTCAGGAGGTAAAGCACTCGTCTTGGGATCAAGAGGTCACAGGTTCGATTCCTGGCTCCTCTGAGATATGTGTCGAAGTGTCCTTGGGCAAGACACTGAATCCCTGATGCCCCCAATAAGCAGTTAGTTGCCTTGCATGGCTGACGCTACTATTGGTTGGGTCGTGTGTAAAAGGGAAAAATGTGAAGCACATTGTAAAGCACTTTGGGAGGTCTTCATTGACTTTAAAAGCGCTATACAAATGCAGACCATTTACAATCAATGTAGGCTGATTGAATGATAGATGTGTCCTCCTAGCTATGTCACCTGAACCCCTTCTCCATGGTTCTGAACTGTGACGGTGACACGAAGAGCACGCTGGTATACACGCATTGGCACCTGAATGCCAGGCAGATTCTAAGCGATAGCCATTTTGTTTTACGTTAGGAATACTGGGAGCAATGTTCCCTGTAATTTTCCTTACGGGTCTGAGCGTTCACACAAAGTCTGTGAGCAACGCTTGAAACAACAGTGAGCAACAGCAATTCTTTCACAAGATATCCATTTCTTTTTATTTCCTGACATATTTTGTCGCATAATATGAACATTTTTGGGGGCTTATTTAGTAAGATACAGAACTGTACTTAATCACATTTTTTAGTGGAAGTACAATGTTGGCAACAAGATTCACTTGATATCATTGAAAATTATTTGAATGCTACACAAACTGTTTCTTCTTTTTGCCATTTTTTTTCATACTTTTTTTTAAAATTCCTTTTAAAAAAATCTCATTGTGTTTATTTTTTCCTAGCTGTTACTTTTCTCTTTTTGTTCTCTATTTACTTTTTTTCCTTTGTTTCTTTTCTTTTTTTTCTGGCTTTTTTCCTGAATTTTTCCTTTTTTCTCTTCCTTTTGTTTCTTTTTTTCCCTCAGCTTTTCACTACTTTTTCATTTTGGTATTTTTTTCTTTTTTGTTCTATTCCCCCCTTCCTTTAAGTCATTTTGAGCATAATTTTACATAGTATTCGGTCATGTTGGGATTAAAGAACCAAAAACAACCCGAAGAGCCGTTTAGGACCCGAAAGAGCCGGTAACTTTTAGTGAGCCGAGCCGAAGAAGCCGGTTCTCGAAAAACTCTACTGACTACTCAACTTTGTTCTACTTCGACCTTGACTTCAAAATACCGCATCATGCACTGTAACTTTGACTTAATTGGCTTCTTAATTAGCAATTTTGAGCCCTGATTTTTGTGCGCTGGCTAGATTTTCTTGTGCGCGGAAAAGCTCTGGGTAGTGCGCGATCGCGCACACACGCAGCTTAGAGGGAACCTTGACTGGGAGTCGCAAATATCAGCGCGTACTCTCATTTTTTTGTAATATTTTCCTGTTACGATTCTTTGTAACCTGAAACTCTTTGTATATAGAGACATCCATAAGCAATTTTTATATTTCAAATAGCATCGTACTCCATTTTGTTCCGGATTCCCGTTTCCCATCGGCGCTCTCGGCTCGCCGCTCGACGAAGGTCAGTCACGGCGCATTATGGAGGCCGGCTTGACGACTTGCATTTTTTAAAAGGCTCTCGTTGGAGGTCCGGACGAGACGAAGGGCGCGTGGGGGTGAGGCCGCCCCTCTCACCCCCCCCAAAAGTCCACACTTGTCTGCTCTTTAAGATTCATGGCGGAGCGTTATTGATTCCCCGCACCGCGCCGCCCCCCAGCCACTTCGGCTCCCCTCCTCCTATTCTAAATCACCTGTAATTGACCCTCGCTCCTGTGCTTTTCCTCCCCTCACCTTTCGTCCTCTGTCGGAGTGATGTGGCAGGAGCCCACTGCTCTATCGGGGCGGGAGGTAGAGCGCTCGTCCCGGGACCGAAGGGTCGCAAGTTCGATTCCTGGCTCGCCCCAGTGAATCCCTAATGACCCCCGAATGCAGGTAGGCGGCTTTGCATGGGTGACTCCATGCAGTCTTCCTCGGGTTTTATTCCTGAATTAAATGTCCAAGTGTCCTTGGGCAAGACACTGAACCGATATGCAGGAGATCTCCTTGCATGGTCTTTCTCGGAGCAAAGAAGTTGCAGGTTCGATTCCCCTGAGTTAAATGTTGAAGTTTCCAGTGCACTCTCTCTTTGTCAGTCTGTCAGGGCAAGACACTGAACCTCCGATGTACAGCAAGACGCCTTGTAGGACTGACTGCACAGTCTTCCCCAGACCAGAGAGGTCGCAGGTTCGATTCCTGGCTCCTCAGTTAAATGTCCAAGTGTCCTTGGGCAAGACACTGAACCGATATGCAGGTGATCTCCTTGCATGGCTGACTCTGCATGGTCTTTCTCGGACCAAAGAGGTTGCGGCTTCAATTCCCGATTCCCTGAGCTAAAGTTCAGTGTCTCGCCCAAGGACACTTCTACATTTAAATGTCCAGGTAGACATCTTGAATGGCTGACTCGACGCATTCTTCCCCAGACCAGAAAGGTCGCAGGTTCGATTCCTGGCTCCTCATAGTTAAATGTCCAAGTGTCCTTGGGCCAGACACTGAACCGATATGCAGGTGATCTCCTTGAATGGCTGACTCTGCATGGTCTTTCTCGGACCAAAGAGGTTGCAGGTTCAATTCCTGTGGGTTAAATGTTGAAGTGTCCTTGGGCAAGACACTGAACCTCCGATGTACAGGTAGGCGTCTTGCACGGCTGACTCTACGCAATCTTCCCCAGATCAGAGGTCGCAGGTTTGATTCCTGGCTCCTCGTAGTTAAATGTCAGTGTCCTTGGGCCAGACACTGAACCCCTAATGCCTCTGATATACAGGTAGGCGCCTTGCATGGATGACTCCGCGCAGTCTTCCCTGGACCAGAGCTGTCGTAGGTTCAATTCCCGGCTTCTTGTAGTTAAATGTCGAAGTGTTCTTGGGCAAGACACTGAACCCCCAATGCTGCCGATAAAGGTAGGCGCCATGCATTGCTGACGCCAAGATCAGTGGGACAAAAGAAGAGGAAGAGACTTTTTCTGGCCATCGAAACCAAGCAAAAGATAAATCAAAGGTATGAAAACACACTGTGCTGGAGGAATTCAGATTGGACAAGAAGGCTGCAACCATCATTCCATCAGCCCAAATTAAAGACATTTTGGCAACATTTCAAGAAGTTACGGAATTTGTGTTGGGCTATCGCTCATTATGATGACTTCTACCTTGCGCATTTCCAAAGAATTGTCAAAAGCTTGCAAAAAAAACTCTTAAGGGACCAGTACACAAAGAGACCAGTTAAAAGGTAGATGATGCTGACATACACAATATTGTTGGAATGAGATGGTATATGCACTTCCCAGACTGCCGGCAGTACTACATCCACACTTTTTTGGGTGGGCAAAGCTTGTCTGTGGGTGGCTACTGCATTTTATAGCGGCGCTTAAATGAACTCATCTTTTTTTCATAATTCTTGGGGTTCGGATTGCTGTTTGGACTACTAGGAGGTCGCTTCTTACATTCACCACTTTCACGCTACACTATTATAACTAAAATGAAAACATGGGCACAGTGGAAATCAAAGCATACGGGCTCTTTGAACTCATTTGTGCATCACATATTTGAGGGGAAACGTTTACCTTTCAACTTTTTAAGAAAACAATTCACCCCACATTTGAATTTATATTAGTATATAAAAAGTTAAAATGACGTATTTGTCTTTTTATTGTAGTCCTGTAAATATTTTAATATTTATTAATTTAGTAATTCATCGATTTTGTCAATATTTTTAATTGACATTTTGTTGGTGTGATTTTAAGAGATTCTGGCTTCAACGTTGCTTGGTACAAAAAGTTGCAAATGAAAAGAATACATGCTAGTATAATTTAGTAGAATACTAGATTTTTAAATATTAAGTATTTTGGGCATCATATTAAATTATTACTATTAATATATCAGTTAAAGGGACCCTCAAAAACCTCCTTTTTCTTGTTTTTTTTTCTCTTAGCTCGCTGCTGCTTTTATCATGCTTTTCTCTTTTTCATCCCTTATTTGTGTTTTGGTTGTTTTTTTTTTATTTATTTTTTCAGTAATTTCACCCATATTGTTATATAATTCTTTTTACTATACCAATAAAGGGACCACCCAAAAACATGTCTTTTTTTTCTTCCTTTTTCTGGCTTCTCTTACTTTTCCCTCATTTCCTTTTTCCGTCCTTTGTTTCTTTTTTCCCCCCTATATTTTAGTCCTTTTTTCCTCTTCCCTGGGGGAGGGGGACACATCTTAATCACAGTTAAGCCTGATCCCTTTTGGGGGCGGTCATATGCAAGCATATGGCCTAACAATGCTAATTCTACAGACGTTAGAAAAATACTTGACCTGAAGGGGGGGGTTTCACAAAATGGGGATTATTCATCATCATTGAACAGACTTGTTTACACTCCAGTGACTGATGAGATTTGTATCATGTAGCGCAAGATGCTCTTAAAGGCCAGAATTACCAGTTTTGTCTTCGGTCTTCGAACGCACCGCGAGGACGGTGCAGGATGTCTAGTCACCCTACCTGGGAGAATCCTGGTTTTTATTACTTTTGGATGACTCCAATAGCAAATATGCTAATAAAAGACAAAAGAAACGAAATAGGAATAAAATGATGACTCACAACACGTGGTAAGCTTTCTCTCCTGGCTTTGATCTCCGGCAAAACTGACATAAAATGCCACAGAAACAAAATGAAAAGAAATCCAAACAGCAGTGGTTAGCGCGTGTGCGGCACAGTTCTGAGGTCGTGGGAACCTTCCGCGTGGGTTCAAATCCAGCTACCGGCCTTACTGTGCGGAGTTTGTATGTTCTCCCCGTGCTGGCGTGGGTTTCTTCTGGCCACTCCGGTTTCCTCCCACATTCCAAAGACAAGCATTTCAGGTGAATTGGCCGGTCCAAATTGTCCCTAGGTGTGAATGAGCGAGTGAGTTGTCTGTCCCCGTGTGCCCTGCGATTGGCTGGCAACCAATTCAGGGTGTCCCCTGGCCACTGCCCGGAGATGGCTGGGATGGGCTCCAGCCCCCCCGCGACCCTAATAAGGATAGGCGGTACAGCTAATGAGATGGGAGATGAGATGAGCTTGCCAACATCATTTTTGCCTTCCATGTATTCCGTTACTCCCCAAGCCTGCACAAAATGGAGTCATTTTATTCATATTTAGTTTCTTTTGTCTTTTATTTGCATATTTTCCATTTTTCTTTTGGAGTAATCCAAAAGTAATTGAAAGTAATCACGTTTAAGTAACCCTACCCAACCCTGGTTATTTGTGAACGAACTGGCTCTTAAAAGTGAAAAATCATTTGTGAGATTTCAGGGGGACGAGAGGTGATTGGTACCCGGTGCTCTAGGTCCGCCGGTGCGGGACGGATGCTTAAGACCCCAAGAGACATGTAAAGCCTGTCTTTTGTATAAAAGAAAATCGGAAGTTGAACATAAAAGTGAAATTTCAGAGGGAGTAGAGGTGATTGGTGCCCGGTGCTCTGGGTCCGCCGGCTCAGGGCAAATGCTAAAGACCCCACGCAACATGTAGAGCCTGTCTTTTGTACACAAATAAATCAAAGACTGTATGAACAGAAACTAAGTAGAACAACGAAGGGTGGATAACCGAAGGAGGGAAAGGCTTCAAGAGAAGCTTCGCTATACCCAAACGTATTGATTGACATCTTAGGCCCAACAGGCCCTGAAACTGATTGCGTCAGGCTTGGGCTCTGGCTTAAGATCTTACCTCTAGGCTGAAAGTCGCGGACAAAACCTTTTCCTACTCGAAAAAACTCGCTTATTTAGGAATTTTCTGAACTTTCGCTTTTAAATCAACACAGCAGTATATTTCCTTGAGCAGCGCGGTCTCATGAAGTTTAACGGCTTTGGTCAATAAGCCAATCATTATTTGTGAAATCGATGACGTCACCTAAGGTCCGCTAGCAGGTGGCTAAAGACCATATCGGAATTTTTGGCTAAACCTTTATGGTACACGACTTTCAAGGTTATTTTTTAATGGCATTTGGCTAATTTCTGAGCCTAGCAACAACTAATGGCTGAAATATGATTGGTTAAATGTTTAAATATGAATGCACACATCTGGAAGCAGCGCAAGCGGTGCAAATCAATTACAATTTGGAATGATTTGATTAATATTGCTTGTCAAAATTATTTTAACATATGATTCCGATATATTTGAGGCCAGCTGAGAAGGCCTTGCAGGTCACGACAGCCCTGACTTTAAAAAAGCCCTTATGTTTTTCATTTTTTCAACGGTGCCACACTGCTTTTACTTTACTTTTAGATAGATAGATACTTTGTTCATCCCCGAAGGGAAATTCACATAGTAAAGCTGTTCGGGGTGGAATACATTATGTAGGAGGAATGGGGAGGGCAAAGCCTCAGGGTTGTTTTTGAGATTGTAGCAATGAAAATGGCGAAAGTAAGAAGCGGCGCACTCTAAGTAGGGTCTAAACACAAACTCCACGAAAGATGAAAAAGAATAGTTCATGCCAGCACGTCTAAAAGAAATGCACGTACTCGCACATGCATCATGAACCTGCTGACATAGGCTGCAGCGATGACGTACGCCAGAGGGTAGCAGAAATGAGTAAAAAATTCCAAATTCCGTTCAGCTCCTTTAAGGTTGACAAGAAAACAAGTAAAATACTTAATTAATGAGTAATTGAATAAACGAGCCACGATTGTCAAGGTATTGTATATTTCTTATACAATCCTTTATAATAATTCTAATCATTTTACGTAAAGGCATAAAGGACTGTCCCAGAAAATTACAATTATTTTGATAGCGTTCTTTATTATCTGTAATGCAAATATAATGGGTGATTATGGGTCTCTTTCAAAAGAACTGAAATATTGCAAACCTTTTATCATTTTATGTCGCCCGTGAAGCAATTCTGAGAGAAGCACATGAAAAAAATGAGTCACAATAGCTTGCAGTGTTAAATATGTCCACTGGAGGTCGCCAAGGTGCCACACACAAAGCACTCACTGTATTTGTATTTGATGACTACCAACAATCAACCAGAGAACATTGAGTAAACCTACACAAATGTTGTTTTACTTAAAAATAAAAGTCACGTATGCGCCGGTTAAGGCAATATGAAAAAAAAAATGGCTCCTTTCTATAATAGATATAAAATCTCACAGTAAAGTTTTCATATTAAGGTAACATTTTCATAGGAAAATAATTTAAAAATGTAGAATTTAAAATGATTAAATCAAGCATTTCTATGAGTGTTTGTATGCTATTTTTGTCACCTTCCAGTCTTCGGGAGCGTTTCAAAGTTAGAAAAACTGGAGTTAAAATTGGTTGGAATTTTGTTTCGCTTACCCCGGCCCAAGCCTGAAGACAACGGTGACCAAGAAGGCCAGAAGCCATCGTCGCATCCCCGGCCAGGAAACCTGGCCAAACCGATCCATGGTTCTCGTTTTCCCTATCCCTCGGCTGAAGGATGCGGACAAAAAGGATAAAGACTTCTTAGGAAGGTTTTCTTTTTCCTTCCCAGCCAGGTAACATGGCCAAACCAATCCATGGTTCTCATTTTTCCCATCCCTTGGCTGAAGGATGCAGACAAAAAGGATAAAGACTTTTCTTTGGTTTTGTTTTTTTCTTTCCGCCATGCTGCAAACTTGACATTCATCTACAACAGAAGCCATATTTAGATAATATGGTGTGTTTTATTTCACACAGGCAGTTTTTCAGGCCTACCCAAATAACATTTATTGTTTTTCTCCTCTCAGAGCAGTCTCAGGCCCAAAGGTCAAACTCCCTGGCAGTGGTGGGGGCAGCGATGGGAGCCGTCCTGGCCCTTTTCCTCATTTCCGTCTTCATCATCGTCCTGGTGACGTCCCGCAAGGCCCCAACGCCGGCCTTTTCCGACAAAGTGTAAGTCAAAGACATCTGACTCGACGGGAAAGAGGACGGACCGAAAGCCATTCCCCTTGAGCCTGGTTTGAAGCCCGTCAGCAGAGAGGGAGAGAGAGAGAGAGAGAGATACACAGAGATACATAGACAGACGTAGAGAGACTGACACAGAGATACATAGACAGACGTAGAGAGACTGACACAGAGAGATACACGGACAGACGTAGAGAGACAGACACAGAGAGATACATGGACAGACGTAGAGAGACAGACGTAGAGACAGACACAGAGAGATACATGGACAGACGTAGAGAGACAGACACAGAGAGATACATGGACAGACATAGAGAGACAGACACAGAGATACATGGACAGACGTAGAGAGACAGACACAGAGAGATACATGGACATACGTAGAGAGACAGACACAGAGAGATACATGGACATACGTAGAGAGACAGACACAGAGAGATACATGGACAGACGTAGAGAGACAGACGTAGAGACATTCACAGAGAGATACATGGACAGACGTAGAGAGACAGACGTAGAGACATTCACAGAGAGATACATGGACAGACGTAGAGAGACAGACACAGAGAGATACATGGACAGACGTAGAGAGACAGACACAGAGAGAAACATGGACAGACATAGAGAGACAGACACAGAGAGAAACATAGACGGACGTAGAAAGAGAGAGAGGGAGATAACAAGACAGACGTAGACAGAGAGAGAGAGAAATATGAGTTTTGGAGTCGAGTGCTGAATTGGGTGAATAGGGGCCGGGCAGGGTAAAAATGGCTATGGTTTGCACAGTCGCCTGAAACGCAAAAGGTCCCCGGTTCGAGACCGGGTGGACACACGTGTTGGCCTGGAGAGGGATGGGCGTCACCAGGCTGTACTTGCCCAGGACACGCCACAGGAAATGGTGCCCTGTGTCATTTAAGGATCCAACCAACCAGTGCCTTGGCAAAATACAAGAGGATAAATGTAAGCCAATCCCGTGGGTTTGGGCTGAGAGGGTCAGGGTTGGGTTTAGGGGTAAAGGTTAGCAGGTGAGGATAGAGAAGGGGTCTTAGACCTTTTTAAACTATAGTGCCCTCAGGCACCAAGTTGAAGACCTCTTGGAGTAGAGGATAGAGAAGGAGTTTGGGTTAATTTAAGAGTAGATAGGAAAGTGGTTAGGGAGTTAGTGGGTAGTTTGGGGTTAGGATAGGGTTAGGGGTTATTGTTAAAGGTTTAGGGGGTTAGGGTAGAGGATGGGTTAGGGTTGTGGGGTTAGGGTTTGAGTTAGAGTGACTTTGGAATAAATAGAGTGTGTTTGGGTTCATGGGTTGGGGGGATAAGGTTTAAGGGTAGAGAGTGAAGGTAGATGATAGTGAAGGGGTTAGGGTTAATTTGGAGTTAATAGGAAAGTTGGTAGGGGTTTGGGGTGTTGGTTTAGGTTAGGGTGTTGGGGTTAAAGGGTTAGTGTTAGAGGGTTAAGGAAGGGGTTAAGGTTAGTGGGTTAGGATAGAGGATAGAGAAGGGGTCTTAGACCTTTTTTAACTAAAGTGACCCCAGGCACCAAGTTGGAGACCTCTTGGAGTAGAGGATAGAGAAGGAGTTTGGGTTAACTTAGGAGTAGAAAGGAAAGTGGTTAGGGAGTTAATGGATAGTTTGGGGTTAGGATAGGGTTAGGGGTTATTGTTAAAGGTTTAGGGGTATAGGGTTACGGGGTTGTGGGGTTAGGGTTTGAGTTAGAGTGTGTTTGGATTTATGGGTTGGGGGGATAAGGGTTAAGGACAGAGAGTGAGGGTAGATGATAGTGAAGAGGTTAGGGTTAATTTGGAGTTAATAGGAAAGCTGGTAGGGTTTTGGGGTGTTGGTTTAGGTTAGGGTGTTGGGGTTAAAGGGTTATTGTTAGAGGTTTAAAGGGTTAAGGAAGGGGTTAAGGTTAGTGGGTTAGGATAGAGGATAGAGAAGGGGTCTTAGACCTTTTTCAACTATAGTGCCCCCAGGCACCAAGTTGGAGACTTGTTGGAGTAGAGGATAGAGAAGGAGTTAGTGGTTAGAGGGTTAGTTTGGGGTTAGGGGTTTATTGCTAAAGGTTTAGGTGGTTAGGGGGTTACTGGGTGGTGGGGTTAGGGTCTGAGTTAGCGACTTTGGAATAAATAGGAAAGCCGTTAGAATGTGTTTGGGTTGATGTGTTAGGGTTGGGGGATTTAGGGTCAAGGATAGAGAGTGAGGAGAGATTATAGTGAAGGAGTTAGGGTTAATTTGGAGTATATAGGAAAGTTGGTAGGGGTTTGGTGTCACAAGCTAGAAAATTGAGACAGGACCCAATAGCGTCCGTTTTATTGAAAAAGAGAGCAGTGCTTGCTTCCACGATCCGATGATCGACAGACACTGGTAGCAGGTGGCAGGAACGCCGAAGTGGCACTTCCGTGTCGAACGAGGGCAGCAGGGATACTGGTCGCTAGCCGGGACGGGAGAGCAAGGGCGGTATCGAGTCCAGAAAAGAGGTCGACAACAGGTATCAGGCAGGAAACGGGGCAAAACAGGTCGATGGTCGGGAAGGAAGAGCAGGGCAGAAACGGGTCCAGAAACAGGTCGGCAACGGGTATCAGGCAGGAGAAAACGGGGCAGGAAAATGTCGGTAGGTAAGGAGCTTGCCTAGCTGGGAGCATAGGTTCACAGACGGTCTGACAGCTTCCTCTTGGAACCAATCAGCGCTCAGGGCCAATTGGGCAGTCACAGGTGCCCTGAATCGGCAATCATGACATTTGGGGTGTTTGTTTAGGTTAGGGTGTTAGGGTTAGAGGGTTAAGAGGTTAGGGAAGGGGTTAAGGTTCAATAGGAAAACTGAAACACTTGATGAGAATGCAGGACTTATGTTTTTGGTCCAAGGACAGGAACAAAAAACTGAAGAGTGACACAGCAGAACCGCGAATTGCAGCGCTGTAATAAAGTTAGCATCCTAGAGCGTGACGGGCCAGACATCCCGTTGGGACCAGAGGGCATCGGGGCGGACCTCATCATTTTCCTTCATCACTGACACAAGTGTCTAGCACAGCATCGACTGCTATTTTTACAGAGAAAATCATTCCGTGTTGCACTATTTTAGATCACTCAATTCAAAATATAGACGTACACCAGAATTTTGGTTTATGAGGTTTGGGTTTTTTTACAAAAAATATTGGTCGATATATGAAGAAACCCCAGAGGATACCACTAGAGACTGCTCCTCGCTCAAGATTGCTCACCGCCAGCATCAGCTTGTCCAGTTTGTCCATGCAAACTATTACAGGCTAAAAACAATTTAAAAGTGCTGTAAAGAAAAAACGTGTGTACGTTGCTTTAAAATTAGAAAGATGAAGAACAAAGTAAGCAATAGAGAACAAGAGGGAACAGGAATAAGATAAAGAAAATCAAGGGAGAGAAGTGAGAGAGAGCAAGAAAGTGAGATAGAGAAAAGAGAACAGGAGAATGAGAGAATGAGCCAAAGTAAGAGATGGAGAAAGAGACGAGGACAGACAAAGAGACAGTGAAATATAAAAGTATGGAAAGAAATAAAAGAGAGAAAGCAAAACAAAGAAAAGCAGAGACAGAGAGAGAGAGATGGCAGAGAGGAAAAAAAGAGTAAACGAGAGAAAAAGAAGAAGAGTGAGAGAAAGACATATTCAGAAAGAGAGCCAGAGAAAAACAAAGAGTAAAATGAGATGGACAAAAAGTAAGCAAGAGAGGGAGAAATATAGCTCCAGTTGCTTTGTGAGTGGCGCCAGTGGGCATATTTTAAATTTCTGCAAGTTTTTCTCTTGTGCTTCTCTGAGTGTTAAAAACCTTGGCGGGCCTTATTTGACAGCATTGCTTTATACGCCTGCTCATGAAACATTCTATGTTCATTATTGAGACACTTTAAGATGAAAAGCCTCAGAACAAACGTTTTACCCAAAAGCTCTAGCAAAGCACTGCTAGCAATTTGATTGGGTGGGCAATAAGAATGAGCAGAGCTATACACAGGGTCCTCTTTCTCCTCGCCCAGGGCAGTCTGCACCACAGTTCAATACGTTGCTGTCCTCGTTTGCAGAATTTTGTGACATTTTTTATAATGGAACTTTGCTTGCACCTTGTTTCAGGACAAAATGAGCCTCAACAATCTTGGGTAACTGCAGGAGCAAAACTTGATTTTAAGTGGAGAAAATGAAAACTCAGAATAGCACCACAGTGAAAGAAAATGTGCTAAAGAATTAGTTTTTGTTTGGAGAGCGGGTTTGGCTGTTTTGATGGATTTTGTCTTTATAGATATGGTGTGGCTCTGTCTGAAAAAAATACCTATATTTGTACTTTTATGGCTCTTTTGTTTACTGCCTTTTTTTTATTGCTTTTAGGATCGACCTCCCCCCAACACACAAGCCCCCTCCCCCCTACTCGGAGCAAGCGCCCGCCGTCCCATTGCGCCCCCTGCAGGTGGGTCACCTGTGTCAGCAGGTAAAACCGGGACCCCTTCATCCTCAGCATCACGTCACGGACGCCGCTCAGAACCGGAAAACCGAACGATCTCGGGAGACCGCCCCGAACCGGCAAAAGACCCCCCATTCGGTGAGACCGCCCGGTAGACCCGAGTGGGTTTCTCACGGCAGGGGGTCGGACGGGGTTTACATTAACCCCCGCGAACACTACGTGTGATGTCACAAAACCGGAAAACTCTTGTCGAGGAAACTCCCCTGGGGGGTTTTCAGGAGTAAGGGTCTCCATCTTCTTGCCATAGATTGCCTCGCGCGTTAGTTTACATTTCGAAAGCACAAATCGAAGAGACCCCGGGCCACGCCCCTTTACAGTAATCCCTCGCCGTTTACTTATCGCTACTTTGCAGTTTTTTAGCGTGTGTGTTCTACAATCTAGTGCCCCCTAAAGGACAGTTGAGGTGCCTGCAGGCCCATTGTGATTTTGAGTCTATTGAACCCATTTTCAAGCATTAACCCGGTAATAACATAGTAACAACATAGTAATAACACAATAGCTTATTTTAGAAATTTAAGTAAATAAAATCCATCCATCCATTAACTGCACCGCTTATCCTCAGCAGGGTCACGGGAGTACTGGAGCCCATCCCAGTTATCTTCGGGCAGTGGGCAGGGGACACACAGACAAAAAAAATCTATTGGAGTAATGGTCATTTTTAAGGCAGCTAATTAAGAGAATACTATTCTTGTTTTTTTAAGCTACCTTTGAAGCTTAGTAGCTAGCTTTCTTTCCACCTTTTTAGCTATTTAGCAAGCTATCTAGCTAGCTTTTTACATTTGTTTTGCATGCTACCTAGCTAATATTTGACTTTTGTCCTTTATAGCTAGCTATCTAGCGTTCTTGGTCATTTTTAGCTAGCTATTTGGTCCACGCCAACCCACCTCGTCTCAATTTATTCAAAGTAACTCACCGTTCCTGAAAAATAACGCCGTTATTCCCAATGCTGCTTTTTGGGATGTACAACTAGGACTTTTTGGATCACACACAAAGTGCATTTCTCTTGTTTTACTTTCTACTTTGTACGCTACACTTAGTTTGAAAGTGAAGTTCAGCTTCATTTGGTACTGTGAATTATTTGCCAAAGTCTGCTGAGTTTACTGCAACAATATTCAGCAAGGACATCTCGCATTTCGGTTCGCCAATTGGAGAATGTATACAAGTATATTGTATACAGACGCTGCCCTACTTACGAACGAGATTCCGGACGGTCGTCGGTAAGTTAAATTTGTTGGTAAGTTGCTCCATTGCTATATTTTGTATGTTTAAGGTTTGTATAAGTAACCTGTATTGTTTTGTACTAAAAATATAAACATTTCATAAAGTAATGCTCTATAAAGTGAAGTTCAACTTACTTTTGGAAGATGCGTTTCAAGAGGTCCTCCTCCGTGGCTGAAAAAAAGCGATCCGACCATTTTCTCCACCGCATCAAGTTTTCTTATTCCACTTTCAGTTCAAAAGAGACAGCTCGCCTCTTCTTTACACTTGACATCAACCGTATCGGATGGATGCATGAGATATAAAACAGTAAATACGTCAAAGTTCTTAGCGCGCTAGAGATACAGTGCAGTGTGTATACACCCAAACCAGGAAGTACAAGCCGGATTTCTTCTTTGGAGTGGATGCTGGGTGACCTCTCACAGCGCCACATGCCTGGTAGTGGCAGAAAGGAGTACTACAGTACTGTCCTGTACTTGTAAAAGGTCCACTATACAAAATCTAACTTACAGCAATGTCGACACCCCGCAAAAAATGTTCGGATATACCGTTTTTCGTAAGTCGAATGGTCGTAAGTAGGGGAGCAAATGTGTATATATTTTAGGCTAGCTCATATAGTGAAAAAAATCCTAATTCCGGGCAGTCGTGCCTATTAACTCACAATTTTAATTGCGGGGTAGTTTGGCCTTCCTCACAATAATTCACGACAGCAAGCGATGAATTGTGCCTTCTGCTTCTTATTCTCATGGATGGATGAAGTGAAATCATTTGGCAGTGAAACAATGTGATTTTGTTTCTGTTCATGGTTTATTTCCAACATGAAAAACGTAAAACCTGGAGAATGATCACAGCATCGCTGGTTTCAGCCTGTAATCCATATCGCATTTATACGGGGTGCCGTCTGGGCCATCATTTTTTTTTACATATCTTTATGAACACAAACAAATCACCAGAGGGTGTGAAAGCGTTTGACATATGTTTATGGGTGTATTTCAACATCTATGCATGCATCTCAGCACTGTGAATAAACATGTCTCACTTAAGTGAATGAGCGCTTTTGACCAGTGTGTTTGGAAGCATTTGACATGGGTTTATGAGACCCTTTCAGTACTGTAAACTAGCATGCTGGTATGCCAATGCAAACCTTTGACCAGTGTGTCTAAGCTTTTGACATAGGTCTATAAGCCCATTCCAGTACTGTAAGTGACCTCGTTTGACAAGTGTATAAAAACTCAAACCTTTGACCAGTGTGTCTGAAAGCATTTGACTAGTGCGTGTAAGTTTTTGACATGGGTTTATGAGCCCATTTCAGTAATGTAAATGAGCATGCTGGTATGCCAACGCAAACCTTTGACCAGTATGTCTGAAAACTTTTGACCAGCGCATGTAAGCTTTTGAAATGGGTTTATGAGCCCATTTCAGTACTGTAAATGAGCATGCTGGTATAGCAACGCAAACCTTTGACCAGTGTGTCTGAGCTTTTGACATAGGTCTATTAGCCCATTTCAGTACTGTAAGTGACCTTGTTTGACAAGTGTATAAAAACTCAAACCTTTGACCAGTGTGTCTGAAAGCATTTGACTAGTGCGTGTAAGTTTTTGACATAGGTTTATGAGCCCATTTCAGTAATGTAAATGAGCATGCTGGTATGCCAATGCAAACCTTTGACCAGTGTGTCTAAGCTTTTGACATAGGTCTATAAGCCCATTTCAGTACTGTAAGTAACCTCGTTTGACAATTGTATAAAAACTCATACCTTTGACCAGTGTGTCTGAAAACATTTGACCAGCTCATGCAAGCTTTTGAAAAGGGTTTATGAGCCCATTTCAGTAATGTAAATGAGCATGTTGGTATGCCAACGCAAACCTTTGACCAGTGTGTCTGAAAACATTTGACTAGCGCGTGTAAGCTTTTGACATAGGTCTATGAGCCCATTTCAGTACTGTAGTTGAGCTTGTTTGACAAGTGCATAAAAACGCAAACCTTTGACCAGTCTTTCTGAAAGCATTTGACTAGTGCGTGTAAGCTTTTGACATTGGTTTATGAGCCCATTTCAGTATTGTAAGTGAGCTTGATTGACAAGTGCAAAAAAGCAAACCTTTGACCTGTGCTTGTAAGATTTTGACATTGGTTTATGAGCCCATTTCAGTACTGTAAATAGGCATGCTGGTATACCAACACAAACCTTTGAATAGTGTGTCTGAAACCATTTCGCCAGCGCAAATAAGCTTTTGACATAGGTTTATGAGCCCATTTCAGTGCTGTAGTTTAGCTAGTTTGAAAAGTGTATAAAAACGCGAACCTTTGACCAGTGTGTCTTGTCGCTGTTGCCATGGCGCCCAATTGGCCCCGCCCGTGTGGCGCCATCTGCGGCTCGTTGACAGATTTGCTTACCTTCTATTAAAGCTCAGCGCTCTCACACTCCCTTGGCCTGTCCGGCAACGAACCTCTGCCCCGCAAGGCGTGGGTTTTGACTCGGTCCTGTTTTCCTGTTGGTATTTCCTGTCTGGTATTGTTCCCGTTTATTTTTGTCCTGTTTATTATTCTCTTCAGTTTTCGTTCCCGTCTAGTTTGTCCTGTTTTATTTCGATATCCTGTTTCATTATTGATCCTTCCTGTCCGGTATGGACCCCGTCTGTCTGATATCTACTCTGGCAATCGTTATCGATCTCGTCGGCCTCTGGCTTCCTGTCATTCCACACCAGAGTGCTGCCTAACGTGCATGACTCCCCATTTCCCGTAAAATAAAAGGCTTGTGTGAGAAACGTCACGCATTTGGGTCCTGATCCTGTTCCGGTTCTTGACATATCTAAAACTATTTCACCTGTTTTTGACATGTTTCCTTTCACTCTTCTGTATAAGAGTATTTCAAGTGCTAGCGTGAGAGCCAATCCTGAATTATGGCCAAGACGCATACATTTTAAGAACGCTGTGTAAAAATTCGTCCTCAATCGATTAAAAAAAAACCCAATACCATTCTATGTTTGTATTTTGCAGAGATAATTTACTTTCACAAATCTGTAGCTGATTATCAGATACACTTATCAGGGAGATTATTTACATTATGAGTGTATGACTGCAATTTACACTTTATTGTAAGACTTTTGACAAGATTTGGAAAATGTACTTTTTAATTGTTTGTACAAAATAGTTTAGTAAATAAAGACTCAAAAGAGCATAAAGTATCTGTTTTTATTTCGAAGATTTTTATAATCACTGTCGGCCAGGGAAGATTTTAGGTTCAGAGCTTTGGGGGTGCTGAGCAAACTACAGCCCGTGGGCCACATGTGGCCCATCAGGTTTCTTCGTCCGGCCCACCCAACAAAATGGTCCAAATACAATGAAGATATATATATAATGGTAAATATAATATTGTGCATCAAAAATACTAATAATACAACAAGATTACTACAAAACGAAATCTCAAATTTAGTGCTTAAAACAGGAACCTAACATATTTTATTTTCATTCTGATAAGCTAAAAAAGAATATGGAAATACTACTACAGTAATACTAGGATATAAAAATACAATTACATAAATGATGCAACCGAAATACAACAAAAATACAACTACTGTAATATTAAAAAATACCACAACGATACTATAATGGAAATACTTTAAAATACTTCAACAGAAATACTACAAGAGTACAACTACTGTGTGTGTGAATTTCCCTATGGGGATGAATAAAGTATCTATCTGTCTACAGTAACATTATAATACAAAAATACCTCTACATAAATATTACGACAGAAAAATACTACGGAAAAAAGTACTGCAGAAATGCTACAAAAATACAACTACAGTAATACTAAAATAATATTACTGATGTACTACAAAAATTATACTATGGAAATATTTCAAAAGACTACAACATACTTCAAAATAAAAGTACAGTAATACTATAAAAATACTACATATATACTACAAAAATTTGATTGCAGAAATACTACCTAACTACTACAATACAACAAAAATACTAGCGACAACTACAAAAATAAACAATAATAGTGCAGCAATACAGTACTACAGAATTATGACTACAGAAATAAAATGAAGGTACAACTACAGTAACATAATACAAAAATACCGCTGCATGAATATTACGACAGAAATACTTCTACAGAAAAAGTACTGCAGAAATGCTACAAAAATAAAACTACAGTAATACTAAAAAAATGTTGGATATACTACAAAAATGGTACTATGGAAATTCTACAAAATACTACTGTAGAAATACTACAAAATACTTCAAGATAAAAGTATAGTAATACTATAAAAATACTACATATATACTACAAAAATTTGATTGCAGAAATACTACCTAAAGTCTACAACAAAAATACTAGTGATATTCTACAAAGATTTTACTATGGAAGTACCACTAAAATACAACTACAAAAATAAACGACAATAATAGTGCAGCAATACAGTACTACAGAATTATGACTACAGAAATAAAACAAAAGTACAACTACAGTAACATAATACAAAAATACAGCTGCATAAATATTACGACAGAAATACTTCTACAGAAAAAGTACTGCAGAAATGCTATAAAAATACAACTACAGTAATTCCTTAAAAAAATATTACAGATATACTACACAAATTGTACTATGGAAATACTACAAAATACTTCAAAATAAAAATACAGTAATACTGTGAAAGTACTACAGAAATACTACAACAATCTTACTGCAGAAATACTACACCAATACCACAAAAATACAACTGAAATAATGCTATGAATAAATATCCTACTTTGGAAATACCACAAAAATACAACTGCAAAAATACTACATAAAACACTACAAAAATAAAACGACGGTAACAGTATAGCAAAATACGACTACAGTGATACTACAAGTCATTTTTATTTGTATAGCCCTTACAAAAATTATACTATAGAAATACTACGATGCAAAGCTTGGACTCAAATGGACTGAACCCTTTCAAGGAAAAGAGAGTTATAAAAATACTATATGTTTTGGGTTTGCTCAAGTAGTAAACAAACATTTCTAGTATTCACTTAAGCTGATTTAGACGTCAGAGTTCCTCTGAAACCACGCCCCCCTTCCCACAAGACTGAGCGCTACAACAGCGACACTATGTGGTTACATGAAGAGCTGAAGGTACCGAACACCACTATTTTTCGCCAGTTAATAATTTTGCTCCTTTTATTATATGTTTTTCCACTAAGTCTTTTGCTCTTGCTACTGCTAGCTGCCCCACTTAACCACCAAAACGAGTTCCTTCTCTCAGAACAATTCGACATAAAATATAGTTGTAGTTTAATTTTTATAACCAAATGTTTGAGAAGTAATCGTGATTCCTCTTTTGAAGTGAGAGTATTTTAGCAAAGGAAATTTATATGATTTTTAAAGACCGCTGTGTAATATTTGACCACCAGATGTTGCTGTATTGTGTAGTGCTACAAAGCTCAAGGAAGAATATAAACTACGGAGGCTCAAGTTGACCATTCCATGCCATTTTTTTAGGTGAGCCTCATGTCAATATTCCTTCAACTATGAGTATATATACAATCAATATTGTTTGTCAGTTTGTTTGTTTTAAATTGAATGAGTAGTAAATATTCAGGGTTGGGTAAGGTTAATTAAACTTGATTACTTTCAATGACTTTTGGATGACTCCAATACCAAATATGCTAATAAAAGACAAAAGAAACTATCTGAATAAAATGACTCGTGCAGGCTTGGGGAGTAACGGAATACATGGAAGGGCAAAAATGATGTCGGCAAGCTGTTTGGATTTATTTTCATTTTGTTTCTGTCGCATTTGATATTAGTTTTGCCGGAGATCAAAGAGATCAAAGCCAGGAGAGAAAGCTTACCACGTGTTGTGAGTCATCATTTTATTCATATTGAGTTTCTTTTGTCTTTTATTAGCATATTTGGTATTGGAGTCATCCAAAAGTCATTGAAAGTAATCCAGTTAAAGTAACCCTACCCAACCCTGTAAATATTACACAATGTCAACTCCGTTTGGCTCTTGGGCAAAATCCAGACTTAAGTACACAATCCTTTGTAAAAGCAAGTCAGATCTGAAAATGTACTCTAAGTGTGTTCCTATTGTTGTCAACTGAGATCCCTTTAGGTCTGGAATTGAATGCAAATTTCATTTATAAACCTTAAGAAATCAATGGAAAGGAGTCATATTATTTATCCTCTGTGAAGAGCTGAGATTACCTGAGATGTCCATATTGTATAGACATCAATTTGCAGTTTTACATACCATTTGTCAGCAACCACCGCCAGGCCACGGACCAATACCGGGCCGTCGGGTATTTGTTACCATGCCGCATGAAAAAAACAATAATTATAATAATAATTTGCCCTCATTTTTTGCTTATACTATATTTATTCACAAAAAATGCAATTTTTTTCACCTCCAAAAATCTCAAATTTTGAGTGTTCATTTATTCAAGGATTTACGGTACTATATCACCATAATTGACAATGATTGACCAATATTGCTGACAAAGATTGACCAGCATTGGATGCAATGGGATTTGATCCTGGAGCGCAGCAGCGAGCGAGCCAAATCCTAACTGCTAGGCCACAAAGATTGAATGTGACATAGCAAAATGCATTCGATTTGATTTTAACTCTTGTTCATTTTTGACGCCCTTGACCACGGGAAGTCTCAAAGGTCTGTACAGACTACTATTACACCATCCCCTGATCTGAAACCTACATGAGGGCAAGGAAAAACTCAGCATGAGGAAAATGAAGAAACCTCAAAAATGGTAATCCTCCTTCCAGGCCAAAATGAATGTTGCAAGGGGATCGACAAACAATACACAGATATCAACAACAAGAAACATAGGCCATTCATAAGCTATAGAATAGAAGTGTGTTTTAAGCCTAGATTTAAACAGCTCCACGAGGTTGCAGATCGAATCTCAGATGGCAGGGCATTCCACAACACAGGGCCCGAATGGCTCTCGAGCCGGCAGATTTCTTCTTGGCTCTTGGGATCACCAGCATTTTCCGAGCGAATACTCCGAACAGAAACAGAGACGGAAAATTAAATCTAAAAGATATGAGATCATCACCCTATTGTTACTCACAGCACCTTGTTGTACAACATTGTAATGGAGCATTATGGGAAAGAGTTCAGCCAAAACAGTGAACAACAGGGTACCGTGAGTGAAAACAGTGTGACGATGCAATAAAATCGAATGCCGTTTCCTGTGTCATCTACATCCCTAGTGGTTAGTGATTACAAAATGGATTTAGGAACTTACAGTGCAGCAAGGCATTGAGGCTAGGACCTTAACTCGGGCCTTTTGGCTGAGAGTAGGTGTCCCGGCTCCTTGGCTTTGTAGCGTATTATGAACTGACCGATAACGGATAATGGATAACTAATAAAGAAAATAGAACAATAACCCTTAAAAATACCCCCCCCCCCCCATTCAAGTCAGGTAATATGTGATCTCCACTTCCAGTGGCTAGGACCTTGACTCAGCCTCTTGGCTGGGAGCAAGTGTCTCGGCCTAATGGGTTTGCAGTGTATTATGATTTGACCGACAATGGATAATGGATAATTGACAAAGGACATAGAACAATAAACCTCTACAAAAACCCCCATTCAAGTCGAGTCAAGTCATTTTTATTTGTATAGCCCTTAATCACAAAGAACAGTCAGCCTTAAATCTGTTCCATGGTACTAAAAATATTTTTAGACTACTGCTTTTCTCCCATTATACACGACTAGTTTTTTTCTTTTGTTCCTTCAAATCTAAACAACAAATAATCTTAACTCGGGACTAGGATTTTAGTCTATAGCTGCTTTATCTTGAAGCGAGACTAAATAAAGGGTCCTAAAGATTGCAATACCTTTTCATTTTGGGAAAGGTTTTCCTCTTCGAGCACACATTGTCCTTTTTATTCTTTCATATTCTGGAGACTGATTGTTTATTGCACTTAAAAATAGTGTGCACGATACGTTTTACCGATTTTTGATGTCAAAAGATTGGCATGGATGGTTTGAATTGATCTATTTTACCCTTGGTTGCTTAGTTGGGGTCTAAAATCAACCCCAGGGGTTGTTATTCAAAATTTTTACAAAAAACAAAAAAGTAATATTGTCATTAACCAGCAGGGTTGGGTAGGGTTACTTTAACTGGATTACTTTCAATGACTTTTGGATTACTCCAATACCAAATATGCTAATTAAAGACAAAAGAAACTAAATATCAATAAAATGACTACATTTAGTGCAGGTTTGGGGAGTAACGGAATACACGGAAGGGCAAAAATGATGTTGGCAAGCTGTTTGGATTGATTTTCATTTTGTTTCTGTCGCATTTTATGTTCGTTTTGCCACAGATCGAAGAGATCAAAGCCAGGAGAGAAAGCTTACCACGTGTTGTGAGTCATCATTTTATTCCTATTGAGTTTCTTTTGTTTTTGATTAGCATATTTGGTATTGGAGTCATCCAAAAGTCATTGAAAGTAATCCAGTTAAAGTAACCCTACCCAACCCTGGTAGCTGGGTAGGTAGGTAGGTAGCTGGTAGGTCAGTAGGTAGCTGGGTTGGTAGTAGGTAGCTGGGTAGGTAGCTGGTTAGTTAGGTAGGTAGTTGGGTTGGAAGGTAGGTAGGTAGCTGAGTAGGTAGCTAGGTAGGTAGGTAGGTAGCTGGCAGGGTTGGGTAGGTTTACTTTAACTCGATTACTTTCAATGACTTTTGGATTACTCCAATACCAAATATGCTAATTAAAGACAAAATAAACTAAATATGAATAAAATGACTACATTTAGTGCAGGTTTGGGGAGTAACGGAATACATGGAAGGGCAAAAATGATGTTGGCAAGCTGTTTGGATTGATTTTCATTTTGTTTCTGTCGCATTTTATGTTCGTTTTGCCGGAGAACAAAGAGATCAAAGCCAGGAGAGAAAGCTTACCACGTGTTGTGAGTCATCATTTTATTCCTATTGAGTTTCTTTTGTCTTTTCTTAGCATATTTGGTATTGGAGTCATCCAAAAGTCATTGAAAGTCATCCAGTTAAAGTAACCCAACCCTGTTAACTAGGTATTCCTCATAAAACATGTTTATAACATGAAGCTATCGGAAGAGTGCATGTACTAGTAGGTCATGCATCCCAAGTCATAAATCTTGACTTTACATGTGAACAGGAACATAGACCTGTTTCCACCTAAAAAACTACAAAAACTGTGATCCTGTGTGCATGATGTCCCCGTAATCCCGCTTTGCCCACACAAAGCGTTTCGTGAATCCAATAGCAGTTTCGTTTTGGGTCGTCATCCTGGGTTGGGGGGCTCCCCCAAACCCAAGGCACCATCTCCGAAGTTCTCCTTTCGACCCGTCCGAAGTTGTTTACTTCTCCTTGGTTTTCTGTTTGGAAGCTGGCGGGGGGGCAGCTTTGGAGGCCTGAGCACGGGCTGATTTGACCGCATCGTACACCCCCGAACACCTGAGCAACATTTCATATCAGTCAATGCATCTACAGGGCCTTGCAAAAGTATCGACCCCCAAGAACTTTTTGAGGTATTGTTATATTTCAGGCTTTAAACGTATAGATCAAAAAACAACACGAGACACAATCTGAAAAGAAACTACCTTTGAGTTAATACTTTGTACAAACTCATCTCATCTCATTAGCTGCACCGCTTATCCTCAGTAGGGTCGCGGGGGTGCTGGAGCCCATCCCAGCAATCATCGGGCAGTGGGCAGGGGACACCCTGAACTGGTTGCCAGCCAATCGCAGGGCACACAGGGACAGACAACTCGCTCGCTTATTCACACCTAGGGACAATTTTGGACCGGCCAATCCACCTGAAATGCATGTCTTTGGAATGTGGGAGGAAACCGGAGTGCCCGGAGGAAACCCATGCAAGCACGGGGAGAACATACAAACTCCGCACAGACAGTCCGGTAGCTGGATTTGAACCCACACAGTAGGTTCCCAGGACCTTAGAACTGTGCCGCCGTGCTGCCCTTGTACAAACTCCTTTCCCGAGAAGTCTTTGGGTGTGTCTTTATGTAGGGTTAAGCAATCTTAAAATAGAAACATTTGCCCATTCTTCTTTACAAAACCTCTTAAGCTCCTTAAGGTTTGATGCTGATGGTTTGTGCAAAGTATTTTTCAGATCTTTCTACAAATGCCCTATAGGTCTGGACTTTGGCTTGGCCATTCTAACACCTTTTATATTGTTAGTTTTATGTTTAGGGTTGTTGTTCTGTTGGAAGGTAAACCTGTGCCCCATTCTCAGGTCTCTTGTACACTCCAACCGATTTTCTGCTAGAATCCCCCTGTTTTTGGCCGCATCCATCTTTCCATTAATCGTCTTGCTGAAGAAAAGCAATCCCAGAGCATGATGCTGCCACCACCATGTTTGACAGTGTGTAGGGGGATTTCAGGGTGATGTGCAGTCTTACGTTTACGCCAAAAGTAACCCTTTGCTTTGAGCCCCAAAAGTTTAATTTTGGTCTCATCTGACCAGAGCAGTGTCTCCCATGGGCCTTTTTAGGGTGTACTCTTTTAGATAGGCATTTCTTCTTGGCTCTCTTCAAAAGAGGGCAGATCTATGCAGAGTAAGAGTTACCTTATGCACAGATTTTCCCACCTTGGCTATGGATGTCTGCCTGTCATGTGATGTAATCATGGGTCTGTTGGTTGCTTCTCTGATTAGTTTTCTCCTTGTTTGGGCTGAAAATTTAGAGAGACAACCAAGTTTTCATTCGTTTTCTACTCTCTCTATTTTATTATTATTGCTTGCAGAGTTTTCTGGGAAATGTGTAAATGTTGCGAAATAAGTCATCCAAGTCAACATTGGATCCTTCAGAAGTTATCAAGGAACTTTTGGAGTCAGTTAGCTGAGCTGAGAGTACACTGGGCCATTATTTTAATACTTTGCAGTTTATTTGTTGTAAATATAATATAGGATGTTGAAATAATTTAGTTCCGCTTGTTGATTGTGTCTCACATGCCGTTGAGCTTTAAAAAATATGGTTTTCTTTAGATTTGACTTGACTAGATTTCAGTTTGAAGCCTGAAGTGTGGCATATAATTATTGGGGGGAGCAATACTTTCACTAGGCTTGGATGATATGCACCAACTCATTTTTTGAAGAAGACGTACCAAGTATTGATTTTCTTCTCAATTGCTTTACAAGCTCTGATGATCCTCCTTATTCGTACCTGCCATGAGACAATACAAGGTTTAAAAAATAGATCTGTTATTGTAAAAAGAGATCCATGTTGTAAATGGTACCTGCTGTTTTTTGTAGAGTAGAGGAAATGAAAAAAGGGCAATCACAGCTAGAATATGAATACACACACAATTATGATGTTGAAAGACAACTAATGGGACAAAAGTACCAATTTTTTTGGCTTTATAAGGGGGGCGCTTGCGTATTTTTGACAATTTTTCTACTTTGTAATAAGAAAAGTTCTCATTTTTGTTTTCTAGATGAACATAATAGTTTAGAAAATGCGGTACCTTAAAACTAGAAAAAAAATCGAATTACTGAATATTCTGGCCACAGAAGAGGTACCAGGTGCACGGTCAAACTGCCTGACAATTACTTTTATACTAGGAGTGAGGTCCCAAAGACCAAAACCTGAAAGAAAATGAAACTAAGAAAGCTGAAGTGGAAATTCCCCAAATAAGGGTTTTCATCCAAACTTGGAACTGGAACTGATATGACAAACCCATTTTCTGGTTACAAAATAAATAAATTAAAAAAAAGACTGAGATAGTAAAGAATTTGAATAATAACTTTCCCCAAAAATTAAAATAAGGAAGTTAATAATTTATGACTATATGAATTGTAAACATAGTTATAGATAATTATAAAAAATGAAATAATAAAGAGAATATAAATTAAGAAATAATTGAATCAATCAATTGCCTGAAGTCACAAAAAAAACACAAATTGACCACCAATTCACTAAAACGCTGGAAATTGCCAAACGATGCCACAAGATGGCGACTCTTATTAGCATATTCATCTGTCCCAACGATGTACTTCAAAAATTGTTTCTCCAATGATATTTTTCATAAAAACAATGGCTTAATTCTGAAAAAATATAAATAAGCTGAGTTTAAAGGGACAGTGTGTTTTATTCAGCACCAAAGCTGTACCCTCAAAACCAACCTGGAGAGGGATGAGTGCAACCAGGCTGTACTGGCCCAAGACACACCATAGGAAGTAGTGCGGTTAAGGGATCAGTGAACAATGAACTACTAAGTTGTAAAGAAAACTTTATTTAAAATATATTATCCATTTAAAGATTAACTAATATGATATAAACGTGCATTTTTTTAAATTCTCGTAACCTAAGAAATCTGCATGTCTTCTCTAAATCAAGAGCCTCCTTGTCTGCCATCTTGCTACTACCCAAAATCAAAAACTTTGCTAAAGGGAAAAGAAAAACGGTGCTATATAGTCACTCTAAGTCTCCCTAGTTTGTGTTTCTCCTTGTGCTTTTTAGCACTCGTTTTCAGCAGCATCAAAGAACACAGCGACATCTAGTGGTCAAATAATGAACACTGTTACTTCAAAGGAGGAGAAAAATAGCTCCGAACTTACCGGCTATGACCAGGGTCAGTCCAGCGGTAAGAACGCCAACGTAGCTTAGCAGGTACAGCAGCAAAACAAACTAAGAAAGAAACGCAGCAAAATAATGAGTAAGATTTCCGAAACGAATTAAGCTTCCAAACATCCGGGCCTCCGACCTTGAGCGAGTCGATGACGCTGTCGATAAAAAGCAGGCGTTTTATTTCCGTGACGGCGAACGCGAGCAGCAGCACGACGTCCTCTACTAGAATCACCGTCTCCTTGTCTGTCAGAGAGCCGTCGTATTCCAGGTACGACCTGCAAACAATTTTGGATTCGTATTCATCAAAAGTGCATGTTAGCTTGATGCTACTGTAGGAATTCCTTGCTGGAGTTTGGCTACTTTGCAGATTTTTATTGATTATTGTGTGTTCTGCAATCTGATAGGCTAAGCCAGGAGTCCGGAACCTTTATGACACAAATTTGAGAGAGCCACACCATATATATAAAGACAAAATTCAACAAAACTCCCAAACTCGCTCTCGGACAAAAGCTAATTTTATTTCACTGTGTTAAGTGAGATGATTTGATAAAATATATGAAATAATAATTATGCAAGAGCCTGTGTCCCATATCTGTCATGAATCGGAACAGGAGGAGAACCCAGATGCGTGACTTTTCACACAAGCTCGAGGAGATCGATACCAATTGCACGAGCAGATATCAGACAGATGGGATCGATACCGGACAGGACTGGAAAGACAGGATTAATATCAAAACTGGATATCAAAATTAAACGGGACAAACTAGACTGGGACGAAACTGAAGGTTGATATTGAACAGCACAAAATGTACGGGAACAATACTGGGCAGGAAAGTAACTTTTTAAAGTAACTCATGAACCGGAACAGAATCGGGACGCAAATGCGTGACGTTCTCACACAAGCTTTTATTTTACGGGAAATGGGGAGTCATGCACGTTAGGCAGCGGTCTGGCGTGGAAAGACAGGAAGCCAGAGACCGACTAGATCTATACCAATTGTCTGAGCAGATACCGGACAGATGGGGTCGATACCGGACAGGACGGGGCAGACAGGATTGATATAGAAAGAGGATATCGAAATTTATCAGGACAAACTAGACGGGAACGAAAACCGGAGAGAATAATGAACAGGACAAAAATAGACGGAAACAAAACTGGAAACCGATATTAAACAGGGCAAAATTAACGGGAACAATATCGGAAAGGAAATATCAACAGGAAACACCACCGAGTCAAATTATTAATTAGTGATAGTATTAGCAAGCTAACAGTAAGTCAAGACATCCAGTCATTTTTTTCTCGTTGCATGGACTTTTTAGTAATTTTTATATAGTTTATATATTACTTTCTTGCTCTACCAATCAAATAAGGAACGAGATATAGGTTCATTTATTTGTAACTATGACTGTGCCTTAGCAGACACAATCTATCACTATCTATCTCTATCTATGTATCTCTCTCTCTGTCTCTTGCTATCTCTCGCTATCTCTCTCTCTCTCTCTCTCTCTCCCTCTATTATCTATCTCTATCTATCTCTCTATCTCTATCCCTCTCTCTCTCTCTCTCTCTCTATCAATCCCTCTATCTCTCTCTCTATCTATCTCTATCTCTCTCTATCTATTTATCAATCTATCTATCTCTATCTATTTATCGATCTGTCTCTCTCTCTCTCTCTCTCTATCTGTCTCTCTCTCTCTATATATATATATATATATATCTATTATCTATCTCTATATCTATCCCTCTATCTATCTCTGTAGCTATCTCTCTATCTATCTTTATCTCTCTATTTATTTCCATCTCTCTATGTCTATCTATCTCTCTATCTATTTATTGATCTGTCTCTCTCTCTCTCTCCCTCTCTCTCTATCTGTCTCTCTCTATCTCTCTCTCTAATTATCTCTCTCTCTCTCTATCTCTATCTATCTATTTATCTATCTCTATCTCTCTCTCCCCATCCCTCTATCTCTGTATCTATCTCTCTCTATCTATCTATCTCTATCTATTTATCGATCTGTCTCTCTCTCTCTCTCTCCCTCTCTCTCTATCTGTCTCTCTCTATCTCTCTCTCTAATTATCTATCTCTCTCTCTATCTCTATCTATCTATTTATCTATCTCTATCTCTCTCTCCCCATCCCTCTATCTCTGTATCTATCTATCTCTCTATCTATCTATCTATCTCTATCTCTCTATTTATTTCTATCTCTCTATCTCTCTATGTCTATCTCTATCTATTTATCTCTCTATCTCTATCTATTTATCTGTCTGTCTATCTCTCTATCTCTCTACCCTCTGTACAGTCAACAAGGCAAGGGGACTCACTGGAAAGGGTGCAACCCGGGGTTCCAACGCAGCACCTCCAGCAGCTTGTAGTAGAGTCGCAGTGGGAAGGTGACGCACATGACGCCCAAAAAAAGGTGGCAAAGCAGCGTGATGGCGCTCAACTGGAACAAGCTAGCCAGACACAGCACCAGGCCCGTGAACACCACACCGGTCCGGCTCGTGCTCCTCCAGTAGATCAGGTCCGTCACTGCACAGGAAAACGCACTTCCTCTATTTATTTATAAACTCACTTCATTGCTTTCCCCCCTTTCTTTTATATTCAAGCACTAAATCGATCAGCCATGACTTGTTGCCAGGGTCCGAAATCTACCTAGAGGCCTTCACAATCATCCCTGCAGGCCTTGTAGTATCAAATAAGCTGTTGCTTTAACCCAGTGTTTTCAAGCCTTTTTGAAGCAACGTACACTTTTTTTTATAAAAAGGTTCCGTGGCATACTGTCCGTCGAAAATGTTTGAAAATGAAGTTATGTCAAATATTTCACTGTACTACCTCATAAGCAGATAATTAGTATATAAAAAGAAATAATATTTCAAATAAAAAAGAATGATGTGCTTTATTTTTATTTATTTTATACAGCGCAATCTTAAACCGCTTTGTTAAACAAATTAAAATCAAATGGACTATGCTACCTCATGAGCAGATAATTAGTATATAAAATTCTACTGCCACCTACTGATATGGATGACTATTACAGTTCCTCGTCTAAATATAGCAAAAATACTGAATAATGGCCTGATTTTTTTGGAAAGTTAAAATTGGTCAAATTCCAGCGGCACACTAGACAAGGTCTCACGGCACACTAGCTGCTTGAAAAACACTGCTTTAACCAATCAGAATTCGAGTTGGCAACACCACGGCCTTCTAGCAGGCGTAGGGAAACGTCACTGTTTTCGCAAACTATGATTGGCTAGTGGGTGGTAATGCATCAAAGAGTACGAAAAAGAATGATTGGCTACTGATAGTGTGTACCAGTCAGAGCTAGCAAACTGTATATATATATATATATATATATATATATATATACTGTAGTTGTGTTGATTGGCGGTTTGAAAGTTTTCTTTTAAAGATATTTCGCATGCAAATTTTATATTTCAAAATTTTGAGCTTTTAAAGAGTCAGAGAGAGGTAATAGATTATTAAAATGTGTGACTGAGTATGTAGTCATTATTAGTTTCACTATTTAATCGTATATATTTGCTTTGATAATCACATTTTTCATGTAGTTGTTATAAATGCCCATTGTATTTATGAAGTATTTACTCAATGTATTCATAAGTATGTATTTTTTCATATCAGTGTAGTTACCCAGCAATAGTCTCAAATTATCATAAAACCGTGAAGATTAAAACAAAACATTTTTTTAATGAATGATTTTTTTACCCACTGTGATTCTTAACGATTCTTAACGTGTGCCCTGCGATTGGCTGGCAACCAGTTCAGGGTGTCCCCTGCCCACTGCCCGATGATTGCTGGGGTGGGCTCCAGCACCCCCGCGACCCTACTGAGGATAAGCGGTGCAGCTAATGAGATGAGATGAGATGAGATTCTTAACGATACACAGTCCCTTAAGACTTTTACATTAAGGCGGGACCTCAAACTGTCATCCCCCAGGCCGCAATTGGTCCAGGGGCCCGAGTTTGTGACCCCTAACTACACCTTTCAAGTCAGTCTATAGTGTATACTGCAGGCATGTCAAATTTACAGCCCGCGGGCCAGATCTGGCCAGTTGGATGAGTTAATACGGCCTGCCATAAATTTCTGATTATGTCAAAAAAGTCTCTGGGTTATTTCTATCAAAAGTTATGATTTTTTTTTAAATAAATGCAAACCAAATGCTCTCTTGGGCCGCTAGAGGGCAGTGTTGAGTTTGTATATAGCGTGGTGAGTTGGTTCAGGTGTAAAAGCATATTCATTTGACTTAAAATTCACCAGTTGATTTTAGTTTAGTTAAAATTTCATGTTCCAAACATGAAAATCGTTTTTTCCCATTGTATATGAATAAATGTGTTTAGACTAGATCCCTTGTCGATTCTAATATGTAGAGTAGGTTTCTCATGTAGGTTCAATTCTTTCCATCCATCCATTGTCTTCTGCTTATCTGGGGTCGGGTTGCAGGGTCAGCAGTCAGGGAAACCCAGACCTCCCTATCCCCAGCCACTTCACCTAGCTCATCCGACGGGATCCTGAGGTGTTCCCAGGCCAGCTTGGAGACATAGTTACTCCAGCGTGTCCTGGGTCGTCCCCGAAGCCTCCCTCTGGTGATACATGCCTGGAACACCTCCAGAGGGAGGCGTCCAGGATGCCTGAGCCACCTCAACTGGCTCTTCTCTACAGTGAGTCCCACCTGGCTGACCCAGCTTCTCACTTTATCTCTAAGAGAGAACCCAGCCGAGTCACCCTGCGGAGGAACCTACTTTCAGGATCTTGTTCTTTGGGTCATGACCCAAAGTTGGTGACCTTAAGTAAGGGTGAGAACGTAGATCCACCGATAAATCAAGAGCTTTGCCTTTCGGCTCAGCTCCTTCTTCACCACGACGGACTGGTAAAAGGTAGCCTGAATGCTAAAGCATAACTATAAGAAAAAAGCTAAAAACTGACGTTCTTTTACTGATCCGGACCACTTCGGAACCCAAAAGTCTAGCTCCGGCTCAGGAGCCAAACTGAGTTTGACATCCCTGGTTTCCTGTTTATTATTGCTAACAATTTTGGATATACAGTACATATTTTTACAGCTTTAGTGTTGTAAGTCCATTTGTTTTCTTACGTTTGCTGGCCATTTCGGCGCCGGTCCTGTTCCCGCTCCTCCGCTTCCGTCTCGCTCGCCGTGCTCCGCCGCCGCGCTAAGCTTTTTTTGTCCGCCCTCGGCCAAGTCAGCGATATAAGGACGCCGCGGCCTAATTTTATCCCATATTGAATGGCCCAACTTTGAATTCCCACACACACTCTGTGCACCCGCAAATTGGAAACATGATGCCTCGCATGTACTCATCATCCTTCGGCTTTCGGACACCTTCCCGTTCCCCCTTGAGAACGTATTTTCATTTGTGTTTCATTTACCGTATTTCCTAGAAAATAAGGCGCACCTAAAAACCTCAATTCGGCCAGCTATTTGAAAGTGCACTTTATAATCCGATGGATAAAATTGGAAAGTTACAATGAAATCATACTGTCAGAACCAGAACAGAAACAGGAAACACTCACGTAACGTTTCTCACAAGTTTTATTAGAAGAAGAGAAAGGGTTGCGCCCACGATCCGGGGATTACTGGACGCAGGAAGCAGGTCGCTCTGAACGCAGAAGTGGGACTTCCGTGGCGAGCGACGGCGGTGTCGGGAACAGAAAAAACAGGTCAGTAGCCGGGATAGAAGCAAAAACGTGGCCGGAATCAAAAACGGATCAGAATTCAGGACAGGAGAGTAGACATGGTCGAGATCAAAAACGGATCGTAATTCGGGACGGGAGAGCAGACGTGGTCGAGATCAAAACAGATCGCAGCGGGAGACGAACGAGCAAAAAAACGGAACAGGCGAGAAAAGGTTTGCCGTGTAAAAACAGAGATTCGCAGACGCACCGACAAAAGGGGACTGACAGGACCGAGTTTAAATACTGACAGGGAGCCATTCTGTCAACAAGCTGCAGCTGGCGCCATACAAGCTGGGCCAATTGGGTGCCATGGCAACCGTGACACATACGTAAACTGTTCTGCCTTTGAGAAACATTTAGAGTTGTGTTCTAGTGCCCTCTTGTGGTTAACGTGTTAATTATAGCTAAAAGATCTAGGGAGAATTGCTCTAAATTCTATTTATTTGGTTTACAATTAAATTTGGTGGTTATCAGGCGGATGTTGCTGAAGATCCCCCACCAGATAGAGTCCAAAATAGCCTCTTTTAGCTTTAAATTAGCGTTTTGTGCAGTCTATTGATATTGATGATTGATTGGTCTCATGTTTTAATGGTTTGCAGCCACATGCTGCTACGGTGCTTATGAAAAGGCATGTTTCCTCTGGAAATTTCCCCAAAATTATGCAATTTGTGCATTGAAACACACTACAGCCTGCATGTTGTTGTTCTTTTTTAATGGCGACACTAAAAACGAAATTATTATTGTTTTCAATTTATATATTTACGTATTAATTTACATATGTATTGATTTAAGGCCCAGGGAGTCACAGTCACTCAGGAACACCATGATTTAACTGGCTGTTTATAATTCCGTGCTGTGAGCCTGTAATCCTCTTTACACGCGTGTTGTTTATAGCTAGGTGGGCGGGGCTTAACGCCATGAGCGACATTTGGAGGCGGGCCTTAGATTGGCGCCCGCAAATAGCCTACCAATCACGAGACAGGTTGTGGTTACGTCACTGTGATAACGTCAAGGAGGTGGTGACATGTCATCGGAAGGGGAGCAGTGATGGGAATTCCGGCTCTTTTTATAGATACGGCTTTTTCGGCTCGGCTCAGTAAAAAGAGCCGACTCAGTCAGCTCCAAAACGCACTTCAGATTGTTTTAGTTGCTTTAATGTATGTATTACTATTTATTATGTAACATTTTGCGCAAAATTAATTCCAAAAGGGGGAAAATTATGCAAAAAAAAAACAAACCCACACACAAAAAGAAAAAAAGGAACAAAAGAATACAAAGTATTGTACAAAATAACATTAGAAAGGGGAAATTTGAAAAGCTTGGTGGGTGGAGTAACAAAAGAAAAAATGAAAAAAGATAGCACAAGAAAAAGCAAGTTTTGAAAATTAAAAGGATAGAAAAACTGGAAACAAAAGAATAAAAAAGGAAAATAAAAACAGAAAAGAAGAGAGAAAAAAATGATTTAAAAAAAGGAAAAAGGCAGAAAACACAGGTTTTCAATTAAATCTACTAAATTAAGCGTTTATGTTTCTAAACTTTAAACCTTTTCATACTAAGCAACTGTATCAACTTAGAACCACTGAAATAGTATAATTGAAATTTGGAAACTCCTAAATGTTTCTTTGTAATCAAAAGATTAATGATCTGCATCTATGTGTCATGTTCAGGAATTATTTCACTCCGTGTCTAAAATGAAATTTTGCCCATTTTTAACAGATACACTGATTATAATAGTTCTAATCAACCAATTGGAGGTCTTTATTTCGAAAAGCCTTAACAGGAACTCACTGGTCACAGGACCTACCTCCGGTGACCGTGAAATCATCACCCTTTAAAAGCAGAGGCACGAACAGCTTTCTCTCTCTCTTCACACGTGCTCGAAGGGGATAATTCCCTGGCCTGTGCCCCCGTGGGACAATGGCGACAAAGAAGGCCAAAATCCACAACCTTGTCCCTTCACCCAGGAAACATGTCAAAACCATCCATGTTTATTCTCCCTTTCCATATCCCTCGACTAAAAAAAGGAAAAATGGATGTGACTAAATGGATAGAGAGACTTTTCTGAGGAAAGGGTGGCGTTTCACCATGCAACTGTTATTTAAAAAAAAACAAATTCAAACAAAGAAGTTCTGCAAACCACCCACAAGGTGGCAGAAAAGTCTCGCAGGTTTCCACGTGTGGCAACAGACCAATCACAGGCCAGAAATTACACAGACAGGGCATAATATGTAATTCATTTTGGTTAAGGGATGCTTGAGCTGTATGCGCAGTGTATATAGCTGTAGCCTCACATAAAATACACAGAGGGGTTTAATTTTTTTACTACTTTTTACTTCTACTTGAGTCATCTTATTTGGCAGTATCAGTACTTAAGTAGGATTTTTGGCTACCCTCCCCACCTCTGCATACAACTTATTTTTAAAGTAACTCATGAACCGGAACAGGATCAGGACCCAAATGCGTGATGTTCTCACTCAATCTTTTATTTTACGGGAAATAGGGAGTCATGCACGTTAGGCAGCAGTCTGGCGTGGAAAGACAGGAAGCCAGTGACCGACGAGATACCAATTGTCCGAGCAGTTATCGGACAGATGGGGTCGATACCGGACAGGACTGGACAGTCGAGATTGATATCAAAACAGGATATCGAAATTAAACAGGACAAACTAGACGGGAACAAAAACTGGAGAGAATAATAAACAGGACAAAAAAAGACGGGGAAAAAAACTGGAAACTGATATTAAACAGGACAAAATAAACGGGAACAATACCGGGGAGGAAATATCAACAGGAAACAGGACTGAGTCAGAACCCACATCTTGTGGGGCAGAGGTTCGTTGACGGACTGACAAAGGAAAAATGAGAGCACTGAGCTTAGACGGAAAGCCAATCTGTCAACGAGCCGCAGCTGCTGCCACACGGGTGGGACCAATTGGGCGCCACGGCAACTGTGACAGTAAATAGTTACTTCCCTGGTAACAAGTTACTTTTCTGCAGAGTAATTCAGTCAGTCAATCATTTACTTTTTGGGAGTAGTGAGAAACTGGAAGTAATTTCGTTTTTAAAGTTCGACGAATCACATTAGCTCAGGAGGTAGAGGTCTTGTCTTGGGATCAAGAGGTCGCAGGTTTGATTCCCGGCTCCTCCATGGGCAAGACACTGAATCCCTAATGCCCCCAAGAAGCAGGTCGGCGTCTTGCATAGCTGACTCCCTATTGGTGTGTGAGTGTGTGTGTGAAGCACATTGTAAAGTGCTTTGGGAGGTCTTCATTGACTTGAAAAGCGCTATAGAAATGCAGATAATTTACAAGAGACAAGTAAGCGCCTCAAAGGGAACAGGCTCTTGTTTGGTATAGGGAGCCGGCTCCCGTCGCTCACTTCTGAGAGTCCGTTCAAAGAGCCATTTCGTTCGCAACCGACGGATCAGTAGCCATTTCTCATCGGAGGAGAAGCGAGGGAGGCAGGAGCGCAGGAGAGAAGGGTCTTCAGCGACGTCTCCAGAGACCACACAAGAGGAGATGAGCGGGGAGAAGAAGACGGCAGCATCCGTCCCATTCAAGACTGGGCGGCGGCGGCAGCACCAGCAGCAGGCCGGAAGAGCAACCTCCCAAGCATGAGGACGTCCAGGAAGGGAGGCGTGGAGATGCCCTCCTTCGTGCGCCAGCTGGTCAAAGAGACGGAGAAGAAGGTCAGCTCCTTCTTCAAGGTGGCGCGAGGGGGCGCAGCCGAGGGGGAGGGAGGAGACAAGGAGGAGGTGATGCCCAGCCCTTACCTGGAGCGGCCGGTCTTGGACAAGTTGGCGGAGGAGGGATGCACGCGCCGGGGGCTTACATACGCCCTGGGGAGCATGCAAGGATGGAGGGCCAACATGGAGGACCGTCACAACTGCGTGCCCCAGCTGGGGGCGCCGCTGGCGGACTGGAGCTTCTTCGCCGTGTTCGACGGCCACGCCGGCAGCGCCGTGGCGCAACACTGCTCGCGGCATCTTCTGGGGCACATCCTGGCTGCGGGTGAGGGACGATCGCGGACACCGGGAGGCCATTTTGGGGTTGAGAGCATAAAACATAATGAAGATTCATATACAGGGTTGGGTAAGGGTTACTTTAACTGGATTACTTTCAATGACTTTTGGATATGCTAATAAAAGACAAAAGAAACTAAATATGAATAAAATGATGACTCACAGCACGTGGTAAGCTTTCTCTCCTGGCTTTGATCTCTGGCAAAACTTACATCAAATGCGACAGAAACAAAATGAAAATCAATCCAAACAGCTTACCTTACCGACATCATTTTTGCCGTTCCATGTATTCCGTTACTCCCCAAGCCTGCACAAAATTGAGTCATTTTATTCATATTTAGTTTCTTTTGTCTTTTATTAGCATATTTGGTATTGAAGTCATCCAAAAGTCATTGAAAATAAACCAGTTAAAGTAACCCTACCCAACCCTGAGAAAGAACTAGAAAGAATGACACCGAAAGAGAAATAGAAAAGAGAAGGAGAGAAAAGAAAAGAGGGAAAGAGAGAAGGGTAAAGAGAGAGTGAGAGAGAGAAAAGGAAAATATGAAGAAGGTAAAAGACAAAAAGAGAAAGAGACAAAGAGGAACAAAGAGAAAAAGAATAGACAGAGAGAGTGAAAGAGAGAGAGATAGAGACTGAGAGAAAAATGGAGGGAGATAGAGAAAAAAAGAGAGAGAGTAAGTGAGAAACAAGATATAAAAAGAAAAAATAGTAAGAGAGAGGGAAGAAAGACCTGCAGGATTGGGTAAGGGTTACTTTAACTGGATTACTTTCAATGACTTTTGGATGACTCCAATACCAAATATGCTAATCAAAGACAAAAGAAAGTAAATATGAATAAAATGATGACTCACAACATGTGGTAAGCTTTCTCTCCTGGCTTTGATCTCTTTGATCTCCGGCAAATCGAACATCAAATGCGACAGAAACAAAATGAAAATAAATCCAAACATCGTTTTTGCCATTCCATGTGTTCCGTTACTCCCCGAGCCTGCACAAAATATAGTCATTTTATTCCTATTTAGTTTCTTTTGTCTTTTCTTAGCATATTTGGTATTGGAGTAATCCAAAAGTCATTGAAAGTAATCCAGTTAAAGTAGCCCTACCCAACCCTGTTCATATATATATATATATATATATATATATATATCTGCAAAATTACTACAAAACGAAATACCAAGTTTTGTGTTTAAAAGCAGGGTCTAACATATTATTTTGAAAAAAATACCACAAAATACTCGGACAGTAATACTACAATACAAAAAATACGACGACAGAAGTATTACAACAGAAATAATACAAAATAAACAGCAAAAATAAAATAAAGAATTATTTAAGAAATATTCCAAAAATACTGATAAAGAAGTACTTCAACAGAAATACTCTAAAAATAGTTCTGCAGAAATTTTATGACAGATATACTACAAAAAGTATACGATGGAAATACGACCAAAATACTACAGATATGCTACAAAAATTATACAATCAAACCGCTGGCTTCGTTTGCAACGAAAAAAACCATACCGAGATAGAGGCTTCTGCGGCGAACTCGTTTGACTCGATTGATTTGCCGTTTCGCGATCGTCGGTGTATACCGGACAGTACCCATCATTGACAAATTTGCGTTTTTCCGTACGGATTTTCTTGTACGTCGTCTTAAAATGCATAATAATAGTACTTTGTGCGGCAAAAACGTACAGGTTGACAGGTGTGTTGTACCAACTCGATCATAAAGGTGATTCTGAGACTAAAACTGGGGTCCGTACCGACAGATGGCCTGGGGCCGGAAGACGATCCGGACGGGGTAAAAGCGGCCCTGACGGAGAGCTTCCTGCAAACGGACAGACATCTCCACGCCGTGGCTCGCCGCGAAGGTTGGGAGCGAGGGGGCACCACGGCGGTGGCCGCCCTGGTCTCGCCCCGCCGCATCTACCTGGCCAACTGCGGCGACTCCAGGGCCGTCCTGTGCCACTCGGGCCAGGTACGCTTCTCCACCGAGGACCACAAACCCTACAGTCCCCTGGAGAAGGAACGCATCGAAGGCGCCGGGGGGACCGTGTCTCTGCAGCGGATCAACGGCTTCCTGGCCGTCTCCCGAGCCCTGGGCGACTTCAGCTACAAGGGGGCCGAAGACCGGCCCCCGGGCGAGCAGATGGTCTCGCCCGAGCCGGAGGTGATCGCCCTGGAGCGCTCGTCGGCCGACGAGTTCTTGGTTCTGGCCTGCGACGGGGTGTGGGACGCCCTCAGCAACGAGGAACTCTGCGCTTTCGTCCGAAGTCGCCTCCTGGTGTGCACCGATCTGAGGGACGTCTGCTCGCAAGTCATTGATCTCTGCCTCTACAAGGTCAGAACTTTTGAGGGAAGTAGCTAAAAGATCGTCGGTCAGTAAGACTGCAACTAACGAGAATTTTATTAGTTGACTAGTCACCTACTATTTTCGGAGCAGACCTTATTGCGTCCCTCCAAAACATAAAAACAACATGCAAGGAGATCTTGGCGGGAGAGGGAGAGCCGTTTAATTATCTTCGTCAGAGTCCAAAACAGAGTTCTCATTCGTCTAAGAGACAATCAGCTTTTTTATACCTTCAGACAACATTTCATGTTACTTAGCGCGTCCCCCTCGCGATGACGCACTTGCTTTTTCCTCAATGTGCATGCTTTACGATAATTGACAGTTTTTTCAAAATGTTTTCGTCCTCTTTCGATTCTCCAAAGTTACACAATTTCCAAGAAACTCGTTGGGGTCGGCCTGACACATCCAAATTCCTGACTTGACCGCTTATTCCATGCCAAGCAGAATGTTATTACTTGGCAGCCCAAGACGAGTCTTATTAATAATAACACTCGCTGACATTTAAACTCGGGAGAAACAAGCCTGGAATTTCCCGTCTTAAACTAATGTGTTCTCCTTATGTCTAGCTCGACTCCAATGAACCACAACAATATTTAAACGATTAGTCAAATTATCAGAGTTCATTTTTTTCTTAAATTTAGCATGAAGTTGATTTAATTATACAGTAAAACACAAGAATACACAGGTTTATCGACAGTATCTAAAACTCACGAGAAAAAGTTAGCTGACTCCACCTCTGAAAAGTTGCCTGATCAGCCATATAGTTGCCTGCCCCATTTTTCACAATTTGAAACAAAATAAGACGACTCATTGCAAAAAAAACATTGTTGCAAAGTATTAAGGATTGATCATCAGAATATATAACAGAACAACAATTCAAAATTAAGTTTCTTATAAATCTACTTCTAACATTCATTGCATGTATATGACATGGCTGTTTCCATCTGCCATCAGTATGTTCCTGTATTTACTCATCTTCATTCATGCAATGTTTGCCACAAGCCACGTGAACTCCTCTTTCCACGATGCTTTAAATGTACGTTTACGTTTTGTAGCGTCATTCATTTTGTTAGCTTCTTTTGAATCTTTCTTCTGGGGCTTTGGCTTGATTCCTAACCACTTATCCATTTTTCTTGTGTTCTCTGTGTGCCTACTTTGGAAAATGATATGCAAATGCACGGCCTTATGTCGTAGACTGCCCAAAACATATCAAAGAGCTTTCTTTTCAGTTTACATGAAATACATTTTAGAATATCAACCATCACAATACATTTTTACATCCATTTTAACAAGATACTTTTAACAAGAGATCGTATAGTGTTTTTTTAACGTTTACAATGTATTCAACATATTTTTCTTTAGTCTGAATTTCAACCAACATCATCCTTTTTATATGTATGAGAAAATAGAAATAATAACAATAATGAGTATAAAAACGGGTACAATTTGCCTGCAGATGAATGAGTCACAACACGTGGTAAGCTTCTCTGCTGGCTTTGATTTTTTTGATCTCTATAAGGGGAATTAGCATTTTAGCACAACATGCAACGTCCAGCAAAATTAACATAAAAGATGACAGAAACAAAACGAAAATAAATCCAAACCGCTTGACAACTTCAATCACATTACTGTGCATGTTGAGAGATTTGTCAGCTATGGTTTTAATGTTTGAAATTAACTTTGTTTTGCGGAGCACCAAAAGATAGTGTTTTACCGTTGGCAGCTCGTTGTAGACTGCCAAAAAACCCCACCTTCCTGTCTCAAAGTCTAAAGCTAAAGCAAACCTTACCTCATACCAGCAGGTGGCACTGTTTGTCATCATTGCAGGACACTTAAATGAAATGAAATGAAATGATCTGCATTTATATAGCGCTTTTCAAGTCAAGACTTACCAAAGCGCTTTACAGTGTGCTTCACATTTCCCAATAGCGGCCGTGCAGCCATGTAAGGCGCTAACCTGCTTATTGGGGGTGTTAGGGGTTCAGTGTCTTACCCAAGGACACTTCAACATGTAACACGGATGAGCCGGGAATCGAACCTGCGGTCTCTTGATCCCAAGACGAGCTCTCTACCTCCTGAGCCACTATATTTCAGCAGGAATTTCAATAAAACACAAGTTATTATTACACCCGTTACATATATATAATTTTTTTTTCGATTGTTATTATTATTTTTTTCTTGAAAAAGTTGTCGGCCACCCGGGCGGAGACGTTTTGTAAGTTGTTCGCCTGATGTAAAAGATGCACGCCCTATCCAAAACCAATTCGACACTGTGCTTGGTCAGTACAGACCTAAATCCACAAATAAGCCTCTGTCCATGATTAGGGATAGTTAAATCTTTGCTAGAGATTCTGGGTAAAACATTTGTTTTGGCCTAAAGTTTTTTGAGGGGCTTTTCATTATAAAGTTTGACTCGGTCCTGTTTCCTGTTGATATTTCCTGTCCGGTATTGTTCTTGTTTATTTCGTCCTGTTTAATATCGGTTTCCAGTTTCGTTCCCGTCTAGTTTGTCCTGTTTTGATATCAATCCTCTCTGTCCCGTCCTGTCCGTTATCAACCCCATCTGTCTGACTTCTGGAAAGAGAAGTCAAACATTTACAATTCTTTTACAATGTCAACATTTGTTTTAGCCTAAAGTTTTTTTGAGGGGCTTTTCATTATAAAGTTTGACTCGGTCCTGATTCCTGTTGGTATTTCCTGTCCGGTATTGTTCTTGTTTATTTCATCCTGTTTAATATCGGTTTCCAGTTTCGTTCCTGTCTAGTTTGTCCTGTTTTGATATCAATCCTCTCCGTCCCGTCCTGTCCGGGATCGACCCAATCTGTCCAACTTCTGAAAAGAGAAGACAAACAATTACAATTCTTTTACAATGTCTAAAAAAATACAAATTTGGAAAGGTTTTAGTGTTGTAAACTGGTCGTCTTCAAATAGGCACCTTTGGAAACGCCTCTAGAAAAATGTGTCAAATATGATGTCTAGTTTTTCAAATTGTGATGAATCAATCAAAACGCGTAAAGAGAAAAAGGGCACGTTTACATGTTGTCATCAGAGCTTTATTTTTGGCCTTGACTGTCACATCCATCATGTCACCGTTATGTAAGAACGCGCAAGTGCGTAAATCCATAATAACCTCAAAATGTCACTGCTTCTTCAGCGTGCGTGCATTTCTGCGCTCCACTGCGTGTGAAAGGGAAAAAAAAAACAGGAATTGGCAGCGATGTTTGAAATGGTGACGTCGTTATTTTCCATCACAGGGCAGCCTAGATAACATCAGCATCATCCTTCTTTGCTTCCCTGGCGCCCCCCAGCTGTCAACTGAGGCATTGCACCAGGAGGCCGAGCTGGAGGACCTGCTGGAGTCCAAAGTTGCTGGTATGATGTTTTCTTTTCTGAAAATGATCTGTGTCTTCTTCTATGACAAAATTAGCGTTATTTTTCACCACAAAATAGTTCTGTCATGATTACCGATTTGAATCACCTGTGTTTGCTCATTTGGCGCCAATCTCCGCGATCTCTGATTGGCTCCCTGTCCCTATTTAAACCCAGTCCTGTCAATCCCCTGTGGTCAGTCTGTCTGCGAACCTCTGTTTATACAAGGCAAGCCTTTTTCGACCCTGACTCCTGTCATGTCTGGCGCGGTTGCCATGGCGCCCAGCTTGCCCCGCCCATGGACACCGGCTGACTCGCATTGACTGATTGCTTCTTGACAGTATTTAAAAGCGTTCCTTTGAAGGGTGCGTTGCTGGATCGTTTGTCACACTTTGGTGAGACTTCGGTGAGATTTCAGCAAGTTCTGTTTAATTCTGAGAAATGCCTAGTCTGTAAATCTGCCTGCGTTTGATCCTGTTTTGTTTTTGGTCTGATCCGTTTTGGACAACTTTACTTTTGTTTGGATTTCTAATCCACTCCGCGACCATCGATCCCCGGATCGAGTGTGCGCACCCTCCTTTGCTTTCTCCAATAAATTGTGTGAGTAAGTCTACGCAAATGAGTTTTTACTTCCTGCTTCCCGCTCCGCTAAGTGACAACTCCCGCCTGTCACGTTTTTGCTCCCGTTTGTCTACGGCTACGACCTGTTTTGATCCTGACTACGTCTACTCTCCCGTCCTGGCTTACGACTCGTTTCAGACCACGCTTTGCTCTCCCAGTCCCGGCTACCGACCAGTTTTCCGTCCCTGACCCCGCCATCGCTCGCTACTTCCGTGTTTGGATCACAATCCGATTGGGGGAGCGACTTGCTTCCCGTGTCCAGCGAGGATCGGATCGCGGGCGCTGCTCTTCCTCTCCTCTTCCTTTCAATAAGACTTGTAGTCAACGTTACGCAATTGGGTCCTGTTTCAGTTCTGGTCCTTACAAGTTCTTCTGTGGCTAAAACAAGAGTGTTCTGAAGCTACCCAAATTTTCTGTTGTTTACAACGCCACTTTAGCAAATTATTGTTTTTATGAATACTGAAAAAAAAGAGAGGAAAATATAAACAATAATAAATTTTGTGAAATATGGAAAAAAAATGGTCAGAAATCTCATCTCATCTCATCAGCCGTACCGCTTATCCTCATTAGGGTCGCGGGGGGGCTGGAGCCCATCCCAGCCATCTCCGGGCAGTGGGCAGGGGACACCCTGAACTGGTTGCCAGCCAATCGCAGGGCACACAGGGACAGACAACAAATCTGTTTGTCGTAAAAGAAAAGTGTAATGCTTAGCTGCATTTTTAATGAGATACAAAACGCTTCACTCAGTAGCTCCGGCCGTTTTAAACATGTTCAACATGCATAAACATTAAATGGAAATTTTCAACTACAGTACTGTGTCAGGACCAACGGACCTCTTGTACTGTGATTGTGATCGGAACATGAGCGATGGTGGTGTCAAGGACGGAAAAACAGGTCGATAGCCGGGACAGGAGAGCAAAAAACGTGGTCGGGGTCCTAGGCGAGTCGTAAGCCAGGAAAGGAGAGTAGACGTGCTCGGGGACGAAAAGAGGTCATAAGCCGGGACGGAAGGGCAGACGTGGTCAGGATCAAAACGGGTCGTGGCCGGAGACAAACGGGAGAAAAAACAGGATGGGCAGGAGTCAGGGGTCGAATAAGGCTTGCCTTGAAAAACAGAGGACAACCTTCACGAGATATCTTAACTTTATTTGAGAACACTATAAAAGCCAATGGAACTTTGAACGTGTCCGAATGCAATAAAGCGCGTTCCCTTTTTGCCATATCTTGTCTCTGCGTATTTTTTGGGGTGACGCCCAACGACGTTCAAAACCCTTTATCACAGTTGCCCTTAGAAAATGCAACAAATATATTCTATGTCTTCTGCACAACAGAGATTTACGACGATCTGTGCGCCAGAGGAGAGGATCCGGATTTGCTGTCGGTCCTCACTGTCCTCGCCGCTAGCACGATCCCTGGATTACCACCAGGGGGCGGCATACAGAGCAAGTGAGAGCCCGTGTGTGAAATGGTCAAATGCATGAGAATTCACAGTGTTACCTTTTTTGGGAAGACTTGAGCGAACCAATTCGTTTTTAATTCCTTCCTGTTGCTCATTACGTGTGCGATTTGAGATACAAGCACGATCCTGGCACGAATTTAGCTCGTAAGACGAGGTATCACTGTAAGAAATGTGATTTCTTTGTGCACTCACAGGAGGAACTGCATTATCTCGGCTTACTATCAACAGCGGGAGATGCACAATCCTACCCTGGCGAATGTAAGAACAAAATAAACAAACAAATCCATAACATTGTTTGCATTTACTCCATGTTTTCTTTGGTGTCACCTAGGAAACGGAGGGCACGTGAAAAGAATCAACTGCCAACGAAGGGATTGTATTTATTGTCTATAAAACCTTCTGATTCCTTTTTCTCCATTGACAAAATGGAAGCCAAGATGGCCCCTCTGTTTACATCAGGGGTCTCCAACGTGGTGCCCCCTAGGGATAGTCGAGGTGCCTGCGGACCTGTTCTGAAAATCAGTGCTTGGTCATAGTGATTTTCTAGTAAAATATCTTTTTTATTGGTTGACTTAATTTATTAGTAGTCATTAACATTGTAATAACATATTAACGATACAGTAATAAAATTTTTAATTATAATTATTTTAGAAAATCAAATAAAAGAAATCCTATTCAAGTATTGATAATAATAATAATAATAATAATAATTTCCTTGTATTGTCATTCTGTGTAACAATGTACACAGAACGAAATGTCGATTGCACCTGACCCGTTGTAGCGAGCCGATGCAGCCGCAGCCAACAGGGGGCGCCGCCGACCACTTTTTAAGTCTAATGATATTGATAAGAATAGAGTGAGAATCCATACAAGTATTAAACACATTTATTTATTAATCTTTTTAATGATTTATTTGACAGAAAATACGAAAAACAAAATTCCAATATATGGATTTTATGAAGCGAATGAGCAAAATATGTGAAGTTATGTTTTAACTCTGTAGCCAGCTATTTTTGTACAATTTTAACTTTTACATAAGCTATCTAGCTAGCTTTTTACATTTTCTTGCACACTATCAAGCGAACATTTTACTTTTTTCAAGTCTTAAACTAAATTTTGGCCTCATCTCTAGCTAGCTACTGTATCTAGCTTCCCATCCAACTATTTAGATAGCTTTTTACTATTTAGCTAGCTATCTAGATCCCTTTTTGTTTACATGTTTACCTTTCTAGCTAACTATCAAGCTACCTTTTCAGTTATTTAGCAAAGCTAGCTAACTATCTTTTTACATTTTCTTGCACACTATCGAGCTAACATTTTACCTTTTTTTGCATGTTGTAAACTAAATTTTGGCCTCCTCTCTAGCTAGCTACTGTATCTAGCTTTCCATCCAACTATTTAGATAGCTTTTTACTATTTAGCTAGCTATTTATATCACTTTTGATTATACATGTTTACCTTTCTAGCTAACTATCAAGCTACCTTTTCAGTTATTTAGTAAGCTATCTAGCTAGTTTTTTACATTTTCTTGCACACTATCGAGCTAACATTTTACCTTTTGTTAAAACTAAATTTTGGCCTCCTCTCTCACTAGCTAGTGTATCTAGCTTCCCATACAACTGTTTAGATAGCTTTTTACTATTTAGCTAGCTATCTAGATCCCTTTTGGTTTACATGTTTACTTTTCTAGCTAACTATCAAGTTACCTTTTCAGTTATTTAGAAAGCTACCTAGCTAGTTTTTTTACATTTTCTTGCACACTATCGGGCAAATATTTTACCTTTTTTAACTAAATTTTAGCCTCATCTGTAGCTAGCTACCGCATCTAGCTTCCCATCCAACTATTTAGATAACATTTTACTATTTAGCCAGCTATTTAGATCCCTTTTTGTTTACATGTTTACCTTTCTAGCGAACTATCAAGTTACCTTTTCAGTTATTTAGCAAGCTATCTAGCTAGCTTTTTACATTTTCTTGCATACTATCGAGCTAACATTTTACCTTTTTTAAACTAAATTTTGGCCTCCTCTCTAGCTAGCTACTGTATCCAGCTTCCCATCCAACTATTTAGATATATTTTTACTATTTAGCTAGCTATTTATATCACTTTTGATTATACATGTTTACCTTTCTAGCTAACTATCAAGCTACCTTTTCAGTTATTTAGCAAGCTATCTAGCTAGCTTTTTACATTTTCTTGCACACTATCAAGCTAACATTTCCCTTTTTTTTGCAGGTCTTAAACTAACTTTTGGCCTAATCTCTAGCTAGCTACTGTATCTAGCTTCCCATTCAACTATTGAGATAGCTTTTTACTATTTAGCTAGCTATCTAGATCCCTTTTTGTTTACATGTTTACCTTTCTAGCTAACTATCAAGCTACCTTTTCAGCTATTTAGCATGCTGTCTAGCTAGCATTTTACTTATTCTGCATGCTACCTAGCTTTGTTTTTAGCCTTCCATCCAACTACTGTGATGGATTTTTACTCTTTTAGCTAGCTATTCAGCTGTTTTTTACTTGTACCTTTCTAGCTAAGTATCAACTTACCTTTTTAGCTAATCAGCAAGCTATCTAGCTAAGTTGCTATGTTAGAAATTAGCCCTTTGCGCTAATTAGAAACAAAAAGTATTTAGCCGCTTGAAAAAGGTTGGAGACCCCTGGTTTACATTAACCTAGCAAGAAGCACTTTGTGGTCACAAATACAATGCAAAGTAGGAACGTGAAAGCTCCATACTGTCTATATTTGTACAATGATAGGACGATACTCAGCGATACTGACCCAGCCATAAACGTCTGCCTCAAATCCGGTCAAAGCGTAGTAATACAGGGTTCGTACGGGTGCTTGAAATCCTTGAAAATGTTTGAATTTTAATGTGTTTTTGAGGTGAGGAAAATGTTTGAATTTTGGTTGAAGTGCTTGAAAACGCTTGAAATTACTTCCAACGCCGTGTTTCCTGGTAGCCTGACTCGATAGACCATGCTTTAAAGCGAGAGAAAAAAAAGTGTAAAAATGACGCCAATGGTGGCTCGAGTCCTTGTTATTGAGTAAAGCGTTACTGCCCCCTACTGTTGCATCGAAGAGGACAGGATTATCACAGTAGTCATGGGAATTCCAATTTTTTTTTCCAGAAGTGGCTATTTCAGCTTGGCTCACTTTTTTGGGGGGGATATATTATCAATAATAATAAAACATTATATGATTTGCAAGGTATTTCTGCAAAAAAACATGAAATATAAATTAAAATATCCACATCCCGGCAAAAAAATTGTAAAAAACAAAACTATTTCAGCTTTCTACACATTGAACAGGTTTAAAGTCACGAAATCCCCAAAAATGCAAAACAATAAAACTAAAATATTAACTCTTAGGTGCTATAAATAAATGATGAAAATGCAAAACCAATTTAGTCACAGATCCTCAGAAAAACACGCAAAAAACATCAATTAAAATAAGTATGACGCAACACCTTCGTGTTGGTAAACAAGTGTGACTTAGCGAAGCTGCGCGTGGATTGTTAAGGCAGAATGGCAGAATTCACGTCATTTTATAGCAGCCCATTGATGCAAAACAATGGTAGATCATAGATAGGAACAGCTCCAAATAGCACAAAGAACGAGCTAGCAGCAAGATAGGGACTTTTTATTTAACTCTCTAAAAGCACTAGAAAATAAATTGAAAATTTGGTTTTAAAAGTGCTTGAAAGTAGCTTAAGTTTGTCCAAGTAGGAAGTGTACTAACCCTGAATAATCTAGAAAACTTTGAAAGAAGGGGACCAGTGGAATGTACTGTATTCGTAGGAGCGAAGCCGAATATGAGTTAGCTTAGCCGTTAGCATTGTGCACAATAAGAAATGGTGATGCTATCGTGTTAGCTGTTCAAGAAGCACAAGAATTCCACTGTTTTGTGAGCAAGGGAATAAACTTATTATGTGAAGAAAAATAGCTATTTTTATTATATGTCATAAAAGTCATAAAGTATTCGTCATTTTCTTATACCAAGTACTCATCTACGTAAAAATATACTAATATTTTGCACCATGTTGAAAACTATGTGTAGTACTATACTGCCTTATTGTCGTTTTTCTTGATCAGGTTGGTGAAAAGTCCTGTTGGGTCATAAATCTATCATACCTCTTGAGCATCTATTGAGACATGTTAAAGCAGACACGTTAAAGATACGGCCTGCGGGCCGGATTCGGCCCACAGGGTGATTTATTCTGGCCTGCTGTAAATTTCAGAGTATGTCAAAAGGTTCAGTCCATGTTTTGGTCTACAGAGATCCCTCGGTTTTTCGCTGTTAACAGGGACTAGGACCCTCCTGCGAAAAGTGATAATCCGCAGAGTAGCGTCCCACTTTCAAAAAATGTCATGAACCAGAACTGGATCAGGACCCAAACGCGTGACGTTCTAACACAAGCTTTTATTTTACGGGAAATGGGGAGTCATACACGTCAGACAGCGGTCTGGCGTGTAAAGACTGGAAGCCAGAGCCTGACGAGATCGATTCCAATTGCCCGAGTTGATATCGGACAGATGGGGTCGATACCGGACAGGACGGGACGGACAGATAAGATAGATAATGAAACAGGATATTGAAAATAAGCAGGACAAACAAGACGGGAACGAAAACTGGAGAGAATAATAAACAGGACAAAAATAGACGGGAACCAAACTGGAAACCGATATTAAACAGGACAAAAATAAACAGGAACGATACCGGACTGGAAATACCAACAGGAAAACAGGACCGAGTCAGAACCCACGTCTTGCTGGGCAGAGGTTCGTTGACAGACTGACAAAGTAAGAGAAAGTGCACTGAGCTTAAAAAGACGGAGGGGCAATCTGTTAATGAACCGCAGCTGGCGCCCCACGGGCGGGGCCAATTGGGCGCCATGGCAAACATGACAAAAAAGGGTTAAATTTACCTCAAGATAACGTTGTTACCGACTAAGAGTATGCGACTGTAACGAAATAACAATTATAGATCTACCAATAATAACACACAACACGAAATAAATTTCGGTTAATAGTTTATACTACATTTTCTTTCCTATGTATGGGACCACTAAAAGCTAGCCTTCCCAGTTGGTTTCGATTCGGAGACGTAGACTGGGCATGCCTACCCCGGCTGTTTGACTGACAGCTTAAACCAGCGTATCAGAGTCGCGTACGCAGTCACGCCCACACACAGGAACTTGTTGTGTGCTCCCTCTGACCACAATGTACGATACGTTGATATCAATGACAATAAAAACTATTTAATTCAAAATTGATAACCGAAGTGGGAAGTGGCGAGGGGTCTCTGTACTTTAGGTGTTTTCTGTGATGAACAATAAGAAAATTAAAGCAAAGCTCAAGGTTAACGAACAAACACTTGGATGACATTGTTAATCGTGCTGCTACTCAGGATTTGATACCTTGTACTGATGGATTTTATGGTTTCATGTTAAAGACAATATTGTGCAGTATTTTCTCAGTTTATCTGCCCGTTCACTGCTAAACCTCTTATTTTGTATTTTTTCATTGATTTCAAAGGAGTATGAAAATTGAGCCAAGCATATTTTTATTCATAACTCCTAGTTGATTTTCTCCAGTGTGTTGAGTTGGTTCAGATGTAAAACTGTGTTTATTCAACTGTTGAAATAAACGAACTGTTAACTCATTCAATGTCAAACATGAAAATCCATTTTGCCCCGTTGTATGTGAATAAATGTGTTGTTGTTGGAAAAGATCCCTTTTTATTCGTGACTATAATTTGTAGAGTAAGCTATAAATGTAGGCTCGATTGTAGAACATAGCACTGTAAAATAAAGCTAAATATTTAGAGTTTGTCACGGTTGTCATGGCGCCTAATTGGCCCCACCTGTGTGGCGCCAGCTGCAGCTTGTTGACAGATTGGCTCCCTGTCACTGCTTTTAGATGGACCAATAATTAACATTTCAGTCTTTTCAGGTTTGAGGCGCAAAAAGTTGAGCGGAGGATTATTTTTGTCCTAAATAATTGTTTAAAAAAACAAGGTGCAAGCAAAGCTTTTTTGTAAAAATGTCACAAAATACTGCATTCGAGGATACCTACGTTTTTACTTTCAGAATGCCCGCATCCCATCCTGTGTATAACTCCGCCCATTCCTACTGTTCACCCAATCAAACTACTCTAGGTGCTTTGCTAGAGTTTCCGGGTAAAAATGGTTGTTGTGGGTTAAAGCTTGTTCTGTGGCTTTTTCCTCATACAGTGTCTGAACAATGAACATAAATTGTTAATGAGCTTCTATAAAAAGGATTATTTAGCGATTTCTAGCCACAACGGGATCTGTGGGTGTGACATCCTGACTATGAACTGCGGTTAAAATTGTGTCCTATGTATACTGGACTGAACCAGTTAATTTTTTGTTTCCTTCGCACGTTTGACAATTGCATAATTTCTATGTTGTTGGAATTAAATTTCAAAAAGTACCGTTTACCAAATTGTTCGAATTAGTCATCTGACTCCATTTACCAAACACAACCTACATTCACCCAACAATTTATGCGCGTTCGTTTCTTGAGGGAAAAGATGAACAGGAAGCTGACATTTCCACACGGGGGCAGATTTATTATCCCTAACAACTAAGTGTACTCCATCGAAAACGGCCGAATTAGTGACGTTGGAGCCTCTGGGAAGCCTTTTTCTCAAGTCCTTTAGCTTTCTCCTATTGGCCATCTTCTCCCCGCATAATGGCGTGCCGACTCCTCCCATGGGCGCGTCAAGGAAGCCCCCTGGGCTTCACCCAGATGTCTGGGGTACTCAAAACAACATCAGGGCCTTTCTGCGTCACCAGCGTCTGGATGTGCTGATTATCTTATCAGCCGTACGTCCCGTTCCCGCCGTTCCTGGGGTGCCCTGACCTCGCACCACAGCCCAGTCAGTGAATATCTCTCGCATTAAATGTACCGTATTTTCCGCACTATAAGGCGCAACCGGTTATAGGGCGCTACAATGGGAACGTGGACAAAACAGTCAGATAGTTCAGTCCAACTTATTACCCCCTTAACATTCCGAAAGCTTGCAAAGAAGCAAATACGTGTCGTAGACACGTGCAGATGCGGTGTCCGTACGATGTCACTCAAATGCATCGTTCCAAATATCAGTCAGAAGGTTAAAGTCTTGGGATTCAAGAAATGCCAACCATTCCTTAGTTTCTATTTTCTTTTTCGCTCGCAACTTTACTGTGCATCTGACAATAAACACTTGGAATTGAGTTTGATTTAAAAATAGACACTCCATTCCATCCATTATCTGCACCGCTTATCACAGAAACATCGAGTTCAGTCTGAAACAAGATACAGGGAAAATATATAGCCAGAGTAGCTCACCGAAGTCGTTATGTTCAATAATAATGTGCAACCATGGTCCTCTTATATCCGTGAGTGTAGTAAATCCAGGAGAGTAAAATATTTACAAATACAGAATGGTTTCCTCTATGCCGTGGACAACCGAACTTGCTATTCACATTCATCTTTTTCGGCCAATTGCAGGCTTTGTTTTGCCGCTTTAGCCTATGCCAGCCTGTAAATGATAAAAAGGATCCGCCCCTTGACCTCTGAATAACTTTAGCCAATAGTGATCGATTCAACTGATGATTGACACATCTTTTTCGGCCAATGGCAGGCTTTGTTTTGCCGCTTTAGCCTATGCCAGCCTGTAAATGATAAAAAGGATCCGCCCCCTTTACCTCCGAATAACTTTAGCCAATAGTGATCGATTCAAATGATGATTGACACATTGGTTAGCCAATGAAACGCCGGTAAATAAATCCCAGCATACACCGCGGACGACTTCGCCTTCGGGGGAAAATCTAGTCGGCGGCTGCTTGAATTAGTTGCAAGACTTTGCGACTTAATATTGATCCATAAATAAGGCGCACTGTATTATAAGGCGCATGGTCAGCTTTTGAAAAAAAATAAAGGCTGTTAGGTGCGCCTTATAGTGCGGAAAATACGGTAATTTGTATTCAATCGTATAAAATCCTTTAAAGTCCAATGTATAAAATCCTTCAATGTGTACCCGTGACAGGAGCCATACGTGGCTCGCGAGTCATAGGTTTCCGACCCCTAGGTGAGAAAGTTTTCATTTTCTACGCAGCTTTTTCGATAAATGTGTTTTTTGCTCTTCGGTTGCCTACGTACACTAGACGAGTCGAGAGATGAGCTCCAGTCCTCTTAAATCACCAAAGGTCCGTCTTTAAGTGGGCCTTGACTGCTGCTTGCAACTGATTGCTTTTGAATGAGCCAATCACTTGAGGACATCAACCCTATCTTGACTACCGTAATAAATGTTGGAAATTGCTTTTGTGTTTTTTCCTATTCCCCGAAATATGCCAGCATGTCTAGGTTTTATGATGATCGGCAATGATTAATATGTATGGAGGGAATTTTCAGCTGCTTGAGTGCGACGTGGGTGTATGTGTCACAGAAACAGCATAGTTGAGAATTTCTAGGGACGGTAAACAAATTAAATTCAACTCAGAGTGGATAGTAAGTTACCAATAATTGAAGTAGGCTACATTGATTCTGGCATTTTTCTTAAATGGTGGAAAAGTCTCCTTCCGACCGACTTGGGCTGGGTCAGCGAAGCCTTATTTCATCTCCGGCCGCCGGGTTTTGTTTACTTCTGTCACGGTTGCCATGGCGCCCAATTTGCCCCGTTATTGTCATTTAGTATAATGACAATAAAACTCATCATGTCATCTCATTAGCTGCACCGCTTATCCTCAGTAGGGTCGCGGGGGTGCTGGAGCCCATCCCAGCAATCATCGGGCAGTGGGCAGGGTACACCCTGAACTGGTTGCCAGCCAATCGCAGGGCACACGGGGACAGACAACTCACTCGCTCATTCACACCTAGGGACAATTTGGACCGTCCAATCCACCTGAAATGCATGTTTTTGGAATATGGTAGGTAACCGGAGTGCCCGGAGGAAACCCACGCAAGCACGGGGAGAACATACAAACTCCGCACAGGAAGTCTGGAGCTAGATTTGAACCCACGACAGGTTCCCGAGACATTTAGTGTTGTGTGTTATTATTCGTAGATCTATAATTGTTATTTTGTTACAGTCGTATACTTTCAGTCGGTAACGACGTCATCTTGAGGTAAATTTAACCCTTTTTTGTCACAGTTGCCATGGCGCCCGATTGGCCCCGCCCGTGTGGCGCCAGCTGCGGCTTATTAACAGATTGGCTTTCTGTCTTTTTAAGCTCAGTGCGCTCTCTCTCTTACTTTGTCAGTCCGTCAACGAACCTCAGACCCGCAAGACGTGGGTTTGGACTCGGTCCTGTTGCTGTTGATATTTCCTGTCCGGTATTGTTCCCGTTTATTTTGTCCTGTTTAATTTCGGTTTCCCAGTTTGGTTTTGTCCTGTTCATTATTTTCTCTAGTTTTAGTTCCCGTCTAGTTTCTCCTGCTTATTTTCGATATCCTGATTCATTATCTATCCTGTCTGTCCTGTCCTGTCCGGTATCGACCCTATCTGTCCGATATCAACTTGGGCAATTGGTATCGATCTCGTCGGTCTCTGGCTTCCTGTCTTTCCACGCCAGACCTCTGCCTAACGTGCATGACTCCCCATTTCCTACAAAATAAAAGGCTCGTGAGAGAACGTCACGCGTTTGGGTCCTGATCCTGTTCTGGTTCCTGACACCTTCGTGGGTCTCTGACCAACTTTTGCCATGTTTCACTATACTCAACTACTGTGTTTGTTTCAGTGCTTGTGGCCGCTCTCCTCACATGGTTAGTCTGTGTCTTGCCATAATCGTATCTATTTTTTAATTACTTATTTAATATCATTTTTTTTTTCTAAGAATTGTGTGTTTGTGTGCGTTTATTTAGCGCTAAATTTTTTGTACAGCACTTTGAGTTGCCTGACATACATTTTGATTTTGATATGATTTGATTAATAAACAATTCTTCATGTTATTTCATAATTTCATAATTTATTTCAAAAAAACTTCAAACGGCAGTATTACTGACAGTATTAGTGTCAGAGCCAGAACAGATAATAGACCCAAACGCGTAACGTTTCACAACAGACCTTTTTTGCGGAAGCTGAGAAGTCAAGTATGGGAAAGCAAGCGCCAGCAATCCGGTGATCGCTGGGCAGGAGGAGCAGGGAGCTCACGGGATCGGAGCGTGGTCGGAAGGCGGGAACGAGTCGAGTAGCCGGGACGGGCGATCGGAGCGCGGTCGATGGGCAGAAACGAGTCGAGTAGCCAGCGCGGAGTTAAAGATCACATCAAGGTAACTCCAGCTATCCTTTTTGAACAAAATTCAATTGATTTCCTCAGGCAAAGGTCGAGCAGCTTGAGCAAGATTTCCCCAAGGACGAGGAGGCTATCGTCAGTAGTGCTCCGTTCAACTGTGGGTACCTTTAAATGATTAACTTTTTAATTAATTTACAATAAGCGAATGGACCGTCCTTGTTATAAAAGAAGGATGGTGTCATGATGACTGATTTATTTCACCTGTGCCCGCTCGTTTTGGCACCAGCGGGCACAAACGAGCTTCCTGATTGGTTCCCCGTCCTACTTAAGCTTTCTCCCGTCACTCGCCTGTGGTCAGTTCGTCAGCAAGCATACAAGGCAAGCCTTTTTCGACCTTGGCCCCCGCCTGTCCCATTTTGCTCCCGTTTGTCCCTAGCTACAACCCGTTTTTGATCCAGATCACGTCTGCTCTCCCGTCTTGGCTTACGACTCGTTTCCGACCCTGATCATGTCTGCTCTTCTGTTCTGGCTTATGATTCGCTTCCGACCCCGACCACGTTTTTGCTCTCCTGTCCCAGCGACCTGTTTTTTCCGTCCCCGACACCGACATCGCTCGCCTCGGAAGATCTACTTCCGTGTGACTCTGACTCCCGTCGGTCCCGCTTTTTCACCTGTTTTCCACCCGTCCGTTCCTGATTTCCCTGTTTGTCTCCAGCTAAGACCTATTTTTTGCCCCCGACCACGTGTTGATCTCCCGTCCCAGCGAACGACTCGTTTTTTTTTCCCGACCACGTTCTGCTCTCCTGTGCCGGCTATCGGCCTGTTTTTCCGTCTACTTCCCCTACGATCTCCCGCTTCGTAAGATCCACTTCCGCATTCGAACACGTTCCGATTCTGTGAGCGGCTTGCTTCCCTCATCCAGCGAGCACCGGATCACTGGCGCTGCCTTTCCTCTATACCTCAATAAACTTGTGGTTAACGTTACGCATCTGGGTCCTAATTCCGTTCTGTTCGTGACAGATGGTAATCCACCTCTGTCTTTTTGCATATGTGAATTTCTAAAGCCATATGTAGCTCATGTTTGCTTAAAATTTTCTGTAAAAAAAAAGGGACTGCTCATCCTTTTTCAGACTTTATTTTGAAAACCACCAAGAAAAGTAGGAATTACAACAATACTCAATCAATTTATTGTCACACAAAACGATTTATTGCTTACTGTGAAAACACACGTGAAGAAATAACTGAAACCATGACATATTAACAGGTTTGGGTAGGGTTACTTTAACTTGATTACTTTCAATTACTTTTGGATTACTCCAATACCAAATATGCTAATAAAAGACAAAATAAACTAAATATGAATAAAATGACTCAATTGTGTGCAGGCTTGGGGAGTAACGGAACACATGGAAAGTTTCTTTTGTCTTTTATTAGCATATTTGGTATTGGAGTCATCCAAAAGTAATTGAAAGTAATCAAGTTAAAGTAACCCTACCCAACCCTGGGCTCTTTGTATGATTTTATCCTCAAAAGTGCCTTAAAGAAGCCAAAGATTATATCCAGGTGCTGTTTGTGTTCTTGCAACAGTTGTATCCTAAGATGGCCTTTGCTTTGGTGCTGGGAAGTCCGGAGAAGAGTTTGCCTCCCTTTCCCATTTACTTGACTTTGTAGTGACGCATTTTTCCTTTTGTGTTACAAAGTTTCACTTTCCTTACTGCTCATTTATTATGCCCACACGCCATCTAGCGACCAGCTTTATTCACTTCATTTAAACATGAGTTTTTTGTGTAATGGTTCGTTTCATGTAATCACATGATTTCGCTTAAGCCAATCAGATGTGTTGTTTTATGTTTGTGTTCCCAATTAAATGAGTCCCTAGCCATTGAGGAGGGTGGTTCATTCCTGAGCCAATCTTGGAAGCACGCACCATTGATGGAAACCTAATTTCCGACTCAGTGTGTTCTTTTCTCTATCCTAATACAATCTCGAGTTTTAACCTTGACATTTCTATTGATAAACATGCATCATTTGATTTGAAAATTCTGCGATTCAATCATAAAAATCACCAAATTGTGAAGTTAAAGGACCTGTACGGAGTTACTCTCTGCTGCCGTCTCCTGGCCTGTGTCATCATTGCAGTTGCGGTCAGCTCATTCATGGCGTGCGTGCAAGTAGGTGCAATTCTTAAGAGTCAGGTTTGATTATCTCGTTTCTCTGGCTCAGTAGTCCTTTCATTATTTGGTCATTAACTTCCTGGCTCTCATTTCCCACTCCCAACTGTTGTTACCTGTCCTGATTCCTCTCCGATCTCCCCTCTCTCTTCACTATTTAAACCCTCTGTTTCCTCAGTTTAGAGCTGTTTCGTTGCCTCTTTTCTCACATTCCAAGAGTTTTTGTCACAGCCTTGTTTGTTTCCAGTGCCTCCTTTCCTGACCACAGGTAACGCCTGCCAAACATTAGGACTGTTGCTAAGGTGTGTCTACTGGAGTACCAACCCTTTGCCCAGCCTCTTGGACCACGACTGCTGCCTTTGGTGATCTTGGTACTGTTTCCCAGATTTCTGACTCCCCGTGTCCCGAACCCTGTCCGGATTAAAAGTCCATCTCGGCACTAATCCCGAGCGACTCCCTGACAGACGCATCAAATTAACTCTTTTTTTTTTTCATCTTTCTTGGGGTTTGAGTTGACGTTTGGACTCTACTAGAAGCAGGCCTTTTCTGACTTTCACCATTTTCATGTTAATTAGAAATAGCATAAAAATCTGTGGGGATGAGCATGACTTTCCTCTCCAACTCTCCCCCCACACCCCATTTCCCGAACCTAATGTGTTCCACATCTAATAAAAGTAATAGAAAAGCAGATAGGCCTAGTGGAAAATAAAGCATAGTCATTTTTTAAACACAGTTGGGCATTGGTGCATTAAAAAATAGAGTAGACCAGGGATGTCAAACTCATTTTAGCTCAGGACCCACATGGTAGAGAAACCATTTTCTCACGGGTCGGATTAGTACACAGGTGTCAAACAGGAGGCCCGCGGGCCAGATCAGGCCGGGTAAGGGATTGAATCCGGCCCGCGAGACAACACTCAGAGAAGCGCAAGAGAAAAACAAGCTGCAGGTTGAAATATGTCAACTTGATGTTGCCAAAGCCAGGTGCCTCTCAAAAAGACACTGTAATTGTATTTGTTTCTCTGTCTGTCTGTCTCTGTCTGTCTGTCTGTCTCTTTGTCTCTGTCTGTCTGTCTCTGTCTGTCTGTCTCTCTGTCTCTCTGTCTGTCTATCTTTCTGTCTCTGTTCCACCCCTTTTCTCCCACTCTCTATTTATGTCTCTTTCACTCTCTGTGTCTCTCCTTTTCTCTTCCCTTGTTACTCGTTGTTTCTTTCTCTCTCTGTGTCTTTTTAACTTATTTTGCTCTAACTTCCTTTTTTCCTTTTCTCTGTTTTTCTTCCTACCTTTCGTGCTTTCTTTTCTCTCCTTCTGTCTTTCTATTTCTCTTTGGATTTTGTTCTTCCTCTCCCTTTCATTTTCCCCTCTCTCACGACTTTTATCTCTTTTGTTTCTCACGCTCTCTCCCTCTCTCTCTTTTTCTTTCTATCCTCTTTCTCTATCTCTCTTTTTCTTTCTCTTTAATCTACTACTCCGGCCCCCGACAGACTGTTGTCAGTCCATTTGTCTGTCCTTCTCCCCGTCTATCAGTTCCTTTGTTTGTTCTATCGTGTGGCCCCCGTGTTTAAATGAGTTTGACACCCCTGCATTGGTAGATTACAGAGAAAGAGAGATAGAGAGTGAGAGAGAAATAAGAGAGAGAGATAGAAAGAAAATGGAAAAAAAGAAAGAAAAAAGAGAGATAGAGAGAAAGAAAATTAAAGAGAGGGAGAAAGAAAGAGGGCAATGGGGTTATAGAAAGTGAGAGAAAGAGAGAAAGAAAGAGAGTGAGAAAGATGGAAAGAAAGAAAAATAGAGAGCGAGAGGTAGTGACAGGGAGGGAGAAAGGAATAGCAAAAGGAAGAGAGAAAGAGAGTAAGAAAGAAAACACAGAGAGAAAGAGAAGGGAAGAGAGAAACAAAAAGAGTGAAAGAAAGAGTGCGAGAGAGAGACAAGAGAGAAACGCATAAAGAGAGGGAGGAATACAGAAAAAAAAGGGGAGAATTTCCTCATGCTGAGGTTTTGAGTTTTCCCATGCTCTCGTGCATGTTTTAGATCAGGGGATGGTGTCTTAATAGCCCTTTGAGACTTCTTGTGACTAAGGGCTATACAAATAAACATGACTTGACTTTGACTCTTAACTTTTAAGGACACCTCAAACGACGCAGTCCACCTTAAAATGAGAAAAAACTTCAGCAATTCAGTGTTCTGGTTTGCCCGCGTCCCTGCGTCCTAGACGCATCATTTTTGCTGGGGACGCATCGTGTCAAATCAACATGCGTCCCCGGGACGCCACTTTTTTGACACAAAATTGTCATTTTTACCCGATTACATTTTTTTTAAACAAATATTTACCGTACTCCAAACTTTTCGCCAGGCAGATCCGCCATTGTTGTTTTAGTCTCGAGGTTAGAGTTTTCGTCTGCACACCGATCTCGGCAAACGAGATATCGTTGTTTCGAGATGACGTCATTGTTGTGGTGCTTGTCGTCGAGGGAAGGTGAAGGCTAAGTATGCCTCCGAAAAAAGTTAGTATTATGTGAAAATCAACACAAAATGGGTCATTTCTTCAGTGTCAGTAATAAGTTGAAACTTAATGCAGAAAGTGATAACAACGGCATTAATTCCAGCACGAAAAAACGGCGGAGAAATTCTTCGGAAGATCGCGAAGGCAAGGAAAACACGTGTGTTGAAGCCAACGATTCGACGAAAGAAAACAAACAAAAGAATACTCCTAGCAAGGACTTTTCTGCCCAAATGGACTCAATTATATTCCTGGTGATGCTATGAGGAGGATGATAATGGATTGGACCTTGAGAAGGCATTACAACTGTGGCGTGACAGCAAACCAAGAAGAATATATGAACTGAAAAATCTGAAGTGCTAACTGCTTTGTATTACCAATTAACTGTGATGATTAAAACTGCACGAATATATAGACTAATATTTCAGCAATATTATTTTGTATAATGTGCAATATTTTTGTGAAGTGAAAAATCTGAAGTGATAACTGCTTTGTATTATCAATTAACTGTGTTGATTAAAACTGAATGAAAATATAGATTTATATTATATATTTGTCGCCGATTTACAATGTCAACCTCGATAACACTAAATTTTGGGGACCCATAGATCTCTGTTGGGACCCATAGATTTTTGAGCATGCGAGTCCCCGGGAACCATCACTTTTCACAAGTAAAATGAACACTAGCAATTAATAAATATAAGCATTTAATGTATTTTAATATGGTGTTTCAATGACAGGTGAGGCACAGCCCTGACTGCACGTCACTGACGAAACTCCAAAGGTCTGAAATACTGCTTTAAATGGAGACACGTTATTATTGCATTGAATTAGATGATTGTTTCAAAACGATTGGGTCCTACCAGTACTACCGATCCACACTGGTTTCCTGCAGACGGTTATTCATGATGCCCAGCGCCCCCACACCCTCCAAAAATCCATTCTGGTAAGATTGCCGTGGCCCCTGGTGGGCAGTTTCGCTCAGTTGCTTCTGCAGCAGTGCCAACGCCACCTTATTGGAAACCATGAATTCATTGACGGAGATGATCTCCCCCGATTGGCGGCGGCCTGCGTAGGCGCCTTCGGTTATCACCCCGGCATCCGTCTCGCTATCGAACACCGTCTCCGCCGAGCCGTCGGCGTAACGTTGCCTACCAGCCGGACGCTGCGTCGGTAGAGGTTGGACCGCGTTCCGTTTCAGCAGTTTTTGCCTTCGGCGAGCCGGCGGACGCCCTCCCGGGTGCTTCCTGTCGCGTTTGCACGGGCAGCAGAGCCATCGGCGATCGGCGGCAGGACGAGAGCCACCCAGGCACTCTCTGGGGCACAACACCTTATCCAAGATCCAGTTGAGAGTTTGTTTGATGACGATGGAAATGACGTTGAAGAGTGAGTAAATGCAGCAGACTCCCATAAGTATGAAAAGGCAGTTTCCCAACTGGTAGGCCTGCTGAGACTCGTAGTGCTGCCGCTGGCTGCTCACCAGATCTCCGAAACCGATGGTGCTGAAGGCCACAAAGCAGAAATAAAGAGACTCCACGTAACTCCAGTTCTCCATGGTGCTGTACAAAGTGGAAGCGCTGCACGCGATGGCCACCGATGCCAGACCCAGAATCAGCATCACGTAATAGACGGAAGGCTTCCAGTCCTCCAGGCTGTCCTCCTCCCCGGACGGATCCGCTCCGCTAGATTCATCAACGCCACCGCCGCAGCGAAACCGGCGTTCGTGGCACCAGCGCATGATGTAGGCCAGCATGGTGATGATCCTCTCCAAAAAGAGGTTGAAGAAGAGGATGGTGGCGGCGCAGCCGATCAGACCGTAAAATATCAGGAAGATTTTTCCGGTGATGGTCGCTGGCGTGGTCATGCCAAATCCTGGGGATGATAAACATTCTTAAAGTGGGATGGAGTGCGAGGTATTTCACAGAGTGAATCAAGGAAGCAAGGTTTTGGGTGCTCTGAGGAGAGTGGTGAGCAACAAGAGTATGAGTATGGTTGTTAAGAGGGGACTGTATGAGAGTGTGATTGTGCCGACTGTGTTGTGCGGTGCAGAGACTCGGAGCCTGAACGCAGATTTGAGAAGGAAATTAAATGTTTTTGAGATGAAGTGTTTGAGGAGTATGTTAGGAGTGACAAGATTGGATTGATTGAGAAATGAAATTGTGAGAGACAGAACTGGAGTAGTAGTGGAACTGAGCAAGCTTGTGGACAGGAGAGTACTCGGTTGGTTTGGACACATGGAGAGGATGGATGAGGAGCGAATGTTGAAGATGATCGACAGAGCAGAAGTCAATGGAAAACCAAGAGGAAGGCCGCGATTGACGTGGATGGGTGGTGTTATGAGTGCACTGCAGGAAAGAGGTCTAAATATAGTGGAAGCTAGAGCTCTTGTTGGTGCTAGGAACGAGTGGAGAGGTATTGTAAAAGGATAGTGGGATGTTTGGACGTGTTCTAAGGGATAGGCAGGGCACTCATATGATGCGGCAGGGGTAAACCAGTGAACGCTGTCGGGCCCTGCTGTTGAACAGAAGACTGTGTTAAGCACCCTGACTCGAGTGACATGGCCGCTTTCTGGTGTCCCGTTTCATCTGGAGGGACAAAAGCATGACCAACTTGGGTGCTGAGGTGCCCAACTTGTTTGGGTGTTTGGGTATTTGGATTGGCCACGGTCCCAAAAAATTAGTGTGTGTTTTGCTACTTTTTCCCTTTTTTATTTTCTTTGTTTTTGTATGTGTTTGTCTTGTTGTCGGCCACCCCTCTTGAGGGATATGACCAGGGTAGGTAGATAGATGGATAGATAGATAGAAGATTATAGCCAGGGTCCGCCCATATCTCTTTCAGGCAAACATTGAAGTGCTGGTGCATGCTTTTCTATCTTTTCGTTTGGATTATTGCAATGCTCTGGTCTTTACAAAAATAACGTTGCCAGCTTGTAGCTACTACAAAATTCAGCAGGACGTGTGGTTACAAGAGATTGGAGGGGGGATCAAATAACATCAATTTTAAAACAGTTGCATTAGCTCAACCTGCGTTTCAGGTTCCATTTTATATCAGCCATTGCGGTCCCTGAGGTCCTCTGCTAGCGGTTTGTTAACTGTTTCTCGGGTGAAAACCAAAACCTATGGTGAGGAAATGTCATGTGTGTGTCTGTCCGTGTGTCCGTTCGTCATGTGTCTGTCTCTCATCTGTCTGTCTATTGTCAGTCCATTTGTCTGTCCTTCTACCCGTCTATCACTGCATCTATTGTTATTTGTCCCTCATCTGTCCGTCTGTTTGTCTGTCTGTCTGTTCGTCCGTCCGTCCGTCCGTCATGTGTCTGTCTGTCATGTGTCTGTCTATTGTCACTCCATGAATCTGTCCGTCTACCCGTCTATCACACCATCTATTGTTACTTGTCCCTCATCTATCTGTCTGTCTGTCTGTTCATCCGTCCGTCCGTCCGTCATGTGTCTGTCTGTCATCTGTCTGTCTATTGTTTGTCCATTTCTCTGTCCTTCTACCCGTCTATCACTCCATCTATTGTTACTTGTCCCTCATCTATCTGTCTGTCTGTCTGTTCGTCCGTCCGTCCGTCTGCCATGTGTCTGTCTGTCATCTGTCCGTCTATTGTTTGTCCATTTCTCTCTCCTTCTACCCGTCTATCAGACCATCAATTGTTACTTGTCCCTCATCTATCTGTCCGCTGTTCTGTCCGTCCGTCGTGTGTCTGTCCGTCATCTGTCTGTCTGTTGTCTGTCCATTTGTCCGTCCTTCTACCCGTCTATCAGTCCATCAATTGTTACTCGTCCCTCATCTATCTGTCCGTCTGTCTGTCCGGCCGTCCGTCATGTGTCTGTCATCTGTCTGTGTGTTGTCTGTCCATTTGTCCGTCCTTCTACCCGTCTATCAGTCCATCAATTGTTACTTGTCCCTCATCTATCTGTTCGTCTGTCTGTCCTCCTTCTATCCGTCTTATCAATCCAGACAGACAGTCTGTTGCCCATCCTTCTATCTATCTATCTATCTATCTATCTATCTATCTATCTATCTATCTATCTATCTATCTATCTATCTATCTATCTATCTATCTATCTATCTATCTATCTATCTATCTATCTATCTATCTATCTATCTATCTATCTATCTATCTATCTATCTATCTATCTATCTATCTATCTATCTATCTATCTATCTATCTACCCTACTCTACTCTACTCTACTCTACTCTACTCTACTCTACTCTACTCTACTAACCAACAATTTTATCATTGTACATTTACTGTAAGAATTTCAATAGCACTTTTTGTTTCCGTCCGAAAAGTGCTACCGATTCGATTTGAAAAAAGCACAACGCTAATGTTCTCCCCAAATAAAGAAAAACTTACAAAGCTCACCAATAGTAGAGACCACTGTTCCGACAAAGTACAGAGCTCCCGAAAAGTCCCAGCGTGGCCTCAAGGCGTCCACTCGGATGCCCGCCCCGTTGGCCTCCTCGTACTGCCGGAGCAGGGTGTGCAGGGCCTTGGGGGGCACGCTGTAGCGGCGGGTGAAATTCTCCAGCTGTTGCCTCCACCGGCGACGGGCATAAATCTCAAAGGGATGCTCCAGGGCCGAGAAAACGGCCGCCCCGCAAAGCAGGTAGAGGAGAATAAGGGCGGCCAGGAGGAAAAAACGAGCGTTGTCCTGGTTGATGGGCGCGTTGGGGCGCCGGCCCTGAGCCATGCCCCCTACCCTCAGCAACTGCGCATGTATAGATTGTAGATTTTACATCATATGCACCTCTAAACTTAAGTGGGTTTTTTTTTCAATAAAAGCAGGATAAAACGTCTTGTACCTGGTCAGGTTCACTACAGAGTTCCTCTCCCTGAGCGAGGCTGCTGTGCATCTGTTGAATAAATGACCAGCAAAAGGAAGACCCTTAAGTTTTTTTCTTTTTTTGTGTGCGCACAGCACAGACTCAATGATGCTTCATCTGTCGCGCGCTGACATCATTTCTCCCGCCCACAGCATCTGATTTAGGTCTCCCGAGTTTGGCCTCATCTCCATGGAACATAGAAATTCCACATTAAAAGTCCACAATCACACACTCATTATCTCAGGTGAATCCATAACAACAAAGTCCAATGTTTTCCCATTCATTTAGATCAGGGGTGTCAAACTCATTTTAACTCGGGGGCCACACGATAGAACAAACATTCTGTCGGGGGCTGGACTTGTAGATTCAAGAGAAAGAAAAAGAGAGATAAAGAAATAACGTGTCGGTAGCTGGGACAGGAGAGCAAAAACGTGGTCGGGGTCGGAAGCGAGTCATAAGCCAAGACGGTAGAGCAGACGTGATCGGGATCAAAAACGGGTTGTAGCCGGGGACAAACGGGAGCAAAACGGAACAGGCGGGGGCCAGGGTCGAAAAAGGCTTGCCTTGTATACACGGAGATTCGCAGACGGACTGACAATAGGGAATTGACAGCACAGGGTTCAAATAATGACAGGGAGCCAATCAGAAACCGTGGTGCTTGGCTCCAAATGAGCAGGCACAGGAGCATTGCATCGGTAGTCAGTTTTCAGTAATCCATTATCCCACTATATTGTGGAAAATTGTCTCATTTGTGTGCCAGTGCGCTCTCTTTCATTCAAATTTACTTTTACCAAAACTGCAACAGCACCGACTGGTGGCGTTCCGTGGGATTTTTTCTATCAATGAAAGAAATATGCCTTGTCCCAAAAAAGGTTGAAACAGTGAGTACATTTTGAGCGCTGCTAAATAGTTAGCACAGATGAAGCATCCATCTCAAACTTGCACTGGACGCTCTAACATTAAGCTTTTAGATGGGCCGCAATCTATTACCTTGAGGGCCACAAATGGCCCGCGGATTGCAAGCTTGAGACCCCTCGCTCTAAGGCAGGGGTGTCAAACTCATTTTAACTTGGGGGCCACACGATAGAACAAACATTCTGTCGGGGGCCGGACTTGTAGATTAAAGGTAAAGAGAAAGAAATAAGAGAAAGAGGGAGGGAAAAGGAGAGAGGGCGGGACAAAGAAAGAAAAAAAGGGAGAGAGGGAGAGAGCGTGAGAAACAAAAGAGATAAAAAGAGAAGTCGTGAGAGAGGGGGAAAGAAAGGGAGAGGAAGAAAGAAATGCAAAGAGAAATAGAGCGACAGAAGGAGGGAAAAGAGAAAAGAAAGCGTGAAGGGTAGGAAGAGAGAAAGAGAAAAGAGAGAAAAGGAAAAAAGGAAGTTAGAGCAAAAGAAGTTAAAAAGACACAGAGAGAGAAAGAGACGAAGAACAACAAAAGAAGAGAAAAAGAGAGACATAGAGAGTGAAAGAAACATAGACAGAGAGTGGGAGAAAAAGGGTGGAAAAGAGAGAGAGAGAGTGAGAGAAAGAAATACAGTACAGTGTTTTTGTTCGAGGCACCTGGCTTTGGCAACATCAAGTTGACATATTTCAACCTGCAGCTTGTTTTTCTCTTGTGCTTCTCTGAGTGTTGTCTCGCGGGCCGGACTCAATCCCTTAGCGGGCCTGATCTGGCAGATGAGGTGTGAATGGGCGAGTGAGTCGTCTGTCCCCGTGTGTCCTGCGATTGGCTGGCAACCAGTTCAGGGTGTCCCCTGCCCACTGCCCGATGATTGCTGGGATGGGCTCCAGCACCCCCGCGACCCTACTGAGGATAAGCGGTTGCAGCTAATGAGATGAGATGAAAATAGTTCAATGGACGGTGTGCTTTGAGATTTTTGGACGATGAAAAGTGAGTTTTGGTTCAAAGAAGGTTGAAAAACCCTGTCGTCTACAGGAAGTCGCTTCTCCCCAAATTGTAAATAAATCCAACCGAAATGCTTGCGTGTACGTGCGGAACCTCTGATGGCTTTTAGTGGTCCCTGCAGACCGGGCGGGAGGTGTTTGTAGTCAGGGTTTGGCTTTCATCTTGTATGGAAGCGTAGAGGAGGGCAAGACTTCCTCCCGTAGGCCCTCTGATGGTTGAGTGGTTGTTGGAGGCAGGTGCCGACTTCATGCCTGCCGGACGCCATATTGCAAACTCAGAAAGAAACCGGTCGTGTTATTTCAGTCTTTAAACATTATACAATGTGGCAAACCAGTATTGAGTCATCTTCCTCTAGGTGGGCCTCACGTTATGTAAAATATTACAAATTCTTTCGAGTATATAAAAATGTGCATTTAATGATCACCTGTTTGCTCTTATTATTCATCTCAAAATTGTTTTATCTTTGATGAATAAAGCTTTTTTACCGCTAGGAAGTTCTAAATAAAACACAATTTCCCTTTAAAGCAGAGAGGTGACATGATGCGGACTTGAAATCGAAAAAATGATTCTTAGCATACAAATGTACCGAGTTGAACAGCATCTCTATGGAAACAGTCTGGTCCTTGCCGCCTGGTCTGGAGAGCAAAAGACAAACATGACCTTGAATTTGTTGTTGTTGTAATATTTATCCTCTTTAATCTTGCTACTGTACATTTCCTGTTGTTGAATTGTCTCAGAACACATCCACAAACTACCGTATTTTCCGCACTATAAGGCACACATAAAACCTGATTTTTTTTTAAAAGCTGACGATGCGCCTTATAATCCGGTGCGCCTTATATATGGATCAATATTGAATTGCAAGGTCTCGCAACTAAGAGAAGCAGCCACCGACTCCATTTTTCGTGTAGAAGAAGTGCGCTGTGCATACTGGGAAATATTAAACAACGATTCTCTTTTATTTGTGCGTTTGTATAAAGACCCTGAAATGGCTCCTATTAAGAGACACGCTTGTAACGCAGTTTAAACTCAAGGCGATCAGTCACGCAGTAGAACACGGAAATAGAGCAGCAGCAAGAGAGTTTAACATTAATAAATCGATGTTGCGGAAATGGAAGAAGCATGAGGATGAGCTGTTTACGTTTTACATTTTACAGTTATTAAGTTATTGCTTTATTGTTATTGTTTTGCACTTGTTATTGTTTTTGCACATTACGAGTGTCACTATATTGCGATTGCACTAACGTTTAATTTACCATAAGTGTATCAGACATTTTTTTGCGTGTTGACTAAATGGAGGAAAAGTAAAATGTTATGCCTTGCTGTTGTTCAAAGATGTTAAAGATGGGTCACAAAAATGCTTTACCTCAGAGAAAATAATAAAACGGCTGTTTATTCATTTTGGGAGTGAATGGAGTTGTGGAAAGCTTGTTTGTTATCTATTAATAAAGTTTGACTGACCTATCTGACTGTTTTGTTGACATTCCCTTTAGCGCAGCACCCTGTAATGGTTGCATAACGTAACTACATCCTCTACTGTAGCCAAGTCAAGTCAAGTCACATTTATTTATATGGCCCTTAATCACAAAAATGTCTCGAAGGACTGCAGAGGATTACAATTACAAAATTGCACAATTACCTGATCTTAAGCCAGCATGCACTTATAGCGCCTTATAATGCGGTGCGCCTTATGTATGGAAAAAGTTTTAAAATATATCATTCATTGAAGGTGCGCCTTATAACACGGTGCGCCTTATAGTGCGGAAAATACGGTAATAACATAAGTGCTCAACTCACTTTTTGGGCCAGTGTAGACAGGATGAATAAAGTATCTATCTATCTATCTATCTATCTATCTATCTATCTATCTATCTATCTATCTATCTATCTATCTATCTATCAAACATGTTATTGGTGTATGTTATTCTATCTACTTCATTTTTTAGCTTAGCATACTTCACCTCCATGTTTACTGTAATTGTACAGTATATAAAAGCATCAAAACGAACCAAATTTCACAAAAACATTTGTTTAAATGTTGCTATATATTTTGACCAAACTGTATTTGCATCAAACTGATTCTAGGCAAACCTTACAGAGTCATCAACACAGCCCAGAAAATCATCAGCTGTCCAAGTCAGGAGAACCGCAGAGCTGGCAACAGTATTAAGGACTCCTCTTACTTGGCTAACACCTTTAATCTGCTGCCACTAGGCAGACCCTACAGGTCCTCCTGTGTATTATTTAGCGCCTCCTAGTGGGTTTCTGTATTCATTAAACACAATAATAAAAAGGAATAATAAACGAGGACAGCACGGCGGAGCAGTGGTTAGCGCGTGTGCGGCACAGTTCTGAGGTCATGAGATTGAACCTCCTGTGTGGAGTGTGCATGTTCTCCCTGTGTTATTGTGTGGGTTTCCTCCGGGCACTCTGGTTTCCTCCCACATTCCATAAACATGCATGTCAGGTTAATTGGCCGGTCCAAATTGTCCCTAAAGCGAGTTTTCTGTCCCTATGTGCCCTGCGACTGGCTGGCAAGCAGTTCAGGGTGTCCCCTGCCCACTGCCCGAAGATAGCTGGGATGGGCTCCAGCACCCCCCGGGACCCTACTGAGGATAAGCGGTGCAGATAATGGATGGATGGATAATAAATGAAAGGAAAGAAGAATACAATTTAAAAAAATAAACATGGAAGAAGAGACGAAGAATGACAAAAGGAAGAAAAAAAAGAAAAATTAAACAGAGACTTAAAATCCCAAAAAGAAAACAAAAAAAGAAAAAAAGGAAAAACTGAAAGAGGAAATAAAATGAGAAAAAAGAGTCAAATAAATGATAAAGGAAAAAACATGACGTTGCGTAGAGAAAAGAAGAAAAAGGTGGGAAAGGGAGTAAAATAAAATAAAAAAAGACAAAAAGTGAAAGAAAGAAGGAAAAAGAAGAAAAATGAAAGGAAAACTGGGGGAGGGGTCTTAAGACATTTTGTTTTGGTGTAGCTGTAGCAGCAAGATGGCCAAAAATGACGTCAGTTTTTTGGGGGGGGGTCATAGCTTGTAATTATGTTGGGATGGTAGGTCCATTTGAGAAACACTGGTCTCTATTTTGTTTTGTACTGTTATATTCCGTTCCATTTTCTTATTTTATTTTACTTTACTTTGTTATTTCACTTGACTCTATTCTATTCTATCTTATTCTATTCTATCTTATTCTATTCTATTCTAATCAAGACATCAAAGCGAATCAATAATAAGGATCCATTTTTATTTCAAAGTGCCTTTCTGTACACCCAAGGTCGCTGTACACAAAATAAAAACAGTGATATCAACAAAATAGAAATAACCAGGGTTGGGTAGGGTTACTTTAACTTGATTACTTTCAATTACTTTTGGATTACTCCAATACCAAATATGCTAATAAAAGACAAAAGAAACTAAATATGAATAAAATGACTCAATTTTGTGCAGGCTTGGGGAGTAACGGAATACATGGAACGGCAAAAATGATGTCGGCAAGGTGTTTGGATTTATTTTCATTTTGTTTCTGTCGCATTTTATGTTCGTTTTGCCGGATATCAAAGAGATCAAAGCCAGGAGAGAAAGCTTACCACGTGTTGTAAGTCATCATTTTAATCCAAACATCTTGCCGACATCATTTTTGCCGTTCCATGTTATCCGTTACCCCCCAAGCCTGCACAAAATTGAGTCATTTTATTCATATTTAGTTTATTTTGTCTTTTATTAGCATATTTGGTATTGGAGTAATCCAAAAGTAATTGAAAGTAATTAAGTTAAAGTAACCCTACCCAACCCTATTAATATGTCATGGTTTCAGTTATTTCTTCACGTGTGTTTTCACAGTAAGCAATAAATCATTTTGTGTGACAATAAATTGATTGAGTATTGTTGTAATTCCTATTTTTCTTGGTGGTTTTCAAAATAAAGTCTGAAAAAGGATGAGCAGTCCCTTTTTTTAACATACAAAAAATGAAAAGCCACTGCATTAAAAAGCTGTGAGGCCGTTTATGACAAGAAAAGTACACCCAAAACTCTTAAAATATGTGTTAAAACGTTGCCAAATGCATCAGTTGAGAATATTCATAAGCGCCGATACCACACATTACTGTTTTTTTTTTCATGCAATGACACATTTAAACCTATAGAGGACAGTAATGACCCGAAACCACCCAAAACCAATCAACCAGAAGACGCAGCCAAGCAAACGAAAACCGAAGAAGAAGAATTGAACGTTTCCCGGTAATTGACGCGCCTCCGATTTCTCCCCCTATCAATTTGATTTGGGACCCGCGGCCAAGTAGCAAGAAAACGGATTATTGACAAGTTCTTCCCCCGCCATGTTTTCCCCAAAATAGCAGGGCATTTTCAAGCCCCGTCGCTGGAACCAAAGGTAGGTGTTTGGCTATATCCCCAACCGCCCCAAAATATGTTTTATTTCTAGCTTCACTTTAAAAAGCTTCCCGGGGATTTCGCCTCGTCGTTACTACCGTAACAAGCGTGCTAGCTTGCTAATGCTAACCGAAAACGCTCCAGCGGTTACTTAAATCAATGTCGAGGGACGTGACCGTTTTGGGACGTTTGTTGGTCGCGGTGAGAAATAATTTACGCTCTGTGTGATTTGGTGACCGTCGTAAAACGCGAAACATTGTTTTTATCCTTGGGAGAACGTGACTATTCGTATCCAAAGTTAATTCAAGTGGCTCATTAGCGCCCCTAGCGGCGTGATTTGAGGGGTGGAAACGTGTGGCTCGCGAGCCAGGAGTTATCATACCTGTCGCGCTCCAGGGCTCCATGCCCTTACAAATTGTCGTATTTTCCCTTACAAAATACAAAATAATCTTACACCATATTTTTTTCAAACTTGTTTGTTTGTGTAGTTTAACATGTTATATTGCACATGTTTCGTCATATCATATATATTGTTAATTAACATTTTGTTGTGAGATACTGAGTTGCTCGACATGCCCTTACAAACTGTCGTATTTTCCCTTACAAAATACAAAATAATCTTACACCATATTTTTTTTCAAACTTGCTTGTTTATGTAGTTTAACATGTTATATTGTACATGTGTTTCGTTATATCATAAGTATTGTTAATTAACATTTTGTTGTTAGATACTTAGTTGCTCGACGTGAATGAGGTTTATTATAAAAAAAAGTTCAAAAATGAAGTCGCTCGGACGTTCACCGTAGAAGGAAAAAATTCATGCAAATAGAATTAAGTAGAATAATTCCTTTTTTTTTTTAATTCAAAGTATTCATTCATTTCCTGTATTAAATTATTGTTGGTAATATACTGATCAAAGGGATAACCACTAACCTGTTTTTTTTTTAATTTTCTCCTTTTATACTTCCATAATTGACAAATTTGCGTTTTTCCGTACAAATTTTCTTGTACGTCATACACTTAAAATGCATAATAAACGTACTTTGTACGGCAAAAACGTACAGGTTGACAGGTATGAGTTATTCATATTAAGGCCGCAACAAATAATCAATAAAATCGATTATTAAAAGTCTTGGCAGCTAATTAGATCATTGATTCGTTGTATCTTGTGATTTATGCGCCATTAAGTACGTTCGTGCAATGTAAATAAAAGTGCACACTGTTCCATTGTGAAATGTGATCTGCATTTATATAGCGTTTTTCAAGACAGTGATGTAAACAAATGTACATCACAAATGTAAATCAGTGCTTCACATTTCCCAATAGCGGGCGTGCAGCCATGTAAGGCGCTAACCTGCTTATTGGGGGTATTCAGTGTCTTACCCAAGGACACTTCGACATGTAACACGGGGGAGCCGGACTCGAACTGCGATCTCTTGATCCCAAGACGAGCGCTCTACCTCCTGAGCTACTGTGACGCTGAGAATTGTATTTGGTCCAGCAGGACTGTTTTTATATAAAGTTCTTACATTTTGTAAAATCCTTAGTTTTTTATTTTTGAACATTGCGTCATTACAAACAAAACTGGTAGTTAACAGTTTTCAAGGGAACAGAAGGTGCTGCAGAAGAACAGATTAAAATAAAAAATCAGAAAATAAGTAAATGAAAAAAAAATAATAATGACACTTAAACTCTTAAGAATATTTACATAATTTCTGTATTGGGTTTGTTTATCATATGCAAAGATTTAATCCCTTATAACAAATTTGTGGACAAAGGTTTTTGAGTTTTTCCTTGCCCTCATGTAGGTTTTAGATCAGGGGATGGTGTCATAATAGTCTGTAGTGTGCAATAATCGGTGGTCTGTGCAGCCCTTTGGGACTGTCCCTTCTCAAGGGTTTCTTAATTTTCCTCATGTTAAGGTTTTTGAGTTTTCCCTTGCCCTCATGTAGGTTTTAGATCAGGGGATGGTGTCATAATAGTCTGTGGTTTGCAATAATCTGTGTTCTGTGCAGCCCTTTGGGACTGTCCCTTCTCAGGGTCTCTTAATTTTCCTCATGTTAAGGTTTTTGAGTTTTCCCTTGCCCTCGTGTAGGTTTTAGATCAGGGGATGGTGTAATAATAGTCTGTGGTTTGCAATAATCTGTGGTCTGTGCAGCCCTTTGGGACCGTCCCTTCTCAGGGTCTCTTAATTTTCCTCATGTTAAGGTTTTTGAGTTTTCTCTTGCCCTCATTTAGGTTTTAGATCAGGGGATGGTGTCATGATAGTCTGTGGTTTGCAATAATCTGTGTTCTGTGCAGCCCTTTGTGATTAAGGGCGTCACAAATACACATGACTAGACTTGACAAAACTTTAAAAGTGGGTTTACATTAGTGATTGCATAATGAAGCCCCATAAAGCAGTGAAACCCTCAAGGGAAATGCTCCACACACAAGTATGGAATTCAAGATGAATCATGACCTCAACTGCGCCATCATGTGGACAGAAAAATCTATCACATGCTTTTGTAAAATACGCTCTGAATACAAAATTATATATTTGAAGAGTGTGTTAGGAGAGTAGTAGAGTAAGAGTGTATCATGAATTGTTCCTTGTTACTTTGTTTTTATTCAACAAGTGAAATTAGAAGGTAAAATAAAGTGCTCATTCATCATTTTTATTTAAAAACACTATATTCTCAAGTTTTTGGACCAAGGCCTTTTTATTAAAGAGAATTTCACCTGCTTTGAATAAAACCTCATTCATAAGGTACAGATAAAGCAGGGTTGCATAGATAGGTGATATCAAGTTTGTAAAGATTTGGAAGTGCAGCTTTTATTTCGAACCACGCTCAAACCTAGCGAATCATTTCTTCAATCAGTCGTGGGGCTTCAAATGTCGCCGGGAACGTCATGAACACACACTTCGCCTCATGGTCAATGAATGCTTTTTTAAAATACTCAGGGATTATTTCAGGGATTTGAACCAAGAAGCCTGTCACTAGTTCCAGCATCTCCCACGCTACTTCCTTTTATGTTTTGTTCCGTACAAGCTAGTTTATGTTCCAACATATTATTTTAGACTTTTCTTATTGTATATTAAAGGTTTTTATAGAGCACGTCGAGTTGCTTTTTGGTGTCTGAAAGGTGCTGAACAAATACATTTAGATTATTTTGACAACATCAAGCTAAAGACACGTCCCCGGTACGTCACAAAAAACAACTCTTTACACTTTCATTGAAACACCAAACCGTGTCCATTGGCCCCATCCGATATGGCTGACTGTTTACATTCTGGCCTATCAATCAGAATTTCCTTCATTGTTATAGATAACAACGTAGCGAGCATGGTTTACAACGAGATTTGTTTGTGACTTTAATTTTGGGTACAGCACAAAAAACTCATTTACTAACAAACGAAACGACTAAGTATTTGCATAAAAACTGCTGTCCAATACAATGATATAGTACTTAAACATGTGCCCAATGAAAGTAGGCTGAAGTCGAAGCTTTCAACTGCCTACCCCTATTCGAATGTTTTCTTGTTGGAAACACATTTTTTAAATCAAACCAGGAATACAGAACGGTTCCTCACAAAAACTATAATAAAAATAAAATACACTCCAGGCTTGTAATTATACTGCTAGTGACTCATTAACATATAATACCCAAATAAACTATTGTTGTTATATTAATCATCTTTAGTATACGAGCATTAGTATTTGAACGCTTAGACTTGACATGCAAAGATAAACTATTATTATAAAGATATGAAAGAAAAAATATCAGGGGTAAATATTTACGAGCTAGTTCTTGTGTTTCAGAACAATAGTGTCTCCAAAATAGTGCAGCAACACATTTCCAAAATAAGAGGAGAAATCAAATAGGAATATATATTTTTCTATACACATTCAAGAAATATATTTCCTTGGCTTGTGTCCTTGTTTTGTGTGGTGATGGCCCCAGGGAAGAAACTGTCTAGAGTCTGTCCTTGTTTTAAGGGATTTTACCAAGAGTGCCAAGCAGTCATTCCGATTTTTTTTTCCTTCCGTTATATTTTCCGGTCCCTTTAGCCAATGAATTGCAGCAGAACATGCATGCAAGTGCGACATATCTCTTTTAGCATTTTAAGGCTGGTTAACTCATTTATTTTTATTAGGGATGGATTATTTTTTTTAATTTCAAGACTGTTGTTGATGCCCAACTAGAATACTTGTCTTTTCAGTTCCAGATACTGATTCCACTTAAATGAAAAAAAAGCATTTCCCGGAAAAGTGTAACTGAAACATTATATTTCTGCCTAAAACCGCAAAATCTAGTATTCCTCGGTTTTCAGACTGTAAAACGGACACTAGGGGTAAGCTGATACTGGTATTTACCATTGTTAAGAATACTGATACTATAAACAGTGTGTATTATTAAACTTCACTTATTAATAAACCAATATTGATTTTAAACAATAAGTAAAAATACAGATCATTAAAAAATGTATGTTTTTGATACCTGTGGGGAAATTTGTATTGATTTGACATAGTCCTAACCTAGAGGGCAGTGACATAATTGTTTGCCATCTTACCGCTACGGGGACCAATTTTTTCCATAGCACTTTTTAAGTACTCTATAGCGAAACGTTATATTGGGTATTTTTGTATTCTATATCTTTATTTTATTTTTCAACACAAACAGGAAAAAGAGAAAAAGTGTGGTTTGGAATCACTTTGAGTCTCCATAGTTTGTATTCTTCCTTGTGCATTTTAGTACTGGTTTTTGGTTGCATGACACAAAGCAGTGATATCTATTGGTGGAATAATACAAATTGTCTCTTTAAAATAGGATATCAGTCAATGCCCATCAGTCCTTAACCATCTCTACTTTAACATGTCATTTTATTTTAGTAAACAACATCATTTTATTGATTAGAATGAATGTTGGTAGTCATTTTTTAATTTGAAATGGGATTGGTTGCCTTTTGTTAGGAGAGATTTCCACATTTTTATTAGATAATCCCTGTGTTACACTTGTAATATTTCCATATTTATTCCAATTATGACTTCTCCAGGACGCACACAATTTTATGTTCTCTTACACAGATTAGAAATGGAGGAGGGCTTGGAGGTGACGGAGAATATTGTGTTCCGAGGTGTTGAATTTGCCGTGAAGGTAGAAGTGGATAAAAACGTGCTGATTGTGGAAATTTCTGATTCGAAGACGGCAGATCAGTGGAAGGCAGAATTCGATCCGCCGTGTAAGTTGTTTGCGACCGCTAAAAGATTACAGCTACATGCTTATAACGCATCTCTTAAATTATTCTTTCTAGATATCGAAGACCTCACGCGCAAAACCGGCAACTTCAAGCAGTTCCCCATTTTTTGTAGCATGTTGGAATCGGCCGTCAGGAGGGTACGTTGGTCATCCGAGCGCCGTGTTGTACGCGGCCGGACGAGTCTTCCCTTTTCATTTCAATCCGCAGACGAGCGATTCGGTAACACTGGACCTGTTGACCTACGCCGACTTGGAGCTTCTACGGAACAGAAAGGCAGGAGTGGTGGGCCGCCCTCGAGGCCATCCGCAGTCGTCCGCACTCACCGCCAAACGTTACCTTATTCTCATCTACACCGTGGAGTTCGACAGGTTTGTGCATTTTGGACTCCAGTGGAACCTCTGCATACGTGCTTAATCGAATTGCTCGTGTAACGATCAAATTCTGATGACATGAAATAATTTAAAACTAGTAGGTCCATTCCCCATTTCACAAACTGATCTAATTAGCATCTTCCTGATCACTAAAAACACCATCCATCCATCCATTATCTGCACCGCTTATCCTCAGTAGGGTAGCGGGGGTGCAGGAGCCCATCCCAGCCATCTTTGGGCAGTGGGCAGGGGACACCCGGGCCAATTTAGACCATCCAATTTACCTGACATGCATGTTTTTGGAATGTAGGAGGAAACCGGAGTGCCCGGAGGAAACCCACGCAAGCATGGGGAGAACATGCAAACTCCACACAGGAGGTTCGATCTCATGACCTCAGAACTGTGCCGCAAACGCGCTAACCACTGCGCTGCCGTGCTGCCCCATTAAAAACACTTTAAATAGTAATTATACAAAATACAGTAAGAAGATGATATGAACGATATAAAATGCGAGTTTATTATATGTGAGTCGCCAAAACAAAGGTGTCGCTGCAACTTTAAATGAACAAGAACGCACCATTTTTTATATCATTATTTTTTTGCCTGTTTTAGTTTTCATTCACCACTTTCTTTCACCTGGATTCGCAACGCTATCACTTTCTACAGGTCTTTTGAAAAGAATCGTGCCTCAAAAGGACAATGATAATGAAAAGTAAAGAATTTTTGTTATAAATTTCACTAAAACTTTAGTAGCTCTCTGAAACCTTTAACAGTACATACATTCGAATTTCAACACGATTAAGCTTTAACTTAAACCAAAAACTAACCGTGCAGGAATTAAAATTGAGCTCAGCAGCAACTCGAACAAAAGGTACATAAAACTTAAATAGCTGCCTGAAACTTACAGTCAATAAATTACAATTTAAATACAACTTGCATGAATAATCTTTCACCTAAATAAAAAATAGTGCAGGAGTTAAAATTAGGCTTAAAGGTAAAGGTACTTATAAACTTAAATGGCTCCCAGACTTCTCTTAAACAATCAATAAATAAAAATGTCGATACAACCAACATAGTTTAAATAAACTCAAAACAAAAAATGCATGGAAATTTCAACAAAGTTTTGGGCACTCCTGTTTTACAGCCATATTGACGAACTTATTATGGTAAGAGAGCTATTCACTTCCACTTAAGCGTTCTTTTTATGCTCTCTCTAAATCACAAACACACACGCTTAATCGACGAACTAATGTAATAATGAAAGCTAATATATAAAGTCTCCGCCTGTACATTTTTACCCTATCCATCGCAAACATGCTTTTATATCACCGACACAGGCAGGTCAGGTCGAGTTAGCAGAGTTATTGCTCTCCCGATCAAGCTTTAGTGACCCCGCCCCCTGTTGCTTGTCCAATCAGAAGGTGCGGGGTGGGGAGGGAAGAGGGTTTGTAGGAGCAATAGAGATAGTCTCAGGCGCCTGAATCTGACCTAAAAAATAATTAGCAAAAAAAAAAAAAAAAGCCGATACCCTTATCCGTCAAATTCCCATATATCGGTGCCAAAAATTGTTCGACTTCAAGTAGAGGTCTTCGTATAAAGAGGTACTACTGTATCCGGATCCCTCTGTGCTGACTCATGTCCAATCCTTTCCGTAGGATACACTACCCTTTGCCGCTCCCGTACATCGGCAAGCCGGATCCGGCAGCCTTACAGAGGGAAATCCGGACGCTTCGGGCAGAGCTGAGCGCGCTCACGAGTCAGGGCGCCGGCAAGGCCGCCGAACTCGAAATCCACCGTTTGCGAGCTGAGTAAGTTCTTGAAATTGTAAAGATGGTCATGTTTAATGCAATGATTTTGAATAGTACCCGAGATATGTTCAGTTGTCTTTTAACGGTAAACTTTAACAAATCGAGGGTTATTGTTTTTAATCATATAAAATCGTGTCATGCAATTAAGCCATCTAGTGGTAAAAGGAGATTTTTTTTTTTTTTAGAAAAATAGGAAGTAAAAGGTGATAATATGACTTAAAACGGTACAACGACATGCATCCTTTAGCTGGAGGTTAAGCACCAACTGGCCTGTGATTGGTCAAAAAAAAATATGTATAAAAGTAGACTTGATGGCCAGGAAATGTACTGAAATTAAGACAAAAATGTAAACAAACACATTAAAACATTAAATTTGAAAAAAAAAAGATTTATAAATAATCCTTTTTTTTACACAATAAAGTTCAACATTAAGAAATGAGTGTGTTTTGAAATATTTCACAGTTAGTATAATATGATCAGTAGATGTCGCTGTATAGTATAGTGCAACCGAAAACATATGTTATAAAGCACAAAGAAGAATGCCAACTAAAAGTGACCCAAACACATCACTTGTTTTTTTGCTCAGCCATGTTGTTTTGGGGTACCAGTAGCAGTAAGATGGTGGTAAATTATGTCAACTCCCTTTTTAAATGAGGCTCATGTTACGAAAAATAAATGCTAATTTCTCGACAAAATACGTTTTTCACCGCTATGGGGCTTGGGAGAATGGAAGAGATCACGTTTCTAAAATAAATCATTATTGTATTATTTTTATTACTAAAACATTTTTTAAAAAAGAGAGACATATGTGGTTTACTTTAATTATAGCCTACATAGCTGTGTGACCTTTCTTACCTACGTGACGACATCAATGTTGCTGCACAAGGTTCCATCTTTTTTTTTAAATATTATTTAGAGTACCACTTATATATATATATGCTCAGAATGACTTAAAAGGGAAAAATAATTAAAGGGAAGAAAGAAATAAAGAAAACAATAAAAAAAGGGGAAAAAAAAGGAAGTAATAAAAAAAGAAACTAGGGGACAAAAGAAAAGTCAAGAAAAAAGATAAATAAGGAAAAATCAATCTAGAGAAGGAAAATAATAGTGAAAAAATAAAGTAGAAAAAAGGACGTGTTTTTGGTGTCTATTTGCTTGCTTACATTCAAATAATTGGCCAATATAAGTCAATCTTTCTGCTAATGTAGTCCTTCCACTAAACATGTAATTCAATACAGTTTTGCATTGTGCAACCCACTAAACAAATCCATCCATTATCTGCACCGCTTATCCTCAGTAGGGTCACGGGGGTGCTGGAGCCCATCCCAGCTATCTTCGGGCAGTGGGCAGTGGGCAGGGGACACCCTGAGCTGGTTGCCAGCTACAGAGACTGACAACTCACTCGCTCATTCACACCTAGGGACAATTTGAACTGGCCAATTAACCTGACATGAATGTTTTTGGAATGTAGGAGGAAACCGGAGTGCCCAGGGGAAACCCACACAAGCACGGGGAGAACATGCAAACTCCATACAGGAGGTTCGATCTCATGACCTCAGAACTGTGCCGCACACGCGCTAACCACTGCGCCGCCGTGCTGCCCTAAACAAATCCACAAAATGTTGATATGTATATAATTTAGAAACAGAAATCTCATGTAACAAAAACCGACGTGTGTGTGTGGGCCGTGCAACCTTTCCAATATTACATTATCCAAACCATTACCATTGGAATAACGCACTTGTGTTGCCGGAAAGCTAGCAGAATGGAACGTGATTCGATGTCAAAACATGATTGATAATCGTTTGCTTGCCACACTTGAGATGGATGTTGCTCAACTTTTATCCAAGAGACACTCTCTTGGTTTGATTGCTAAGACCCGCGGAAGCATGGAGGGAACGTCGTTGTTAGCCTGGATCCAGTTATACTTCTGGTTAATTGTGCTACATAGGCTATGCTATTAGCCTTTGTGCCACTCTCCAACTTTAATGCACGAGTGGTGGTGACACAAGCTCTACTTTCACCAGTGAAACCTTGTGATTTATTTCCATTGGAGCGTCACCCATTTCTGTAATTCTATCAGTGATCGTGTCATGACTTCGGCTAATGCTAAATGCTATTTTGTTTGACAGTGGAAACAAATTAAAACACTCACCATGATGCAGCCTTTCTTGCTCGGTCCCAGGAGCTACCCCAAGCCGATGGTATCGATGAGCTGGCGTCCGTTCTGGCCCATATCGGAACATTGAGAATCTGTCGCCAGAATCGCTCCGTTGTGTTGGGTTTAACCGGTAACCGCTGTGTTTGGCTACTTGGACTACATTTCCCATGATTCTTACATACAAACAGAAAGTGGTTGTCATTGGACACCTACCTAAGCAGGGTTTCTCCTTTGAAGTACAGACATCAAGAAAAATATGTCCCACTTCTTTTCGAATAACTATTAACCCCTCATGGTACTATATCATAACTTGTCTTGAAATTCTTTAAAGCGACAGTGTGTATTATTTGACCACTAGTTTGCTGTATGATGTCGCGCAACCGAAAACAAGTGCTACAAAGCACACGGAAGAATACAAACGAAGGTGACCAAAAAGCACCAGCTTCTTATTTTTTTCCCCAAGCCTTTTTGTGGTTTTTGGGTACCCGTAGCAGCAAAATGGCAAAAGGTCATGTCAGCTCCAAATAAATGAGCCTCTCCTTATGTAAAATAAAAATTTCTCTATCTACAAGTATTATAGAAATGCATGTTTATACGATAGGTCATGTATTTTTGTTTATTATTTAAATCAATCTGTTTATTTAAATTAATGAAGTTTGTTTTACAACTTGGAGGCCTTCAATAATACACTCTGACCTCTTGAAAAATTCAAAAATAAATAAGAAACAGAACTGAGAAGGCACCACATTTGGGATTATTTTTCACAAGAAATATTTGAAAAACAAGAACATCACCAGCACAAGTTTCAGTTTTTATTTATAATTACTAAGCACCTCTTCAAGTGTCCCAATATTATTATTATTATTATTTTTTTTAGCTTTTTGCTAGCAAACATTAACACTTCAACACAACCTAAATAGACATAAAAGGTCTAAAAAAATAAAGTAAGACAATTTGGGGGTCTGTGATTGTAAAAAGGGATTTGTTGATTATTGCTTTTGGTAATCCATCAGATTTATAAATCAAGATTTGCGTGTGTGTTTGTTTGTTCGTATGTAGCTTATAAACTCCGAAAGGGCTGAATCGATTGATGTAAAGATTTACACAGTTGTACTTAAGGTCTCTGGGAGTGTTTTTAGCTAGGTGTGGTATCAATTCACCTACCATAAATACCAACACTATCGATAAACATCTGCTTTGGTGCACAAACGGCTCTGAAGCTGCATGTGGCTCCACGACCTCGCCCCAGTAGAATGCCCGGCATTGCCAAGCCTGGGAACACCGATCCATTATGCTTATATACCATATTTTCATCTTATCAAGGCTCAGTCTGATGAAGGAGGAAAAGGAGGCCATCGCCAAAGTCCTGGAGCGACTGCAGCTCGGCGGAAGCGCCCCCCCTCCCGCCGGACCTCCGGACTGGAGGAGTCGGGAGGCTCTGAGGACTTTGGAGGAGCAGCTGCACAAGGAGAGGGCCAAGAGTCAGCGTTCGGCCAGCAAACGGAGTCGAGAGCAGCGGATCTTGATGGAGCAGGTGGGGACCTTTGCGCCAACAAGGGTGATTTATGTGGAAAGAGAATTTTGAAATACTGGAGCAATCTGAATGAATGGTTTACATGCGTAGAGATAAAAGAATAGCACCGTTTACATGGAGTATTACAAGGGCAAAATGGAAGTGACACCATTACTCTAATTGGCATTATTTCTAGATTTTAAGGGACGTTGTGTGTTTAGCGCATCCTAGTAGCAGAAGTAAATGGTCTGCATTTCTATAGCGCTTTTCAAGTCAATGAAGACCTCCCAAAGCGCTTTACAATGTGCTTCACACTTACCCATTCACACATACACACTCGCACACCAATAGGGAGTCAGCCAGGCAAGGCGCCGACCTGCTTTTTGGGGGCATTAGGGACTCAGTGTCTTGCCCAAGGACACTTCGAAGTATAACACGGAGGAGCCGGGAATCAAACCTGCGACCTCTTGATCCCAAGACAAGCGCTCTTTTTTCGTGCCGGAATTATTGCTGTTGTTACCACTTTCTGTATTATGTTTCAACTTATTACCGACACTGAAGAAATTACCAATTTTTTGTTGATTTGCGCCTAATACCAACTGTTTTTACTGAGGCATACTTTTCTTTCACTCAACAACCACCCAAACAATGACGTCATCTCGAAGCAACGAGATCTCATTTGCCGAGATCGGCGCGAGACCAAAACAACAATAGCGGATCTGCCTGACAAAGTTTGGAGTGCGGTAAATCTTTGTTAAAAGAAAAAAACTAATAGGGTAATAATGACAATTTGGTGTCAAAAAAGTTGCGTCCCCAGCAAAAATGATGCGTCTAGGACGCAGGGACGCTGGCAAAGGAGAACAATGCTGACACTATTATAGATAGCTAGATATTTTATTCATCCCCGTAAGGAAATTCACACTTCCAGCAGTATCCTTTTGTTGAAAAATAAAATAAAAGATAGAATACAAAAATACCCAATATAGCGTGTTAATAAAGAGCATTTAAATAGTGTTACGAAAAATACACACTGTAATGAAAATAGGGTTATATGCAAATGTGGGGTTGGAGTTTAATGTGGGCTTTTAGTCCCCCGGGTGGGGTTAAAGAGCCTCATGGCATGAGGAAGAAATTATCTCCTCAGTCTGTCCGTGGAACGAGACAGTCCGTCGCTGAAGCTGCTTCTGTTTCCAATGGGACGATCGCCTGTAAACGTAACCCGTGTCTGGCATTTTTACCCTCCCCTCCTAAGCTGGAGGATCTACGAGCTTCCGAATGCACGCTCCGCCTTCACGTCAAGAGTCTAACCAACGAGCTGGCTCTATTACGCAGAAGGTAAGCCCCGGTGGTCAAATGCGTCCCCGCGCTCGTATAAATCTCCCCCCCTCGCCGGGCATCAGAAGTCGAGGGACACCCACCTGCGGGGAGATCCGTCGTTCGCGCAATCCCGTCCGAGGTCGATCGGGATCCGGAGAACGGAGCGGAGAGCGAACGTCGAGGTCGACTGAACGGGGCGGGAGGTCCGACTCTTCTGGGTCGCGTGCCTTTGCCCGAAGGCCGTCGCCTTCCCCCACTGGTGAGGACTTGACCTTATACCGCAAAGTTTCGAGGCGATGAAACAAGAAGGGTTCACTGTGCGTTTTCTTCCCTTGAGGGTCCCGAGCGCCCCGATTCGACCCGACCGCTTACATCCAGGACAAACAGCGGCGACTAAGGGAGTCTGAACTCAAAAGGTACGTTTGCCGTCATTCCTCGCCATTGTACGTCATGCATCGTGTTCTGCAATCTTATTGGCGGGCGGTCCCTTTTGTTAGTCATCAATGCAAGGGGCACCCAGTTTGACATGTATTTTTTAAATACCAACAGCTAAATAGCTAAAAGGTAGCTTGTTAGCTAGAAAGGTAAAAAACTCAGAGGGAGCTAGATAGCTAGTGAAAAGTAAATAGCCTGATAAACAATTTAAAAAAAACTAGGTAGCTAGCTGGAAAAGAGGCCAAAATTTAGCTTTGATAACAAGCAAAAAAGGTAAAGGTTAGCTAGATAGCTTGCAAAACATGTAACAAGCAAGCTAGATAGATTACTAAATAGCTAAAAGGGTAGCTTGATAACTACAAACCTCCGTCCATCCAAAATCTGAACCGCTTGTACACAGTAGGGTCGTGGGAATGCTGGAGCCATCTTTGGGAAGTGGGCAGGGGGACACCCTGAACTGGTTGCCAGCCAATCGCAGGGCACACAGGGACAGACAGTTCACTCGCTCATTCACACCCGGGGACAATTTGGACCGACCAATTAACCTGACATGCATGTTTTCGGAACGTGGAAGGAAAACCTCGCAAGCACGGGGAGAACATGCAAACTTCGCACTGGAAGGTTCGATCTCATGACCTCAGAACTGTGCCGCACACGCGCTAACCACTGCGCCGCCGTGCTTAGCTACAAACCAAAACAGGTAAATAACTAAAAGGAAGCCAGATAACTAGCTTACACCGTAAAAAGCCTATTCAAAAGCAGATAGAAAGTTAAAAAATAGCTAGCTAGCTAGAAAGGACAAAATTTAGCTTGATAACAATGAGAAAAGGTAAAATATTAACTAGATACCATGTTAAAAATGTAAAAAGCTAGCTGGATAGCTTGCTTAATATTTAAGAAGATAACTAGCTACAAATGTAAAAAAATTAAAAGGGAGCCAGACAGCTAGCTAAATGAGGAAAGGGACAACATTGGAGACCCTTGTAGTACGTTTAGAGCAGTGCTGTGCAGTCTGGGCTACAAATATATATACGCCAAAGGTTTAGGCTCACCCAGACATTTTTTTGTCTTTTCAATGAAAAGTCCTACTTTTTCTATCAATCGAACAAGTTAAAAGATAAATAGAAAGAATAGTTGAGACATCGAGAATGTTGGAAATGATTTTTTTATTTGAGAGAGCGAGAGACCCATTTAAATGTTGCTTTGGTCATGGACATTTTGATGCAACCCCAAAATTTGAACTGTAAAGAACATTATTCAACGAGATCTAGAAAAGAAGGGGAATTAGATTTGGCCAAAATCTGCAGCAAACCCCACCCAGCAAAACTAGTAAAAAAGCTAAAAATATACAAAAGAGATCTTTGTATAATAAGGGATCATCGAGGGAAAAAAAAAACAACGTTTAGGGGCCAAATTTGATTTTATCCTGAATTTGGTGCAATTTCAGATGTGTTTGGACAAAATGTCTAAAAGCAGTGATGTGCAGTCATTGGAGGTTGTGCCTCGCCCGTCAAAATATAAAAATAAATATATTAGCCCCTTATTGTTCCTAACACTCTGAAATTCGGTCCCAAATTAAAAATAATCACTGCAAGTTCTTCTAACATGGAGTCATCTGAGTCGGAACACACAGAATAAGGTTTTTATTCATGCCTGAATTTGATTTTTGCAATCAAATGCCTGCAGATGAGTGTAGCATGGGCCTCTTAGCTGGATAACAGGTGAGATGATAGCATGAAACCTTACCTGGTACCTTGCCACATTTGATCGCAATCTGAAAAACGAAAGATCATATTTTACACCTTTTTTCTATTGCTGTTTCCAAAGGTGCCCATTTGAAGACGACCAGTTTCCAACACTAAAACTTTTACAAATTTGTAATTTATTTAGACATTGTTGAAAGAGTTGTAAATGTTTGACTTCTTTTTCCAGAAGTCAAATCAATGATGGGACCAAAAAAAAAATGTATTCATGTATATGTATTCATGTATATGTATTGTAATTTTATTTTTGGCGATTTAAAAAATCGGAATAGATTTTCTTACGTTATATGTGGTACGTGAATCAACGTGAGGGTCAAACAGAGTTCCCGAATGTTTGATCTTACATTACACAGTCCAGCGTTCCTCCGAATCGCTCAGTCCACAATTTGTAGATTTGGGAGTCCACAATTGAAGGGATTTGGGAGTACAGTCAATAAACATGCCCGATTAAAGTCGCCGTCGACGATAAAGCTCCGTTGGGGCAGTGCAAGCTGACGTTCAGCAGCGGGCAGGAGATATTGGTGTGTGAGTGTGTGCGTGAATGGGTAAGTGTGAAGCACATTGTAAAGCGCTGTGGGAGGTCTTCAGTGACTTGAAAAGCGCTATAGAAATGCAGATCTTTTTCATCTGGTATATCGCGCCACCTCTAATGTCTTCGTACCGGCACTCGGGGACAACGCTCGTATATCTACGTCACCGAGTGAGTTGATGGCGTTGTGCGTGTCAGACAGTTAAAGCTCCGGCGAGACTTGACGACGTCGCCCTCCTCCGTCCCTCAACGAGGACGTTCCGGCTCCAGAGAGGCCCGTCCTCAGTTGAGCGGGAGCGGCGGCCGAGGGAGGAGTCTTTCGCTAGAGCGCCGAGGGAGCAGGAACTCCTCGGAGAGCTCCCTGGTGGACATGGAGGAAATGACGCGAGCGCTGCTGGGGTGAGCGTCCTTTCCTTTCCTGTCCCGTCCTGTCCCAAATGTCTCATTTGAATGTCCTCACATTTCAGGGGAAGCAAGCAGACCTTCAACGGCCCCAGCACGGTGAGTGAGGCGTCCTCTCTTTCCCAACTCATTCCAATTTCTGTGCGGCAACGACCAATAGAAGTGATAATAGAAATCGGGGGTGGTCAAACCACACCCCGTGGGCCAAATGCGGCTCGGCAAGGTTTTTAATGACGGTAGATATAACGATAAATAAAGTACTACTAGATATCGATTGTAATGCTTAAAAGCAGGGACCAAATGTATGACTTGGCTTTCATTCTGAAAAGTCAAGTTAGTTTGTGATCACAAAAATCTGAAACAAACAAAAATACTACGATAAAAATACTCAAATTACTACGACAGTATTACTATAATGACTAAAATACTACTACAGAAATCCCATGATGCAGAAACATTACAGAACTAATGCTAAAGAAATACTACTACGGAAATAATACAACAAGACTACCATATAGATACATCCATAGACTATACTACAAAATTACTATTACAGTGATACTATAATACTACAAATTATACATCTACAGAAATACAAAAACATTACAAAATTTCTATAATGCAGAAATACTACAAAAATACTACTGCAAATATACTATGAATCAGAAATACTACAAAATTACTACTACAATGAAACTAATACTGCAAAAATAAATCTAAAGTAACAGTACAAAATTACTGTAATACAGAAATATATTTACAGTAACAGTACAAAAATACTACTACAAATATACTATACATCAAAAATACTACAAATTTATTACTACAGTAACAGTAAAAAAATACTACTGCGAATATACATCAAAAATACATCTACAGTAACAGTACAAAAATACTACAAAAATACATCTACAGTAACAGTACAAAAATACTACTACAAATATACATCAGAAATACTACAAAAATACATCTACAGTAACAGTACAAAAATACTACTACAAATATACTATAAATCAGAAATTCTCCAAAAATACTAGAGAAATACTCCTACAGTGCAACCATAATACTGAAATACCACTAGAGAAATACAAAATACATCTACAGTAACGGTACAAAAATACTACAGATATTCTCAAAATATGAGTAAAGTAAGACAATACTACTACAGAAATAAATGTTAATAGTTCGCATTTCTATAGTGCTTTACAATGTGCTTCACACTTACCCATTCAGTTACTACAGATGTTTATCTATGGATTTATGTCTACCGAGCGACCACTATGCCATTTTAGATGAGAAATTTTCAATACGAATTATCATTTTCCGCATAATTCAATCAACGTCACGCTCTATTAAAATAATGATAGATACTTTATTCATCCCCGCAGGGAAATTCACATAATGATAATATAATGATAATTATATTATGGATAATGATGATATTATGGAACTGATTATTTCATGAGTTGACATGTGCGGGTTTCTTTTTGCAGTTCCGGGGAAACCCGCTCGCCCGGAAGCCTTTGAGCAGCACGCCGACGTACAGAACGAAGGCCAAGGGTAAGTCGAGACGTAGAACAGGCCGGGGGTCTACAGTCTACAGTAGACCCCCGGGATACGTCGTCCCCGCCTTACGATACGGCCCCTCTTTACGGAATGTTTGCGAGAAAACCATTACTTTGCATGCTACAAAATTCAAAGTTTGCAAGTCATGTTTATTTGTGATCCCCCTAATCACAAAGAGACCAAAACCACAGACGATTATGACACCATCCTCTGATCTAAAACCTACATGAGGGCAAATAATACATAGAAAGACCTAGCCAATATTCAATGCCCTTGCTGATGCAAGGAGATTTTCTCTCAAAATGCCTCCATGCATGGCCCCATTTGTTCTTTCCTTTACACAGCTCAGTCGTCCTGGTCCCTTTGCAGGAAAAACAGCCCCATGCTTAACAGTGGGTATGGTGTTCTTCGGATGCAATTCAGTATTTTTTTTTTCCCCCTCCAAACACGTGAACCCTATCAATTTCACTTTAATATGACCAAAACACATTTTTGATGCGAATGTTGTAAATCATTGTATGAATTAGATTAGACTTGGGAGTTTAGGGTAAAACATGTGAGAGAGAAAAAAGGTCAAAGACTGAGTGGATCCTCGTTAAGACCTCAAAACGAATTCTATTTTGGAGTTTGCCTGCGGAACTTCTACATAGGAGTAAATTCTTTTGAGCTTGTCTGCTATTGCTCAAAAAATACGGTAAAAAAATATCCAAATTTGAGTCCAAAAGGTTCCCGCCCCTTGGTCTAATGCTGGGGTGTCGAAGTCATTTGAACTCGGGGGCCACACGATAGAACAAACATTCTGTCGGGGGCTGGACGAGTAGATTCAAGAGAAAGAAAAAGGGAAATAAGAGAAAAGGGAAGTTAGAGCAAAAGGGGAGAGAGAAAGAGAACGAGACACAGAGTGGGAAAAAAGGGGTGGAAGAGAAATGTCGAAAGAGAGAGAGAGGAACAGATGTCGAGAGAGAGGGGACAGATGTCGAGAGAGAACGGTCTCGAGAGAGAAAGATCAGTCGAGTCAGAGAGAGAGAGAGAGACAGCGAGCAGTCGAGAGAGCGAGCGAGAACAGTCGAGAGCGAGAGCAGTCGAGAGAGCGAGCGAGAGCAGTCGAGAGAGCGAGCGAGAGCAGTCGAGAGAGGGAGCGAGCGAGAGCAGTCGAGAGAGAGAGAGAGAGAGAGAGAGAGAGAGAGAGAGAGAGAGAGAGAGAGAGAGAGAGAGAGAGAGAGAGAGAGAGAGAGAGGAGAGAGAGAGAGAGAGAGAGAGAGAGAGAGAGAGAGAGAGAGAGAGAGAGAGAGAGAGAGAGAGAGAGAGAGAGAGAGAGAGAGAGAGAGAGAGAGAGAGAGAGAGAGAGAGAGAGAGAGAGAGAGAGAGAGAGATCCCTTCAATCCTTTATCGGGCCGTGGGCTGCCTGTTTGACACCTGTGGTCTAGTGGATAGGATTCAACGCTATCCCGGGTTCGATTCCCGTCGGATTTCATAAAGTCACGTTTTTCCTCAGAGAGTTCGGTGGACGCCGGCGCGGAGCTGTCAGAGATCGACGCCAGGCTCCAGGCCTTGCAGGAGTACATGAGGGACTTGGACACGGGACGTTGACAGCTAAAAAAAAAAAAAAACGATCCAGGAATCTATTTTTACACGTGGTGTTTTCCATTTTATTTATTGGAGATTTTATTGTGAATAAATGCGGATATACTCCATCTCCATGTGCAAAAGCCTCGCGTGTGACTCGTCGGCTGCCGAGGAACTAAGTCGGAATGAGGTAAGGAGTTTTTATGGCAACTGCTAGTTAAATATACACAGTATAATTAGAGTAGAAATATATACACTTTGCATACTGCCAGATACGCCGTAAAGCTAAAAACCAAGAAATTAGTCTTTTCCCTAGATGTCACTGTATTGTACAGTTAAAACGAGTGCTCTAAGCAAATAAGTAAAAAGGATAGTTTTTGTGTGTACGCAATAACATTGAAAACCAAGACAGTGTGAACAGTATTTTGAAATATTTCTTAAAGGGACCTTGTGCACTCACTACTTGACCACTAGATGTCGTTGGATTGTACCGTGCAACATAAAACGAGTGCTACAAAGCAAATAAGTAAAAAGGATAGTTTTTGTGTTTATGCAATAACATTGAAAACTAAGACTGTGTACAAGTGCTTTGAAATATTTCTTAGAGGGACCTTGTGTACTCACTACTTGACCACTAGATGTCGTTGTAATTGCATACTGCAACAAAGAAAATAATTAGAAAAGATAATTTGCGGAATTTCAGGTACGATATAAGGTTAAAAACGTTGATTTATTAACATGGCCGTGTATATTATTTGACCAACGATGTCTTTCACCTTTCTTTATTCAACATTGAAGTAGACTTTACCCCAAAAATCTCAAATGCATACCGGCCCAAAATACAAAAACTGTATTTCTATCAACTAAGAGGAAAAAATGGCTGCAGCTGCCCCAAAAAGTCTCAGACTGTGTTGGTGGAAACGATCAAATGGATGATAAAACAACAAGTAAATAGCAGCTCACCTTAAAGTGCTTGTTTGCAGAGAAATAAAGCTAAATTACCCACTGGAAGAAAAGAAGGCGCGCAGCAGTAAGACAACTCTGCAGAAAAAAGGACCTTCATTTGGCAGTGGAAATGCCGGAAGATGCCGATACATTTCGCATTTCTTGATTCCGACGCTCTCTCAAAATGGTTTGGAGGTGCGATGTCAGCTGGAAAGAAAGCATTTAGTGAGTGTGTAGCATAAGTACTGACCCCCGAGAATTTTTTGTCGTACTGCTACACTTCATGCTTCAACCTTAAAGGCGCTGTATAAGACTTCCAAAAATATTCTACTCGCTGATGCCATCTTCTGGATGAAATCATCATTGCAGCTCCTTTTGTTGCGCGTGCAAGTATGTGTAATTCTTCAATGTGCTATACAGTACCCAGGGTTGGGTAGGGTTACTTTAACTGGATTACTTTCAATGACTTTTGGATTACTCCAATACCAAATATGCTAATAAAAGACAAAAGAAACTCAATAGGAATAAAATGACTACATTTTGTGCAGGCTTGGGGAGTAACGGAATACATGGAACGGCAAAAAGCTGTTTGGATTGATTTTCATTTTGCCGGAGATCAAAGAGATCAAAGCCAGGAGAGAAAGCTTAACATGTGTTGTGAGTCATAATTGTATTCATATTTAGTTTGTGTCTTTTGTTAGCATATTTGGTATTGGAGTCATCCAAAAGTCATTGAAAGTAATCCAGTTAAAGTAACCCTACCCAACCCAATAATAACATTGGTAATAATTAGCCTTAATCCACTGATTAGTTACTGGTTCTTAAGTGGTTTAAGTGGACCCACTGTTCCACCCTAATGACGACCTGGGACCCAAATCAAGAAAATTAATCCACTTCTCGAATTAATTTAGGATTGTGCATTTTTAAATCAGACAGTAAATTATATTCACCCTTTCACCCCTAAAATAAAATAAAAGAATAATCAATGAAATGAGATGTGGTCCCTCTAAAACGCGCTTATTGACTGAACAGGTATAAGAGATAGGGCAAGGCATTATCGCCATCTACTGTTAAAGGTGTATGTAACTTCTAAATGTTCTACTTGCTGTAATCATTATTGCAGCTCCTCTTGTTGTGAGTGCAAGTATGTGAAATCCCTAGAAACGCTGAAATCCTCTTTTTTTTTTTTGGTGGGTTGGCATTTGGACTGTATTTGAATCAGTCCTTTGCATACTTTCACCATTTTCATCCTGGACCACGCGTGCAATATCACTTGGTTTCTAAGACTGTCCATTTGGAGACAACCAGTCCACAACCTTTGCAAATATGTATTTTAGACATTGTGAAAGAGTTGTAAATGTTTGAATTCTCTTTCCGCGTTTCTATCACTATTGTGCTTACATGCGGGGAAAAATGGTGCGTAAAAATGAATCACCGGTGGCGTTACGCAGACTTATTCCGGGGTCTAATTTGAATACTACAGGGACGTCTTATCAAATTATTCAGAGCTTTATTGGCTAACCGATGTGTCTATCATCATTAGAATTAGTCACTATTGGATAAAGTTATTTGGAGGTAAAGGAGGCATTAGATTTTTTTTAGCAATACAGGCCTGTATAGGCTCATGCAGGCTGGGGACAACGAAACAAAGCCTGCCATTGGCCGAAAAAGATGTCAATCAAAAGTTCAGCGGCTAACGGCCTGTAGAAAATCATTTTACTATTCTGTTTATTTGTAAACATGGATTATGAGAGATGCTTTTCAGCTGATTTTTTTTTTCATCCTTTGGCATTATCGTGTGTTTTCGAGTAAATATTTTACACGGTTGGATTGATTAAACAATTAAGGATTTAAGGAGGCCATGGTTGCGTACTCGTCGAATGTGATGGCTGCAAGAGGACATTGTTAGTGACAGCCGCCGGCTTTATAGTTTACGGGTGTCCAAACTTTCAGCCCAAACAAAGAGAAAACTCATTAGGGAAGCAACCAAGAGGCTCTTGATCGCATTAGATGACCTGCAGGCATTTAAAGCTGAGGTGGGACAATTTGCATCGGACAACTACTGCCCATAATGGAAGGGAGAAGAAAGGTAAAAAGGCTCGTATGGCAAAAGCAAAACGGTAGACACAATCAACCCGTGGAACAGCGTGCGTCCAAAATTGAAATTTTAGGCTGAATCCGAAACGTTACGTTCGGCGTAAGAGTAACACTGCACATCGACAATGTCAAACATGGTGGTGGCAGCATCAAGCTCTGGGGTTGCTCTTTTTCAGCAGACACTGGGAAGATTGTTAAGAGTTGATGGGAAGATGGAGCTAAACACAGCGATTCTGGCAGAAAATCTATTTGTCAACGACTCTCAACGTAAAGCAAAATCTGGAATGGTTTAAAACTAACAATCGTAGCAAAAGGATGTTGTACAAAGTATCAACTCATAGGGGGCCAATATTTTTGCCAAACCTACTCTTCCATTCTTCAATTGTTAAAAGAATATAAAATGTTTAATTAATGTATTTTCTATTAAAGATTTTGTCTTACAGAAAAATTGGACATTTGTATCTAAGTTTGACGCCCGAAATATGGCAACATGTCAAAAAGTTCTCGGGGGGTTCAACACTTTTGCAAAGCACGATGAACTTACTAATCGGTGCTCTTCGGAGATGTCCGCGTAGAAGGCCTTTCTTCGTTGCAGCTCCTTTGCGTCGGCGTCTTTCCACTGCGTGGCCTTTACGTAGACTTCTTCCATACTCGTTTGTGGATTCAGGCGAGACTGGAGCAGGAGAATTCGATTATCTTCGCGTGAAACCGAAACCTAAACTATATGGGTCGATTATTGGCAAGTTTTCTCAGAGAATGACGATCATTGCGAGTACAAGTTTCACAATCAGTTTGAATTTGTATCTCTTCCACTCTGTGCATCCACCCACGACTCCAGTCAACCACCTCAAATCATGTTACACCTAAGGTAAAAACAGCGCCATCTTTTGGAGGACTTTCCCCAGTTCGAGACCAGGTGGAAACATGTTGGTGGGATGGGCGCCACCAGGCTGTACTTGACCAAGACACACCACAGGTAATGGTGCCCTTAATATGTGTGCCGATTTGATCTGTAATCCTTACACATTTCATAGTGCCCTGTTTAGATGTAGCATGCACCTGTCCTCTTAGGCGCGATAACACTTCATAGGACAATGCTGTACGAACTAATGCCAGCTGGAGTTAATCACAAAGGAAAAACGCAATGGCAACGCGAACCCACCACAGAGCAGTGTCTGCGTCATTTTTAAGCACTCCACCCAAAATTCAAGCACATTTTAAACCTAACATTAAAATTCAAGTATTTTCAAGGACCTGACCAAGACGCCCATCTGCTACTGGTCAATGTCATATGCTGGTGGTCTGCTGTGTTACAGCATCATGAAGATGCTAAAATGCTATTGGCCTGCCTCCCTCCCACTATGCCTTTATTTGTTCAGTTCAAAATCATGTGTGCTTCTTTCAATTCTTTTCAAGTTAGTGTAATACATTATTTGTGCTGTATTTTTTTTCTATGGTTCCAAAGACCTGGTGATGCTAACGGGAGAAGCAAAAACATAATAACCGAGGAAAAAAAAGCTTACGGTCATCAAGAGACACGAAGCCGGCATACGCATCGTTTTCCTAGCTAGGGAATATATGGCTGTAAACAATTGACGATAATTGGCAATTAAAGTATTTTTCAGGGCATGACAATCCTTGTAACTACACGGTTCAGAATCCGTTTTTTTATCCGCCATCTCTTCCACTCTGTGCATCCACCCGCTACTCTACTCGACCAGCTCAAATCATGTCACACCTAAGGTAAGAAAGGTTTTGCATATTTATGACTCACAAAGGTTTGAGATCATCAGATCAAGTTTAATATCACACAGAGACAAACCAGGGAAGTACAAAATGCGGTTTTAAAATCTCGATTCCATTCATTAAGACACCAAAAAATTCTAGGCTTATCTGGCCTTATGTAAAACAATATGAAAAGGTAAAAAGTAAAAAAAACAAAATGAAGGTCTGTGGTGTGACCTTAAAGAGGTAGTTCATAATTTAAAAAAACCCCGCCAATATGCAGAGAAGAATGGGCCAAAAATTCCTTCACATCTTCGTGAAAAACGCATTACCAATTATCCTAAACTTCTGTTATCACTGTAATGGGTGGTCCAACTCGCTTTTGGGCTCAGGGGGCAATTACATTTTCAAATAAACCCAAAAAAGTTCTGATTTTCGGTTGTGTCTTAATAAATGGAATCACCATTTCAAAACGGCATTTTCTATTTCCTTGGTTTGTCTTTGTGTGATATTAAAATGGATTTGATGATCTGAAACCTTTGTGAGTGATGAATACGCAAAAGGGGGTAAATCCTTTTACCAAGGGCACTGTCAAATTTCATTTTTTCTTCATATTTTTTCTCAAATGGCTGCACAGGTTATTGCACAGACTATTATTTCAGACTATTATGACACCATCCCCTGATCTGGAAACAACATGAGGGCAAGGAAAAACTCAAAAACCCCAACATGAGGAAAATGAAGAAACCAAATTGTTAACGGTCACGGTGAGCTGACCAGGGGTTTGTAAAAGCGAATTGACGGGGTAACCAAATATTGTAGTGACATTTCTGTTGTAAACAAAAGGTTTCTATTACGTTTTCCACTATTCCCTTTAATATTAAAAAGCCACATTTTTAATTATGACGTTACGCCTTTTATTGTTTTGGACTCTGCAGGTCTGCATCAAACCTTAAGTACCGGTATCATTTTCCGTTCATTTTGCCGGCTGTGATTTTTGGACTGTGGACTTTAATGAAGGACATTTAGTTTCAATGGCGGGACTTGAAGTCGGGTTTGGGTTCATTTTGTGTTACATGTTTAAATGTGGGCGCATGCGGCTTATATACAGGTGCGGCTTGTGTATGTACAAAATCGGTTTTCCTCTTAAAATGTGGTGGGTGCGGCTTATAATCAGGTGCGCTCTATAGTCCGGAATTTACGGTAATGTTGTATCCTGAGGTCTACTATATTATTTTCATTCCCCAGATTTCGTTTACGATAGAAGAAATCAACCGTGAACTTACCACATGCCCCACGTACACCTCCAGTGGAAAATTCACCATGACCTGCACGGCTTGGAAGGCGGATGCTAATCTTGCTCTGGTTTTGTTCAGCAATGCCTGCGAAAAGGTGATAACGGTCAAAGGGAGAAAAAAAATGGAGCCGGTCAGAAGATGCTGCGTATTCACCATAAGCTCCTCGTTGGTCCTCAAATTCAAGGTGTCCAGCCTGATTTTCACCAGAGGAACTCCTGTGTGAGACTAGGAAAAAGACACAATGTTATTCAACTGGTTTACGCACCAAAATCATGCACTTTTTGAGGAATTTAAGAGCCCATTTTCACAATATCTCTGTTACCATCAATGTTCCCTGTAATTTTCCAGGGGTCTGAGCGTTCACACAAAGTCGGTGAGCAACGCTTGAAACAACAGTGAGCAACGGCTATCCCAAGTGTGGCAACTAAGTCATGATCAAACATGTCCAAAACTTGACATCAAGTTACATTTTGCTGAGTTTCCGGCAATGCAAAATTATTTTTCTCTTTTGAATGAATTGATTCATGTACTATTGCAAAGGTTGTAAGGCCTACAAACATCGTTTGTTCTTACAATTCTTTCACAAGATATCCATTTCTCTTTATTTCCTGATAAATTTTGTTGCATAATATTAACATTTTGGGGGGCTTATTTAGTAAGATACAGAACTGTACTTAATCACATTTTTTAGTGGAAGTACAATGTTGGCAACAACATTCACTTGATATCATTGGAAATTATTTGAATGCAACAAACTTTTTCTTCCTTTTTCCGTGTTTTTTTCTACCTTTTTAAAAATTCCTTTAAAAAAATATTTTTTCCGAGCTGTTACTTTTTTCTTTTTGTTCTCTATTTACTTTTTTTCCAACATTTCTTTTTCTTTTTTTCTGTCTTTTTTCTAAATGTTTCCTTCTTTTTTCTCTTCCTTTTGTTTCTTTTTTTCTCAGCTTTTCACTCCTTTTTCATTTTGGTATTTTTTTCTTTTTTGTTCTATTCACCCCTTCCTTTAAGTCATTTTGTGCATCATTTTACATAATATTTGGTCATGTTGGGATTAAAGAAGCAAAAACGACCCAAAGAGCCGTGTAAGACCCAAAAGAGCCGGCAACTTTTAGTGAGCCGAGCCGAAGAAGCCGGTTCCCCGACAAACTCTACTAACTTTACTCAACTTCGTTCTACTTCGACTCGACTTCAAAATACCGCATTTAGGACACAACATCAGAGGAACCCTTGTATTTTTACCTTCATGCACTGTAACTTTGACTTAAGTCGCTTCTTAATTAGTCATTTTGAGCCCTCATTTTTGTGCGCTGGCTAGATTTTCTTATGCGCTGAGAATGTGCGAGCAGTGCGCAATGCGCAGCTTAGAGGGACCACTGATTGGGGGCCCTCGGACCCTAAACTTAAAACTCACTTCTACTCCATTGCATACGAATAACCTACTCCTCTTGTCGGTTGAAAATAGTTTGTGTAATATAGTGTAACAATCTGTGAAGCCCTTTGAGACTCTTCGTGATTTAGGGCTATACAAATAAAAATGACTTGACTTGACTTGACTTAAACCTACCCGGAGAGTATGCAATACCTCCCCTGCTCCTTTGTCGCCGGGCTTTAAAGAATTTGATCACTGATAAAACAGAGAAAATTGAGGGATCTCTGTATACGGTATTCATGAAAAGAGCCATATGTTCCTGGACCCCTGTAATACCGACTCATTACCTCTGCCTGATACTCGGCCCAAGCGTCTTGGCGCTCCGCCTCAGTGAGCTCCTCTTCTTGTTTATGGTCCAGCAAAGACTCGTGCTCATGGTAGCTGACTATTTGGTCCTTGCACTTTTCCAGAAGCATCGCCAGGACATGATCCTAACAAAACAGCGCAGCTATTACCCAGTGTCCTTTGCGCACACAATGACCCTTCAGGTCTACCTTTGGCAACTCGGAAGTCTTGCGCTTGTTTTTCATGGAATGAGGCTTGTCCAGCATGTCCGGCTCAAAGGTGTAAAGTTCGGCGAGCTCCGACATCGTGAAGTGTCTCTCGATCTGCTGCTGATCCACCACTCGGTAGGATAAAGACTGTTTCGTCACCTGCCGGTCGTAGATCTTCTCTTCCATGGTGCCCTGAATGAGGGGGAAACAAACACATTCGCCATTTTTTAATATAATATATGTGTACCGTAAATTCCGGACTATAAGCCGCTACTTTTTTCCCTAACTTTCAACCCTGCGGCTTATTCAGTGATGCGGCCAATTTATGTCATTTTTCTAACGGCCGCTAGCGGCGCTCGAGTGTTGCTACCATTACCTGCCCTGTCAAAGCTATATCATTATTATTAAAGCTTTGAAAACTCTCTCGGTGTACCGTCTTTCTTTGTAAATATGTGTAACCCATGTATAATATGTATTTGCAACTGTATATATTTGTAATGTATTTATTTTAGACACTTATTCTGATATGTTTTGCACGGATGAACGAAAAATGAGGGGCGGAACAAACGCGGGGTGCCGAGTTTAAGTGGGGACCGCTAAAGGTGAGGGACAGACGAGGAAAGAAGAGGGGGTAAAAAGTTGGTTAAAGAAAAAGGAGTTGCGCGAGGAAATGTGTTCATCTGATATATTTTACCCACCCTTACCTTTGGAAATATACACTTTTTTCCTTGGATTACTTTCAACGGGACCCGGACTCTGCAGGTCTGCATCAAACCTTAAGTACCGCTATCATTTTCCGTTCAATTTGCCGGCTGTGATTTTTGGACTGTGGACTTTAATGAAGGACATGAAATTGTGTGTTTAATTGCTGTTAAAAATGTCGAAAAAATTATTAAAACGTCATATTGTCAGGTATAACGAAATTGTGAATATACTTAATTGCTGTTAAGATTGTCGAGAAAAATTGTTCAAACCTCACATTGTTTTTTTGCTGTTAATAGTGTCAATAAAATTGTTCAAACCAATTTAGTTTCAATCGCGGGACTTGAAGTCGGGTTTGGCTTAATTTTGTGTTTGTGTTACATGTTTAAATGTGGGCGCATGTGGCTTATATACAGGTGCGGCTTGTGTATGTACAAAATCGGTTTTCCTCTTAAAATGTGGTGGGTGCGGCTTATAATCAGGTGCGCTCAATAGTCCGGAATTTACGGTAGTTTCCGCAATATAGCAGGCATCAAAAGATCAAGTGTCTACACCAGGGGTCAGGAACCTTTTTGACCCAAAGAGCCATAAAAGCAAAAAATGTTTTCAAAAGAAATTGAGAGAGCCACATCCTATATTTTCAGACAAAATTGAAAAAAAAACTGCCAAACACGCTCTCTAGACAAAAGCTCATTCTTCAGCACATTTTTTTTCATGAAATTTGTCCTTCATAACGGTTTCAAAACAATGTGCATGCAAAGTTCTTTTGTAAAAATGTCACAAATGACTGCAAACGATAAGCATATCGCCATATTCACTTTGGGTGTAGACTGCACTGAGCGAGAGAGAGAGAAGGAAGTGCCTTGCCCTGTGTGCAGGGATCCGCCCACCTGTACTGCTCACCCAATCAAAGTCATTTGCCAGCGTTTTTATTTATCAGTTTAAATGGTTTCTCATCGAACTTCTGCATGAAGTTGCTTCGGCTTTATATGGACCAAAATCGGGATGAAATCACTTGACTTTTGAACGCCACAGAGAGATGTGCAATAGTTAGGTTTTATTTCAGAGCCATATATGTACTTATGAAAAGAGCCACATATGGCTCCCGAGCCATAGGTTCCCTACCCCTGGTCTACACGATAAGGAAACAGAAGTAAAAAAATATATTTATGCAGATATTTATGAAAGTCTCCAGTTCAAGACCGGGTGGAAACATATTTTGGCCTGGAGAGGGATAGGCGCCACCAAGACACAGTTAAGGAATCCAAGCAACCATCTAACCAATCCGTCGCTGTATCACAGTTTACTTTTTCGCGGTTTTGATACTTTGAAGATTTTCATCATGCATTGTTTTCTGCAGCAGACAACACAGAGCAAATGCTACAATGTTGTGTGGGCGTGTATCTGTATGCACAACTGTGATAGGCTGGTGTATGCTGGCGGTCAAACAGCCTGGCTGACCGACAAGTTAGTGTGTCCACCCAAAACAAAGCACAAAGCATGGTGACGTTTACATTGAAAAAAAATTCAGAAGAGTGCCAAAATTGCTGATCACCACCAAGTGCTCCGTGGATTGTTATCGGATCCGGGAAGAGACTGAGGCGGCGTCATGAGAGAAAGCGATAGCAGGGCTTAAGGGCCAGCCTACCGCGGTTAGGCTGCGCAACAACTCTCATAAACCGCCCATGCTGAGACTGTATTTCACCATTGCCAGATCCATTACTTTTTTCTGCCTAAAATGAACTGCACCTGCGCACTCGCGATCCATTATCTCCATTAGGATTGCTGTGAGCAAAGAGCAGCAGAGCACATGGGTGTTTTACAAATTTTTGCATATTGTGTTCTCCATTTATTGTTTAACGAGGGATAACAGTCTTGACGTGGATACGAATAAAGCAAACATTTATTTTACATCGAGATTCGATTTAGGCACCGCGGGATGAAAGACTTAAAACAGAAAAATAAAATAAGAAATCAGTCCTGCAGATAATTGAGAGCATCTGGCTTTGAGACTCCTTGTGATAAAGGGCTATGCAAACAAACATGACAATAATGTAACATTATGCAGAAAATGAATTAATGATTCAAATCTAGTATCTATGATTTAGTCCATTATTCTCATATGTGTGAATGCGTAAGTGTATGAATGCAGTCCATTTACCATTACACACTGATATGGCGGCGCCCCTGTTCGGCTGCGGCTACATCGGCTCGCTACAGTTTTTTACACGTCGGCCATAAGACCCAGTCTTTGACTCCGTTTTGATGGCGCACAAAGTCGGCTCGAACTGCAGATTAAGATACGATCGCAGTTTTTTTTGCTGGATATGCGATCATCCAGACATCAAGCGCTCGGTGCTACGACCACTCGGGAGGGTTTATTAGCCACGGACTGCTATGTCAACAAGACCCAGCGGCCTACAAAGCAGCGAAGCAGAGTGGCAAGACAGCGGCGTGACTGCCGGACGAGGAAGCGAGGTTGTCGGGCCGGGCTAACAGCTAGGCTAAAGGCTAAACCCTGCAAAACGCCTCTCCCATCCATTTTCCTCTCCAACGTTTGCTCTCTGGACAATAAACTGGACCATTTAACAACTGGAAGTGGCATCGAACCGCGAGATGACGAACTGCTGCGCTAAAATTCTGACGAAGACATGGTTAATCTTATCTTTCACGGCTGACGTTCAAAGAAACTGTGCGGGTCAGATGTATCGACATTTCGTTCTGTATACACGTGTACACGAATGACAATAAAGTAAATCTGAATCTGAATATAAAACGGATGACCTGGAGCTACAACTCGTGGGAAACCACTTCACTTGTGACTGTTGTATTTCAATCATCATGAAAGACCTGGCTCAACCAAAGGACCCCCCGATACCAGGGCCAGCCAAAAAGTCTTGTCAGCCAAAGTGACAAAAAACCAGTCCCAAACTGATTTCTTTTGCCATCCTCTGTCCGATAAACATCAACCCGATAAGGATCCCATCACAGTTCCCCTCACCTGCGCCAGGAAGCGATAAACAAAGACTTTCTTGGTTTGTCCGAAGCGGTACACTCTGTAAATGCTTTGGATGTCATGGGAAGGGTTCCACGAGGCGTCAAAGATGATCACTCTGTTGGCGGCCACCAGATTGATGCCCAGCGAGCCGGCCTTCGTTGAGATGAGAAAAAGACGACCGCTGAGGGAAGAGAACCAAACTGGGAGTTAGTTTCGTGATTTGTTAGATGTCACCGCAGAGTTTCCCGTTCAATAAGAATATCCTGGCAGGCTGCCAGGGTTGCCACGGTCCCGCCAGAGTCTCTTGAACTTGTATTAATAAAAAGTACAATAATCCATCCATCCATTATCTGCACCGCTTATCCTCAGTAGGGTCGCGGGGGTGCTGGAGCCCATCCCAGCTGTCTTCAGGCAGTGGGCAGGGGACACCCTCAACTGGTTGCCAGTCAATCGCAGGGCACATGTGGAAGGAAACCGGAGTGCCCGGAGGAAACCCAGGCACGGGGAGAACATGCAAACTCCACACAGGAGGTTGGATCTCATGACCTCAGAACTGTGCCGCACACACACTAACCACTGCATAAGAAACGGAATTCCCACCACATTACAATAACCTCTTGTAAATTGTATAGCTTTGAAGAAGGCCTGGCATCCTGTCGTAGCAGTACCAATTTTTAATACTGTCATTTACAAAATCACCAATGCGAGTATAAGATTTCTTAAAATTATAACTCATATTGGTGACTTGTAATAGTAAAGCATTGGCATCGGAACAACACTATTTAGACCAGTGGTCTCCAACGTGGTGCCCCCTAGGGGCAGCTGAGGTGCCTGCGGTCCTGTTTTGAACATAGCGCACCAGTGCTGGGTCATTGTGATTTTCTAGTAAAATATAATTTCAGGAGTCTACTGAGTCCATTTAACTCTACTTTCAATAGATAGCCTGGTAATAAAATAGTAAAAACATAGTAATTACATAAGTTGTTTTAAAAATATATATCAAAGTAGGTGCCCTTTGCGCTGATTAGTGACAAAATATACCCCTCAGCTTGAAAAATGTTGGAGAACCCTGATTTAGACTAAAACTAGCAGATTTTTTTTGTTTTTGCATTAATTCTTTATCATATTTACCATGCTTTATAAGTGTGTAATTCTCTCTCATAACCAGTGTATTTAGGATTCAATAGTTTCCAACGGTATACATTCATCATCTACCCATCTTCTTGATTTTGCTCCAAAAATGCACCCTTTCAAAAGATGTACAACATTTTCTTCAGTAGAGGCATGCCCCCGTCCCCCCCCCCGAGACTGTCCACCCTCCAAGGCGTCACAAAAACCTATGAGAACCACTGCACTGTGTCATTTATTGACCTGGTAAACACAAATAATTAAATAGGTGAGCCTTACCGTGTATTAGTGTAGTTATTAAAACAACTGGCCCACTTGGTCCGTAAAGCAGCAGTGGTGGACCCATCCAGACGGTAATAATCCTTGTTCTTAATCCATGTTCCCACTAGGTGAGAACAAGAGTGGTATTTAGTGCAAATTTTCAATGGTATTTAAACTTAAATACTGCCATCCCTTCCTACCTTACGGCCTCATGTTAAAAGTTCATTTAAAAATGTGAAAAATATTTCACAAAAATTCATGCCTTGCTGCCTGTTACAGGATGCATGTGTGCAGAGCGCATTTCGGGCCACTGAAGTGATCCATTATCCCCAATTGTTTAATGCTGCGAGCCGGGATCAGTGCACTTTTGTCAAGCATGACAGCTTTTTTTTCTGCCGCCATTTCTGTCTAAAATACACTGCGCTCGAGCAGCCGTAATCCATTATGCCCGATGCCATATTGCTGAGAGCCGGAACGGCAGCAGGCAATTTTGTCAGGAGGCGTGCCGTTATTTCCTGCAGAGTTGTGACCATTCTGTTATTCCCAGTCGACCGCTGCAGAGAGCAGGGGCCAGTAGTACGATTTTCTTTCTGGTTTGGGCCTCTGGAGTGTGCTATTGTGGCTCGCCTAAAAAGAACTGCACTGTTTTGGCCACGATCCATTATCCCCAGTCAACTATTGTTAAGAGTGGGGGCCAAGAGGGAAATTTGTGTCATGTCCGGCAGCCTTTTTCCGTTCTTTACAGTTAAAAATCAACAGCATTCGGCCAGCCGCGATCCATTATCTCTGGTCGACCATTGCTCGGGCGGGGGCTGGCAGAGAACATGTTAAAAATAGGCGGTGGGACTACTACGGATTATCGCATATCGCAGAGGTTTCTGGTCCCCAGCAACCGCAATAAAAAAGGGATTACAATATGTAATTACTCGCCACTCAGTCAATTATGCTCACATAAAACCCCACACATTTCTAGAGTAACCTAAAAAGAAAAATCAAACAAACTGCATTGCGTTAACTTCATGCAAAAATGACACTGCTGAAATATTGCCAAGTGGTATCCTTCCATAGTGTTTTCTTCAAACGCACACACTTACGCTTCATTCTAAGCTACAACCTTAAAGTCAAGGTACCAATAAAATTATACCATTGGGCGAGTCTGCTCTTCTCCGGTGAGAATCTGCCAGGAAACTTTCAATCAGGTCTAAGGAGACCAGAAATTGGCTGAACACCAGTCTGAGAAAGTAAATAGAAAAACTATGATGTTGTTTCGTCGAGGGAACGTACTGAGGTGGAAGGAAAGGCGACAAACATACACTTTTTCGTTCAAGTCCTCGGCCATCTTCAGAATCTCAAATAGAATCACCAACTTGCCCGAGTGCTCCAGGATTTTGGAATCGTATTCAGACACCATACTTTTGAACCACCACGGCCCTGAAAGGGAACACGTGCAGAAACGGATGACATGAGTCGATCGTCTGGGCTTTCGACTCAGAAATCACTGGCCGGTACCTTTCGATGCTGCATCGGAAACATCGTCTGCAGTGGCTGCAGTCGGATTGGAGGTGGAGCTGTTGCCTGGTGTGCTATAAAAAGCCAAATGTTTATCGTGAATCACAGCCCTTATAAACAGCAAGCCTATGCATATAAAAACAAGTTTTTAAATCTTATGTTTCAACTTTTAGAATTTTATTGCTGCTTAGTGTTATTGCACTATTTTTTGGGGGGGGGCTATTGTAATGGTGCACTTACAACTTGGGTCAATCTCCAAGCACTATCTTGTAAATATGTTTTTTTATTGGACATTCTTTTGATCTTATTTTTCTCTTAAGTCTTTATTACGTGTTTTTCCTGGAGTGACGCATCTAATTTTGTAGTAAACAATGTTCTATACGTTATTATTGATGACAAAAAGGACAATTCTAATTATAATAATATTAGCTCGTCCAACAGACAGATGCTTATTTTGTATATAATTTTTATTATCTATTTCAACTTATTTAACTAAAAAATATAGGTGGATTAACTATGAAATGAGAAAAAAAACATGTTTTCATTGTAAAGATTCTTTTTATTTATTTAAACAAAACGTATTTATTATATTACAAGATTTATAATTACTTATGTAAAATAAAACCCTGATTTTTTAGTATTCTTATGTTCGTTGCAAAACATGATTTTGAAATATGATGAAATTATAAAATTTATATTTAAATTGTGAAAATATAGTAAAACAAGAAAAACTTTATTACTTAATCTAATACAAGGGTAGGATTAATTTACAACAAGAAAAAAACGTTTTTATTTTCATTTCAAGGATTATTTTAATTTATCCTGACAGTAAAACAAATTGTATATACTGTATTGCTTTCTTTATTTGACAAGATATGAAAATTATGGAATTAAAACCCTCTTTAGAAGTATGCTTGTTGGATTTTTTTTGTTTTTGTTGCAGATTCTCTGGTTAGGAGTGTACGAGAATGAAAACGTGAAAAAACAAAAACATATTTGTATATATAAAAGGGTTGAATAAAAGCTTTACTGAACATCCCTGATGGATTAAGTTAACATTACCTTGCTAGGAGTGGAGTGCCACTTTTTCTGATTGTTTTGTTTTGTACCTGTAACCAAAAATAACAGTCTTATCCATAACCACGAATGGAAAAAAGGCTGACAGTATTGCACATTATGTTTTCTTACATTGAGCTTTTTTTCTCTGGCCTTATGGCTGAGTTGAAGGGACCAAGGATGAGTCCAAACTCGACTGAGGACTTGAAAATCCTTAAACAGGTTAGCGCCGATCTTCAAATTTGTGGCGCCCATACCTTTGGCCAAACCTGAGGAAGATACATGAATATTAACCAAAATTTAAATATAATTATAAACAAAATTTATAGGTAATAAGGATGCTGAAACTTGGGGGTCCACTACCATTTGAGTATTTATTTCTAATATTTGATGTACTCACCACTGACGTGCTCCAGGTAGTATCTGTACAACTTCGCTTGAAGTGGAGATACACGGACTGACACCACATACTCAAACTTGGGAGGCAGAAACTCAGTCAGCTCAGAGTAATCCTTCCTCTTCAGAGACAAAAAGAATCGGTGATTACTGGAATAAAGTTGATAGTACCAGTGAATAGTTCTTACTTGCACGCATCTACTCAGCATTGCGTGGAGGACGTGCGCACGTCTTTTCATGATTCGAACGTCCTTGGGCGTGGAATCAGCACACTGGCCGTTCTGGATGGGGTTCACGAAGCGGTTTCGGAATTCCCTCAGTGAGCCGAGAAGGTCCTTCTTTATGAAGTTGACCATGCAGTGGTCTGGTTAGGCAATATGAAAGGGACAGCAGTTTTCAGTGTAGAACAGCAAACTTCGGCCAGTGGGTAATATTTAAAGGCTGCTCAGTGCATCAAATAATTTATTTGAGAAGCAAGTTTGATTTTCAAAATGGTTGATGGTTGCCCTAATGTAGTTGCTGCCCTACATAATTTCTCTTGAGGGTGTGTGTACACCTTTTTTATAGCCAAATTGAAGAACTTCTTATAGACTTTCAGAGCCAATTTTCCAATTTCTCAAGTACTATTTAAAGAAAGAATCCGGTGTGCTATTTTTAATCCTTCATGTGCATTTATCAAGACATATGATTTTTCTTTTCATCTTGTGTAAATCGAAAATATATTTAGTTTAGAGACAAATCTATCCCCATGTAGTTGTTGAGTAAAATCGTTTAGCTTATATTTTCAGTTCTTCATATCTTTCAGATTTAGTTTCCCCTATTTTCTGGTCCGGAGCCTTCGCTGGTCAACTAGTGATACCTAGAGCAAAGAAGAAACCTACAGGTTCGAGAGCATTCTCCATTCTGGCCTCGGTGTTGTGGAATGCTCTGCCTTCTGAGATTCGATCTGCAACCTCAGTGGAAGTGTTTAAATCTAGGCTTGAAACGCATGTCTGTGTATTGTTTGTTTGTTGATGCCCTTGCAACATCAATTGCACCCTGGTCCGACTGGAAGAGGGATTACCTAATGAGCAGCAGGATTCCTAAAGTTCCCATGCTGAGGTTTTCAGTTTTTCCTTGCCCTCATGTAGGTTTTAGATCAGAGGAAGGTGTCATAGTCTGTAGTATGTATAGCCCTTTGTACGAATAAACATGGCTTAAATTGCAGGATTTTTCCCATTACAATTTATCATTAGGACACACTACCTTCCTTTTTTGCATACCCCATAAACATTTCCATAATTGATATGTAATCCTTGCACTAATACACATTTCATATTGGCCTGTAGTAGCATGCAACTGCCCTCCTGCGCACAATCCGTAAGGCGCAATGACACTTCATAGGACAATGCCGTACAAACTAATGCCAACTACAGTTTATCACAAAGGAAGAAAAATGCAACAGCAAAGCAAAGCCACCAGAGAGCAGTGTCGGCGTCTTTAGGCAGGCTTGATGAGAAACATGGCAATAATTTAAAACATTTACAAGCACTTCACCAAAAATCCAAGCACTTTTCGATCTTTAAAAAGACAACAATAAAATTCAAGCATTTTCAAGGATTTCAAGCCACCATACGAACCCTGTGTGATGCTAAACCCGTGTTTACGTTTTTATCAACCTTAAGGGTAGACATTTAACACTTTGCATGATTTTGTTTGTGGGTTGACTTGCCCTTTAAATATTGTTTATGTTAACGTCATTTCTGTCTATACAAAAGAAGCCCCTTAAACTTGACACTGTAATAGTTCCACACTAGAGATGATTTTAGCTTGGAATGGAGCTAAAGCATGTGCATTTGAAGAAGAAAAACTATAGTTACCACAATGCAAAATTCTGAAGCCAATATCCATATTTTGTTGTGTGAGTAACAATTATTTTTAGGGACAAAAAAAGCTCGAGCGAGCTGATATGAAATGCAGCATCTGAAAAGAGCTAATACTTGGAGTTGGTCAGAGCTGGTGTAAGTGGATATTTTTAATGAATAGTAGGAGAATCTACTAAGGTCACTAAATAATTGCAAGAGCAAAACAGAATTTGTCATGCATTGGGAATTTGAATCACAAATCAGCGATATCCACTTACATGACTAGTGGAAGGTAAGTGACACTAAATTATGGAGCAAGCTTTACACAGAGCAGCTACTGTAACGATAATAGCTGCTGGCCAGGAGCCATAGCTTGTCTACAAATAGCTAACACATGCGGCTAGAGAAGGAACCAGGTGAAAAAAACCTTATACCGTATTATGCAGGGTCAAGCTGAGGGAGTAATTGGTCATTAAGTGCCAAAAGCATAACCGGGACAAGCTACCTCCGCAAAATCTTCATCTAAGCTACCGTTGTAGTAAGACGGCGGCTAATCATGTCAGCTTTAAAGGGTGTCTCAAGTTGTATAATATGATTACACATTTCTAAACCTTCTTAAATAATCCTGTTTATGAGATGGTTTTTTTTGCTTACTATTTGAATTAATCATTTAAACGACAGACGGATTTTTACAACACTAAGGGTCGCTATAAACGACACACTGGGGCTTTAACAGTAACCCCACAAACCCAGCAACTCAGTTAAAAGTCTCATATTGCTTATAAAAATGAATCCATAGAAACTGTTTTGAAAATGAAATCAAAATGAAGACCAAAGTGGTTAACTCACACTCGACTAGGTTGTTTTGCAGTGGTGTGCCAGTGAGCACCACTCGCCGTCGTGTTTTGACCGCACTTAAGGCTTTGGAAATGTTGGAGTTGTCGTTGCGCAGAACGTGGCCTTCGTCACATATCACAAAGTCTGGACCTGAAGATCACCAAGTGGACAATGCACAATCAGATGACTTGTTGAAGCCCTTTGAAAGAAGTATTTTACCTGGATTTGCAAGTAGGTTTTGAAGCTGCTGCTTTAAGTGCTGGCTCTGTTTGGGGGCCAGTGCCAGATTTCTGTACATTTCGTAGCCCATGATCATCACACCGCCAGTTCTGTACCAGTTCTGCAGGGCTTGGAGTCGGTCAGCAAAGTTCTTCCTGGTGGCCAGCTCAGTTACCTGCCACATATTTATGAAAATGAACCATGTCCTCTTTTGTCTGTTCTGATGTGTGCAATCACACCTTTAGTTGATCTTTCCCCAACGGTTTTTGCCATTTGCTAAATTCGCTGACCCAGTTGAGCACGGTGTTGAGAGGACAAACCACCATGGCTGTTTTGAATTCCAAGCGAGCTGACAGCAATACCGTGTGGAGGAAAGTAACCACCTGAAAATGGTGTGGAGGAAAAACAAGAGTGGAGGTATTACGATTGTTAATTTAACCGGCTTTAAACGCCATAAAAATTGTCTGAAATAAAAGCAGGAAGTATAGATAGATAGATAGATAGATAGATACTTTATTCATCCCCGTAGGGAAATTCACACTTCCAGCAGTCTACCCCGTTGTTTATTAACAGATGAACATGATGCCCTAGGGGTGCTTGTAGCGAAGTGGATGACGTCACGCCAGTCCAAAAATTCGACATCCCTGCGGCAGATGGAAAACTTTTCTTCGTGAAAATCCAGGGATACACCACCTCGTGTTAGCAAGTCCGCCTCCTCTCCGATTCCCCCGGCTTTCGTGTCTCTGTTTAGCGGCGTTGAAGCCGGATTGCTCCGGGTAGCTCCGGGTGGCTACACGTTAGCGTCCGGAATGCTAAACGTGAGCCACGTTTCCGCAAAACACAGCAACTGCGCTCCCTGTGCGCTTCGATGTTTTTCACCAGCACTCGATGATCTTATTTGGTCGTGAGTTCGCATTTACCATGATTACGGATGGTACCGAAGACTTATAACGCCGCTAGCCGCTTCGCTAGCTCCGGCTTTTCTTCCACGATAGGCCCCTTCATCACGCCGGCACGAGAATTTTTCAGGGCAAGGAGTTGAAATTCCTTGAATACACGCATTTCTTGTGCGTTAAAACCCATGTCCATAGGATAGAAGTAATAGTAATATATATATATATGCAGTGCACTAGAGCTTAAGAGCCAGTATTGTATATTGAGCAGTGCACTAGAGCTTAAGAGCCAGTATTGTATATTGAGCCTTAGCGATTCTAGCAAAATGTACTGTGTTTATTGAACCTGTCCATGACTGTTCTGCAAAATGGCTCCTGTGGCTCATTAGAGTTAACTTCGGACACAAATTAGTCCGTGATAGCTGAATCGAGCACAAATCTCCAGTGTTAACAACTAGCCATCAACAGGATGCTGAAATTTTAGCGCTTTTCAAACTAAAATTTATACAGAAAAAAAACCCATCAAGGCTCTAAAATTATTCCAAACCTAGGCTCTCATCAATCTGGTAAAGTTCACACAGGAATTACAAGTGTGAAACCATTTAATTATTGGACTGTCAATTGATTAAAATATAAACTAAACGTGTCTTTCCTAAAAAATGTGTAATATTTTTAATTACAAGTCAACTACGACAACAATTTGATTGATCACGTTTAATTAGGGTATATCAATCACTTAACGGCACTACAAACATGGTTATTATCATCAATATACTGACTAACCCAGGGGCCCTAACATGGTGCCTGTGGTCTCATTGTGATTTTCTAAGAAAATGTATTTCTAAAATGGCACAAATATCATTGACATGACGAGTGTCTTCAAAGAAATTATCAATTCTGCCAAATTCCTTTTTAAAATTACCCTGTAATCTATGAATGTAAACCAATGTATTTATACAAGTCAATGTTTTAGGGGTCGTCTGATCCTATTTAAACCTCTCATCTCTCATTAGCTGCACCGCATATCCTCAGTAGGGTCGCGGGGGTTCTGGAGCCCATCCCAGCAATCATCGGGCAGTGGGCAAGGGACACCCTGAACTGGTTGCCAGCCAATCGCAGGGCACACAGGGACAGACAACTCGCTCGCTCATTCACACCTAGGGTCAATTTGGACCGGCCAATTAACCTGACATGCATGTTTTTGGAATGTGGGAGGAAACGGGAGTGCCTGGGGGAAAACCCACGCGAGCACGGGGAGAACATACAAACTCCGCACAGAGAGTCCGGTAGCTGGATTTGAACCCACACAGGAGGTTCCCAAGACCTTAGAACTGTGCCGCACACGCGCTAACCACTGCGCCGTCGTGCTACCTTTAATAATTAAAACCTGGTAATAAAATAATATTGACAGAGTAATGCAACATGATAAATCGGTATTTTACAAAAGCATATGAAAATGGTAGTTCTTTGCCATAATTGGTAACAAAAAACTTTTAGCTTCAAAAACTTTAGAGAGTCCTGTTCTAATGATTGGATTTTTACCTGCAGAGTTTTTCCCAAGCCCATACAGTGAGCCAGGATGCAACCAGATCCCGCAGTGGAGTTGGCCTTCTTCACTGACTCACAGCAGTTGTCCCAAATAAACTGGACCCCTGGGGACAGAGAGCAACAAAAGGGTTTCCCCTGTCAACGCTCTGGGAACACACTCTAATACTGGAAATAAAACGTGAACTCCAAATATTATGCATTCACCGTCCACTTGGTGAGGCTTGAGATTAGTCACAAGGTTCTTGTGCACCTCCACTAACGGCTTTTTGGTCTGCTCGTCCTGATCCAGAATCAGCTTGGTGGTGACAGACTCCTGAGACAGATCCACGACAACTGTCTGCAAAAGCAATATTGTGCTTAGTCTAGAGTGCAACCACATGTTATGAGCCACCAGAGCGTGGACTGCGCTGTGTGCAGAACCTCTCGACGCTCTTCCATCAGCAGCTCCCTGTTTGCGAGGCGTCTGCATCGCTCCTCCTCCTCTCGCAGCGCCTCTTGGGTCTCAGAACGGAGATTGTCGTCTTTGATGATTTTGCGGATTTTTTTGCGTCCTTTGGGCGTGCCTTGAGTGCCGCCGAGTTCGGTGGCATCATTCTCGTCTTCGTTCTGTACGAATGTAATAAAGCGGCTCAAGCGTTTGCCTTGCCGGCAACAATCATTCTTAAGTTTACCTCATCGCTGCTGGTGTCCGACAATAAAATACAAGTTTCCGGACTCTTTTTCACAATCAGATTTGGCTCTTTTGAAGTTGGACTGGAAGAAGAAAAAGAGAAGACGATGTGTGCAGTTCTAACGATCTCCACAGATTCTGTCCCATAATGGCATCCAGTCATCTTTTTCTGTAATAATCATCCTCATGAAGAATCTGGACCGGTAAATTACAGTGTTTCGCAAAAGTATTCAATTGTCATGTCATGCCATGTTTATTTGTCTAGCCCTTTATCAAAGGGCTTCACAGATTATTGCAAGCTACAGACTATTATGACAGCATCCCTTGATCTAAAACCTACATGAGGGCAAGGTAAAACTCAAAAACCTCAACATGAGGAAAATGAAGAAACCTTCTGAATGTATAGAACAGGCACACGGTCAAATTACGAGATGGTTGGTAGCGTTTTTCCCCCAAAAGAAAGAGTCATCTTGGATAGCTCCTAGTGTGTTTCGTTTGCTTTTCAGTTCCTTTGAACACAGATCTCATCAATCAGCTGCCATTGTGGACTATTCAATTAAATATTTCCATAGAACAGATTCAGTTCCCGTTGCCCATGAGGAGAGCTTCCTGCCCAATACAGGAAACATTTTGTGTGGGTACAAATACCATTAGTTCATGAACACTATTTTTAAAGGAATGCTTTTAAATCCAAATATATGTATCCTTATAAATGAATAAAAGCACTGCCAATTAATAAGAGTATTGATCTCATACTCTTGTATTATTGTCCTTGAGGAAGAAAGACAAGCCTGGATGTTGCACAGTGCATGCATTCCGAACGATCATCCCAGCACTTGGACCTGTTATACTCCATCATCTACAACCTGCTGCATTGGTCAAGATTTTAGGGTAGGAAGCAGTCACCTGAAAATTATTTTTTTAACCTATAATTCATTTTAACGATGTCTGTGTATTGTTCTTTAATCCCTTTGCAACATCCATAGCATCCTAGTCATTCTGGAAGGGGTATTACCTCACGTGCGCCCCTTTTCAAAGTTTCTTTATTTTCTTTATGCTAAGGTTTTTTCTCGCACTCATGTCTGTTTCAGATTAGTGGATGTTGTGATGGTGATCTGTGTAGACCTTTGAGGCTTTTTGTGATTAAGGGCTACACAAATAAGCATGACTAGAATCGTGACTATATTTCTGGTCTCTAGTTGCAGATCTAAAATGTCCAGCAGGGGGCAGCAAAAAACGGCATCGGCCGTCATTAGTTCTGATACCAGAGAAAAAACCTCGGGTAACAGCAATAGTAGCTCATCCATAGTCAATTGAACTCATGATGTGTCGGACGTTTAAGGACTGGTGTCACAAACGTTGTACAGTATTTTCCAATTTCAATTCCAAGGGATTTTCAACCCAGTTCAAAATACCCCAGCATCTCTCATTCCTGGCTGGGAAAAGTGTACATTCCCTACTCATCTGATGAGGTTCTGCATCAAAGGAATACAATTGCGCATTTTGTTTTTTTAGAAAAACTTTGAATCTTCCTAGCATAAAAACTGAAGTATTTAGGGGCATTATAAAAGGGGAATGCTTTTTAAAATGGACTGTTTAGTACCTTTCTAGCTTCTCTTGCTCCTCTGACTCACTCAGCTCCTCGCTCATTCCAAATTCTTCCTGCTCAGTTGAGCTATTGTCAGTAGTTCCGCTCTCATCATCAGCTGGACATAAAGCAGCGGGTAAGTAAAACTCAGAGACGATACAAAAAAAGGCAGTGCTCTGTTTCCGAAGCGCCCTTACAGCTCGACTCTTCTGGGGCCTGTCCCTTCTTCTTGTCTGCTTTTCTGGCTTTGTTACTTGATGCCGCCTTGTCACTTCCTGTTTCTTCATCCAAGAGGAGTTTGTGGTGCAGCAAGTGGTGCTGCTTCAACTTGGGACTTTGGTTGGCAGCATCAGGAGACACTGACAAGTTTTCCCCTGCAGCAGACATTAGGGTAACCAACAGCAAGCTTGGACACCCAGAAGACATTGCTTCAAACAGACCTACATTTCTCTTGCTTAAGCAAAGGAAACGCGATTTTTTTTTCTTTCAGGGAACACTCACCATTTTCCTCTGGTCCTGTTTCTTCACTGGTTTGTTTAAATTGGCTTTCGGGCTCAGAAGAAGACTCATCTTGCGTTTCCTCATCTGATGATAACTCATCGAGCGATGAAAAGTTGGTATTGATTTGGGCCAAAAGTATTTTCTTAGCAAGTCTTTTAAAAAGTAGAAGAGAAGGACAAGGGACCTCAAATAAATTTCATGATCAGCAACATTGACTCCAGCTGGACAGTTCATTCTAACATGGCTAGAAGAATATTACAAGTTCGATTTTCTATTGGAGATTCTAGACATGGCTGTTAAATTCAAACAACTTTGTAAGAAGTTGGAGGAAGTTTGACATAAGAAACAGACAAGAAAAAGACGGACAAGAAATTTTCAAGATCAAAACATTTATTTTTGAGCAAGCATGGTTGAGGCACAAATGTCACCAAAACACAAAGACATTCTTGGTGTAAACTAAAACAAAAATAGTTTTCAAGAATATTTTGTAATGTATCATACGTTATTTTAGAAGGAGTCATAAACAAACAAAACAATGTTTTAGAGCAAAATGACATTTTTTTTAGTCTGTTTCAAACACAATGATGCAATTTTCTGTTTGTGCGTGCGTTGTTCCAAGTTCGAAAACAACAAGGCCTTACAATCTGAAGTTTAAAACCAAATAACCTAGTTTTTCGGTGTGTCTTGACAGAATGGAGCCATATTGTTTTCTAATTTAAAATATCCACTCTAGCCTACTTTTTTTTTTTTACCTCATAAAACACTAAATTGACAAACGCAGTGAGACACGAGGCCATCAAACCTCCAAAACGCAAAAAAGGAAAGACATATCCTCTTGGTCTCCTGCTCATTCAAAGCTATACAGTTTAGTCCGCTCTAAAAGATGGCGGACTATTGAATACAGACGAGAAAAAAATTGTTGGTACCTCTGATTAAAGCCTTTAAGTGATCACTGTGTCCCACGATAAATAGAAACTGACAAAATTGATAACTTTTGAATGAAAAATTGAAATCAGATGTATTCTTTAATTGGTGCATTCAGAATGATCATCTACTACTTTAATCCTTGTGAATTTTGATGAGTTGAGCCAAGCTTCTTAAAAGTAAAGCCAGCATTCTTTATAATTCCATACCACATTATTGGGAGATTTAGAATTCACAACCGTGTAGGTGACGACAAGAAGGAAACTGCTAAGAAACCTAAAAGACAAACGGTTTCCAAAGAACCCAGCTTAACCTCACCCAAAAAATTGAAGACGAGTACAAAGTACGATAATGTCAGACAGCACCAGTTGTCGTTATTTGAGCCAAAGTAGAAAGTGTAAAAGAAATACACTCCTCCAATTGCAAATAACTAAAAAGTAAGACAAGAAAAAATGCTAATCGGCAAATTCCTATCCCTCTGGGAGTGTCCTTTGGATAAATGAGACGATTCAAGGTTTATTCAAACAGAACTATACCAATTAAAGAACAACTCTCCTGATGAGAAATATGGAGTCGGCTCAGGTATGTTCTGGCAGGTTTTCAAGAATCTGTGGCAGGTACAATAAAGCCTCAGACCATTAAGGCGTCAAAAACCTTGGCCTCAGTGAGTCTTAGAACACAAAAGGACAATTCTAAAGTGGCCTTCCATCACCACAGCTCTAAATATTTTCTAACATCTGTAACACTGCCTTTTGGAGTAGAAAACCTTTCAATCTAATACAATTGTGGCAGTAAGCTCACAAAAAGAGGCCAAGCTAAAAAAGGTGAGCAATTACTATTATTTTTATCCAAACCGGTTTAATATTTTTAAGTCCCATTGATAGCTAAATATGTCAGTTCACCATTGTCTATTTTAGTAGGCTGACAGTGGAAGACAGTATTTTCATATCATTATACTGAATCAAAATTCAGAGGAATTGCTAAATGTAAGTAACTAAGTGATTTCCGTGGCCATTGTGTTTTCTCTTTTCATTACCAGAATAGTATCAACAATTTTATTCATGCTTTTTTTCATCACTTTATCAAGACAGGCATTTATAATAATGTTAGAGGTCAGTGATGCTAAGACCTCAGAATAAGATTTCTTATTTAACTAAGATTCATGGAAAAAGAAAAAGGCTCTACGTACATACTACATCTTACTGATTAATTAAAAGGATATAACCACTTTCTGATACAAAACGTCCTCTGGAATAAAAAAAAAACAATTTACAACTACAGTACCACATATAAATACTGTACATGTTAAGTCGCGTATCACTGTATGATATTTCTACACTATTCAAAACACTGAGCAACATGTTTATTATCCACTTCTGTAAAAACAATGAGAAACTACATCCTGGTACTTAAATGTCCCTACGATTTAAGTAATTTACATGATTTAGTAGACGGAAGGGAGCTGTAATCTTTATCGCCAAACTGAATCCAAAGTGCTAAAACCGGGAAATGTTACAGTGTAGCAGCGTTAAGAATGGAAGTGCTTAGTGGGTTTATTCCAAAACGAGCACCAGCTAAGTATTTGACATGTTTTGGCCTCAGTCAGCACAAACGATGTTATCTTCACATTCTTGCTGACCATTTTACGAGCGAGTCCCAAAAAAATAAACCAAAAGAAAAAAAAAATCACGTGACAAACTACAAACAAAAAAAGTCGAGGGCTACAAAATCCAACATTTAAGACATTTCTTCCTAACAGCACTACATTCACTGCCGTGCTGTCAGAAAATCCAACCTGGAGAGAAAAACACGAGAAAAAAACATTGGTGTCAATTTGAAATAATCGAAATTTGGGTGCTTATAAATTGTTTCACAGCCCACTCTCAATTCTCAGATGTACACCATTGTTAATTGTTCTTAAAAATACTGACCTGAGATATTTTTTGTGAACACGTTTAATCTCTACATAGGAATTGTAACTGCTTTCTCTGAAATATGTTGGAATTGGTAGGCATTAGGTCTTGCATTTAAATGTCAAGGGGCAAGGATTTAATGACAAACTTTATGAGATCGTGACGTCAACGTTAATGTGTTTTGTATCATGTACAGTACATGTCACGTCCACAAAACAAAAACAGGTTTGAATACAGTGCCTGAATGGAAGTATTGGCCCCCAAAACTTTTTTGTCATATTGCCCAATTTCAGGCCTCAAACTCAAAGCTAAATATTTTAAGACTCAACAACATTTGAGACACAATCACAAAGTCGAATCAAAAAATTTCAACATCATATGTAGGACGAAAAAACTGAAAAGTAGGTTTTGCAAGAATGTTGCTCCCCCTGTTCCCTCAGCTCAGCCAGCTGACTCCAGAAGTTCCCTGATGACTTCCGAAAGATCCAATGTTGACCTATATAACTAACAAAGACAGAGTGCAACTGTGTGTCATTAAGACTCAGTTTAAATGCATCTCTCTGTGATAGGTTTAGAGGTCTGTGAAAGGAGTCACTGGAGAACAAACAACATTATGAAGACCAATGCGGACTCCAGACAGGTCTGGGATAAAGCTGTTGAAAACTTCAAAGCAAGAATGGGATACAGTAAAATTTTTGCAACATTTACACATCTTCCAGAGCACTGTGCGTGCAATAATATCAAAATGAAGAGAGCATAAAATCACTGCAAACTTAATAACAAGACCTGTCCATTCATCTAAACTTTTGGGCCAAACAAGGAGAAAACTCATCAGAGAAGCAACCAAGCTGAGGAAGTACACTATTACATGTACTCTGTATGAATCTGCCCTTTATGGAAGAGTGGTAAGAAGAAAGGTAAAAAGGCCTGTTTGGAATTTACAAGGAGCCACATGGGGGACGCAAATAATATGTGGGTCAAGGTACTCTGATCAGATGAGAAAGAAATGATACTTTATGGGCTGAAAGCAAAGCGTTACGTTTGGCGTAAAAGTAACACTGGACCACACTTTAAAAACACCATCCCCATTGTCAAACACGGTGGTGGCAGCATCATGCCCGGAGTTTGTTTTTCTTCAGCAGGGACTAGGAAGATACTTAGAGTTGATGGGAAGATAGATGGAGCCAAATACAGGGCAATTTTGGTAGAAAATCTGTTAAGAGTCTGCAAGAGACCTAAGAATGGGGCGCAGGCTCACTTTCCAACAGGAAAACAACCCTAAACAAAACACTAACAATATAAAAGACAGACATGGGGACTTGAGACTTAGTGACTTGGACTCGAGTCGCTGTTTTTTATGACTTGTGACTTGACTTGGACTTGGCAATCTAAGACTCGGGACTTGACTTGTGACTTGACTTGCCCAAGAAAAAAATACTTGGGACTTACTTGGGACTTGAAGGTGAAGACTTGAGACTTACTTGAGACTTGCACATGTGTGACTTGGTCCCATGTCTGATAAAAGATGTTAAAATGGCCAAGCGAAAGTTCTGACCTCGATCCTAAATCTGAAAAATGCTCTCCACAATAATCACTATCAGAACCTTGAGGAACTTGAGTTGTTTTGTCATGAAGAATGGGCAAATATTGCAATTTCAAGGTGTGCAATTGCATTATATAAAATGTTGAATAATATAGTGATCATTTCACGATTGTCTCACATGTTGTTGAAAAAATAATTTGAGCGAATCTATTAAGTTTGAAAGCCTGAAATATTCCAAAAGGTTCTTGGGAGTGTGGGTGTCATTTGGCAATACTGTCGCAAGGCATTTTGACTTAAATCTTTGACGCCATTTCTTGACCTGTATTTGTGATTAATCTTATGTATCCCAATTTAATCAATTTGATTTAAACATTTTTTGTTGAAAGCCACTTAATGCACCTTTATCTTTAAAGAGACTGCTCTTTCGACTTTATAAAATGGTCAGCAATAATGTTTATCTGTGCATAGAAAGTGGGGTAAAACATAGAAAACCTAGGGGAAAAGGGCATACAATAGATTGTGCAGTGACAGTGCCGAGTTGGCTCAATAGCACCTAAGCTGACTGCTTTACAGTGTTTCAAAGAATGGTAAGAATTGAAAGAAATTTTCAGAACTCAAAACGTATCAGAAAAGTGAATATGGTATATTCCTTACACTCACCAAATTCATTAACCTATATTAAAGCCTTAAACTGGTGAGCATGATATTAAACCGCAATTAACGGTAGCAAGTAAGGCAAGCTCAATGAGAAGTCTTGTAAACATTTAATCCATATTGCATATGTTTTTATGTCAGTGCAACATCTCAACAATTTCAAAGTCATCTTATCCACAAAGCCTGTGGTGGCGGAAGTCAAATGTCGTAGACTAAACGCTTTCAGCAGACTGTGGTCTATTGCGTGTTATGATCTTTTTTATGTAGCCTTTTCTAAGTGGTGTGAAAAAAGACTAAATACCAGTTTTTAAAGTATTGTGTCACAATAAAATTTATTGTTTCTCGTGGAAAATAGCAGAACGTTGGTGTTGCCGTCTTTAATCTTAAAACCTCTGCGCTGATTAACAATCAAATATGTCAATAGGCATGCACCACAAATAACATCTTTTACAACCAGATTCAATTTGTGTCAACAAATATGGGCATGAATCACTCTTGTTTTAAAATGATTTTTTTTAGGGGTTTATATAAAAAGATTACGTTCACCGCAAAAGCTTAGGAAAGTGTTCAAAGACGTATTACAGTGAATTTTCAAATGTCAAAGTAAAATCTTACAATAATGTTTAAACCCAAGCCAATGTGAAAGCAACCGGGATAGAACGGATAGCATTTCTGAAAATACAATTAAAACCTTAAAGCATAATCAGAAGGAAAAAAAAAACGTCTGCACAATATATTTATATTTTATTAGGAGTTCTCAGGACTTTGAATCAAGTACAACTGGACTGATTTGGTCGTCTCAATTAGAACACATTTTGCCTTTGACTGCAGAAGGTCTGCCTCATTTCTAACACTATCAATTTTGTTGCTATCCTCTTGAGGATAAACGTTTCAAAAACTGGACGAATGTGACTGCTGAGTCTTAAAAAGAAAATACTATATTTATATAGAAAATGTGTTTCTGGATGCACGATTCTATTCACACAGTACAGCCAAAGCAATTTGTGCGGTCCATCTTAGAAGCATATCATACAATTGGATAAGCAACACATACCATGTTGACATATTTGCCACAAACCACCAAGCTTTGAGATTGAGCGTATATACTTGAGTGTTTTATAGAAGAAGAATGTGACATTGTGTAATCTCAGTCTTAATCCTTTGATCAGATTTTTTAACATTGGCTTGTTTTTGAAACACCAGTAAATAATATTTTTAAAGTTGTATTGATTCCCACATATTTGCATCCAAGATATTTTTCTAAAGAAAATAAAAGATACTGATAAGATGCTGTAACAATAATCATTGATAAATGTGTCCCTGCTTCTAAAACGAGAAAAACAGTCCGGCAATGATACTTTCGATGCCCAAAGAATTAATTTCCTGGACAGAAATATTCTTTCTGTAAAAGGTTTTTGAAATTTAAAACGACTAAACATGGTGATTGGCGATTTAGTTTGTGGTTTAAAATCAGAACAATGAAAGTGAAGCATTTCCGTTTTACGCTTGCCTTTAACAAAAGTAAGATTCTTAAATGAGAAAAGTATTCCCCACCATTTAGTCAGAGAAAAAAAATCAAAAAGGCAAAATTTAAACTTCATGCTTCACCTTTAAAAGTCACATTGGCGTCAGTTCAAAGCATTGCAAACAGCTTCAGTGATTGTGTAGCAACTCAGATTAGCAGTTACTCCGTTAAAATACCTTCACAGCATATAAACCTGTCTGTCATACATGATCAGGTAAGTATATAAGGCAGCAAAGAGTTTCTCTTTTAACTGTAAGATTCCCGCTTCTATTCCAGGCGCAATCAATTTATGACTATTGAGCTATTCTGTACATTTGAATAGGAATATATCTTTGTCAATAAAACAGCCTTAATTATCTGCTCCTAAAATGTGTATTTGCTTTCTGGCGCTCTACTGCAGCTACGTTTGGGCCGTGAGTGGAAAGAGCGCAACTCACTTCTAATGGTATTGGAGTTGGTGGATTTAGCAGCGCGTTTGCTTCTCAAACTGGCAGTCTTTCTCCCAAAACTTGGCTGTTTTACACACTTTACTTCCAGTCTTTTAGAACCATACCTATTTTCAGAGTCGCCGTCATCCCCTGCTGCCCAGGAGGGCCCAGCTTGATCTTCATACCCTGAAAATTTTAAAGGATATAGTCATTGATGATCTTTACAGTTATGATTTGTAGTTCTTTTGAGAATATTTGTCTTCATCACATTTTAATTGCATTTTACTGTGTGAAAACTGGTGTACAAATAAAATTGATTAGATATATCCTGAAACCTGTTTGCAGAAGCATGCAAAAGGATTTATTCATGTAAATGTATTTTTATAAATCAATACATATTAAAGTTTGTGAGTGGAACAATGTAGTGGCAAAAGGGCATTGTGTCTGACTTACCAGGTCCTGTGTCTTCCATGATCGCTTTCATCGTAGGATCATCAGCGTCACTTCCGGAATCGTCGTCATGGTCGTTATCGCTCGATGACAATGTAGACTCGATTACTTTCTGGCCTGCTCGTATCTTGTGCTTCAGGGCCTCATCTATCGCCTTTTGTCGTGAGCAACCTTCCATTTCACTCCAGTGGAGATGAGTTTTGCTGACGGGCCTTAAAGTCTTCAGGTGCTGCGTCTGAGCCTGCGGGTCTTCATCGTTACTGGAAGAGGAATCCGTTCCCCTTTCTCGTCGAGACTTGGCAACGGACTCGGATTCAGGGGATCGGTCTAGCAGCTTACGTTTCCGGCGAATCCTCTCCGGTGATATCGGAATATTCTGCGAGAGCCATAATAGACGCTTCTTAGCCATTTTGCCTGACGCTTGACTGCTACTGTCATCTTCGTCTTCGCTAAGGTGCTCGTCAGAGCTTCGAGTCATAGCTACTCGTTCAAGGAGCTCAACAGGTATATCGTCGGAGTCAGAGTCATCTCTGGTTTCAGAGTCGTCTCTGGTCTGTATTTGCTCTTCAGTGATTTGGCCGGTAGCAGAGCTCGGACGCGCCTCGGTGTCCGAATCACTCTCGCTGTCTGCTGTTGAGAGGGATTGTTTCCCCTTGACATCGCTGGGACGACGCAAAGGCGTAGTCTTCACACGGGGAGACCTGCGATTGCCCTGTTCCTCTTCTACGTAAACTGATGTGCTTGCATGGTCTTCATTAATTTTACAATCAGCAAAAGCTCTCTCTTCATTTCCTGACCCCTCTTTGCGTTTCCAAATCTCTTCTTCCATGTCTTCTGGAAGATGTTCCTCTGAGGCGGGCTCCTCTGCCGCAGGTGCTTGTGTAAGTTTGACGACATTCTTTTTGCTGGCACCACTTTCAGGAGAATGGGGTTCCATCAACTGTGAATGCTGTCCAGCATTCTGTAAAAGCGAATCCACACCCTCACTTATCCTCACCACATCTGGGAGGAATTTTTTCTCCACGTATTCACCCGACTGCTTCACAGAGTTATTCGCGCTTCCATCACTGCATATCTTGGCATCTGCCTGTGTGGCTGGTTGGGCAACAAAATTGTTATTAAGTAACTCTTCCCAAGAGCTGACATTCAAATCACTGAATTCTTCTTTAAGGGCTTCCTCAAGTGCACCAAGAGACACTCGCATGGATTTCACCACTGACAAATATGATTTCAAATAGAGACTTCGGACACCTGGCTTAGTCTTTGTCGCAGTCTGAATAAAGTGAATAAAGCTTGTGTTTACATCATTTGCCGAATCCACTAAATGTTTGACCTTTTCAGTCATGTCTTTGGAAACATTTAAAGTATTGTAGTTGAACATAACAGTACTGGTCTCCCATTTTGCAAAGGGACGGACTTGAGGTAGAGGCAGCATGCCAAAACGTTCGGATTTCCCAGGCTCGGATCGGTTTTTCCTTCGATGCTGTTGCCAGAGTTGCTCCATGTTCTCCAGAACACTGTCGCAGGCCATCACAAGGCCAAAAAGGGGCTCCGGGTTACACACATAGCAGTACCACTCGCTCTCCAAGATACCAGAGAGCTCCTTCCGCCCCAAATTTCTCAGAATGCATTTCTTGCAAAAGGCATTACTGCAGAAGTCACAGCAGATTAAGTTGCCTCCTTCAGCGCACCATCTTCACAGGGGCAAAAAATACAAAATGTTTAGATTGAACTCGTAATAATACAATAAAGCTGGTTTCACACGGCAGGGTAATCAGTCAAATTTCAGCCAGAAATCTTTCCTCCCAATAATCCTAAAAATGGGACACAACGATTCCAGATGAGGAATATTGAGCATGTAAGATTATTTTGGTCTGACATCTGACACACTAACTAATGACATCGATGTCTAGTTTAAAATAGATAGGCTCAGAAGGAACCAGACATCAAAATACTCGTCTATCCCTTTTCTCATCTTCACCAAGATCGCAGGGGACATCAAAACAGTTGCGCAAATAAAGGCGTGCTTCAGAAATCTTCTTTTCTTGGACCAATACCTTTTCTAGTTTGTTAGTTTTTTTTAACACTTAAAACAGACAATAAAATATTGCCACCAATCTTCTGTTTCTCTTTCCTTAAAAGTAACATATAAACTGAATAATAGGCTTTGTGAGATTTCCCATCTGATCTGGCAGCATAAAAACCTTGCCGTGTGAACCAAAACCCAAGTTTGTTTTCAAATTTGAAGCTTACCGACACTGCTCATCCATCCCATCTCCATCTTTACTGATGTCATCACTTGAGTAATATTTGTAGCATGACTGTCAAAACATAAGTCAAAATAATAAGAATGAAAATATGTAATAAGCCTTTTAAAGAAAAATAGTACGTTTCTGAAATTTTATTCATCTTTCAAATTTGTTTTGGTGCAATCTACATAAAAATAAACTCATTGTGTTTTTCTTAGGGATGCAGTGAATGTTTGACAAAAGGTAAATTTCTTCTGAATCCTAAGAGATTTTTAGATATGGCTGAAATCAAATGTGAAAAAATACAGCAAGTAAATAGAAAGTTGAGGCTATTTATTTCGACTGGTAATAGTAGATTTTGGCAAATGTATTTCTAACACACCTTGCAGATAAGTACTTTAAGTACAGGATGGCGAATAAGGGAATCTCTCTGGAAGTGGTTAACCTGACGGCCACAGGCAGTGCAACAGACAATTTCCAAATGGTCACCTCCTGTGAAAGCAGATGACACAGTCATAGAACCCATAGGGAGAACAACCTATGTTATTCTTGCATTTGTTGCACAAACAAAGCTTGACTGACCTCCTCGTCTTCTTGAAATGTCTTTGCTTTTCCGGCTACTAAACTCAGGACCCCGGAAGTCATCTCTTTCATTATCTACGGGTTCTGGGGTGATGAAAACAGTGCCTGGACAAAATGGCAACCTTGTCATTACATTGTAACGTTATGAAGGAAATGCCCTAATGATACATTTTGTCATTTGCTTTAGATATATAGATAGATACTTTATTCATCCCCGTAGGGAAATTCACACTTCCATCAGTATCCTTGTGTTGAAAATAAAACAATAATAAAGTAAAAGGAATATAAAACATAAATACCCAATGTAACGTGTTGATATAAAGTTAAAATTAGATAGTGCTACATAAAATACACACTGTAATGAAAATAGGGTAATATGCAAAGTGGGGGTGTGGTTTAATGTGAGCTTTTACTTATTTTACTACTTTTGTGTGGATTTGAGAGACAATGCTATAGTAGTCTACAAGAAGGACTTCAAATCCAAGTACAAAAAAATTTATGCAAATAAACGTAATTTAATGACTTCATAAATGGCAAGCGTACCTTTTGGAAGGCAAGTGGAATCCTCGTAACCATTTGCACTGAAGGGGAAAGCTTCGTTGTCACTGTCGTTTGAGTCTGCAGACTCATCCAAGCCCGAATGTTTAGTAACAACAGAAGGTTTTCTGAAATGATATTGCAAAACGGCTAAGTTTTTTTGTTTTTTTTAACAGTGATGAGCATTTTGACAGTAGTTCTTCCACACTCACCTCCTGGACAACTTTGTGTCAACGGGACCCTTCAAATAAATAAAAAACAAAGTAACACATTTAAATGCCATTTTTATCTTCACTTTGCTATTATTGAGAAACATTGTAAGTGACCAATAAGTGCTGTGAAATATCAGAGTTTCAAAGTGTTAACCCTGGAGAAGAGGTAAGATCAGGCCTAAAATAAAATCCAGCCCTACATGATCTTGCGGGTATAACAGTCCAATCCAGCCCAATTCACTTGATTTGAGGGACGGAGGCGGAAGCAAACCCTAAATTTTATACTTTATTTCCGAGGACACGGGAGGACGTGAGGGGATTTTGGCCGAGTCTCGCGGGGCCCAGGTTCAAGATCTTACCTCTACTCTGGAGTAGATGGTTTAAATAAAACGTTGACAGTTGTAAAATGCTCTTTAAATTGATTTTTGAAATGTAATCCATCAAGCACGACCCCCCATCCTTAACACTACCGAGCTGGATTATACCCTCCTGACACACGTTATTTTAAGGATATTTTTTTATCAAACAGGCTTATGAGTATCTTGCTAACTAGTTCATAATTTTAATTCAGTGTGTTGAATTAAACAACCGTCCAAAAAATAAAGAATAGGTTTTTACTAGAACAGAGGTTTGTTACCTCTAACCCAATGGTTCCCAAACTTTTGCGAGCTGGCGCCCCCTTGGCTCCCTAGTGAATTCCTACAACAAACACCTCTTTCTTGATATTTATTACAACTATTTATTACTATTATTATAACATTTCACTTATTAACTCGCATAAATAAAATTGTTACCCCCAATCAAAAATAATCCTTTTGACATGCCGTGAACTTTAATAAGTGAAAATTTTTAAGGTGCTGGTACAAATTACTTGGGTTTCCTCTGTACCTAGCGACTACGCGAAAGCATATTCTGCAACGGGCGTTTTCTTCTGTTCCACGTCAAACCCAAAATAGGTTCAAACAACTGATGTAAAGCCCTTCTTCGGCCCAAGCTTCGTTTCCTTCTCGTTTGTTGACTCTGTGACTATGTTTACAAGTGTGCCATGACGACACAATAAGCTCACACGGTGGGTGTGGCATAGTGTGGGGCTTGCAAACTTTGAATCGCCTTTATTGGCTAGTCCTGTTATTTAAACTTGCCTCTGATTGGACAGCGTTTTTTAACCCGAACAGTAACAATTGTGGTTGGCCAAAACTCCATCACTCACTACAAAACCTTGATAAAAACGCAGTGCTTTGCTGTTTCACAACCGCACTATGTCACGTCGCGGTGTCTGATTTGATTTCGGTTAATCGTGACACTCTAGCATGTTGTGTACAAATTGTCAAACAAACTGTCCAACTTCTGACTTTGACTACGGACTGCCGCGCCCCTACCGCCCCCCTTCACCCCCCCAGATCTTTCCGCAGCACTTTCGGAACCACTGCTCTAACCTAGCCTCTGTATCTCTTCTATGGGTTGATTTAAAGTAAAATTTGCCCAAAAGGCCAGGTGCTGATCAGCTTTGTTGAAATTTGTATTTAGTCTGCATAAAACACATTTCCCGTTCTGGGTAAAGGGTGTATATGGTAGAAATCTTATCTCACATTCACATTGTATTTGCAAACAGGTGGAGGAATGACTTAGGTCAGGTTTTCATACACCTTTTTAACCTACAAATTTAAGCATTTTTTAAAAACCTTGAAAGCCAATTTTCCAATTTCTCCAGTACCACTAAAAGAAAAAAATTGTGGATCATGTATTTTGCAGAGCCACACAATTTTCATATGCTATCTTTGGTTAGCATATGAAAATTTCAATGTTGCGTGCGCATTTATAAAGACACATAATTTTTGGATTTTGAATAAATAGTGAATATGTTTGTTTTTGAGACAAATCTCTCCCCCTATATGTATTGGGTAAAACTGTTGCAGGAAGTTCTTCCCATTACAATTTACCACTGGTAAACGCTACCTTAATTTTTAGCATTTCCTATAACAAATTTCGATAATTGATTCGTAATCCTTGCCCTGATACACATTTGATAATGACCTGTTTAGGTGTTACGTGCACCCGTCCTCTTAGCCACCCGTAGCGGGCAACGACGCTACATAGGACAATGCCGTACAAACTAATGACAGCTGCCGTTAATCACAATGGAAGGAGAAATGCAATGGCAAAGCGAAACCACTAGAGAGCAGTGTCTGCATCATTTTTGAGGGGACTTGTTGAGAAAAATGGCAACAATTTCAAGCATTTTCAAGCACTTCCTCCAAAAGTCAAGCACTTTTCGATCCTTGAAAATACACTTTAAAATTCAAGCTATTTCAAGGATTTCAAGAACCTGTATGACACCGGTTAGGTACCTGACTAATTGAGAGAGAAACACATGCAAAGTGTTTCCTACTTTAAAAAAGGTATATCGTCTCCTACTAACATTTACTGTGATTTACAAAAAAACGTTCATTTACCTCAGTCATGATGGAGGGTGCAGAGTTTCCTACGGCTCCATTACTGTTAATTGAATCTGGAAATATAAATGTACACACATATTTAGACAATAAACTTGAATGCAAATGAATGAAGAGTAAATTTACCATCAGGCTCGGTTGATCCATTGCTGTCCTCATGCAAAGAGTGCGCCAGGTATTCGTGCAGCTTGCTGACCAATACATTCAATTTGCTTGATGTAGCACTACAACATCAACGAAACCGTTATTAATCAATTTGAAGATAAACGAATATCGTGCAGTCAGTTAGCCAACGGCATATTGGCGAAAAAACAACAACCGTAATTCATTGTTTACGTTTGATGATTAATGATTGATGTCGTCTTTTTTGGTCATGTGCATAGATAAAAGCCAAATACAAACAAAATAAAGATAGAGGGGGGAAAATGTAAATACAGTTTTCATACATAGGCAAGACATATTTTTGAACACAATCATGTGCGCTTGTTTAGGGTGGTTATAGCCCTGGGAAAGAAATCAAGAACTAACAACAAAACCACACTATATAAAAAGACAGATAAAAGCAGAAATTTTAAAAAAAGAGACTCATTATAGTTAAGCTTAATTGGTCGTCGTTTGTGCGAAAACAAAAATCAACACACAAATTGTATTCTACTCAGTTACTGGCCTACATCGCCATTTCTCGGACATTTTAATGTTTATGGCTTTAGACGGGCTGCTAGCTAACTTAGCATGTTGCTAATCGCCATTCCAACGAAAAAAAGAAGGGAGCCGTGGTTTCGACAACAGCATTTACCTCAACATAACTGCTACATGCGGGGAAATATTTTGTTTCTTGTCTTTCAAGCATGCCAAAAATATTTTTAAAATGCGCTTGTTGTCAGCGCAGCATCTTACAACAATTATTTACAGAAAAACGGCACTAACGTCTGATTTTTTCGTTTTAGCATGACGAATACTTGTTCGGGAGATTTTGGCACGTTTACGCCCCCTGATGCTTTGGAGTGGAAGTTACACTGTGATAACGGTGTTGTAAACGTAGGAGATAAAACAACTATTTCTGCGTTAGCAAAAAAATAAATACAAATTAAAAAATATTCACCTCAATAACACTTTAATCAAAGAGAATCTCAAAGGGTGGCGCAGGCCCACTGTTATCGTAGTTACATAATACAGTAATCCCTCGGTTATCGCGGTTAATGGAGACAAAAAACACCCGCGAAAAGTGAAAATCCGCGAAGTAGCGACGCCCCTTCAAAAATGCTTTAAAATTTAATTTTTTTTTTAATTATTATTTTTTGGGACCCGGTTAATGTGGAGCAAAACCACCCGCGAAAAGTGAAAATCTGCGAAGTAGCGACGCCCCTTCAAAAATGCTTAAAAAAAAAATATTAAAAAAAAAAAAAAAAAATATATATATATATATATATATACATATATACTTTTAAAAAAAAATTATTTTATTTCTATTATTTTTTTTAGACCTGGTTAAGGGGACCAAAACCACCCGTGAAAAGTGAAAATCTGCGAAGTAGCGACGCCCCTTCAAAAATGCTTAAAAAAAATAATATTTTTATTTTTTTCATTATTATTTTTTAGACCCGCGAAGCTTTGAACCCGCGAACGTGGAACTGCGAAGTAGCGAGGTCCCACTGTATCCTGATCTAAAAAAAAAGACATAAAAAATTGCATGAGGAAAATTGAGAAACCTTAAGAACTCATGAGGTAATACCCCTTCCAGAAAACCAGGCTATAATGGAATGGGTGAATAGACAAAACATAGTCCACTGTAACAATAAACATAAGATATAAATAAAATCTGTAATGTCTGGTTAATCGAAAATAAAGTCTCTGTTCCTTTATCTTCTTGGGTTTTTTACCTCACTGTGAATGTGTGAAACTGGAGTGTCATGCCCAATTTCGTTGTCACAACATGGTAACCCATTTTGTAACAATGACAATAAAGGGATATTCTATTCTATTCTGTTCTAATGTTTAGCCCAGAATCAATGCCCAAAAGCTAGATAAATAGATAGATAGAGAAAGGGATAGATAGATAGATAGATAGATAGATAGATAGATAGATAGATAGATAGATAGATAGATAGATAGATAGATAGATAGATAGATAGATAGATAGATAGATAGATAGAGATAAATAGATAGATAGATAGATAAAGGGGGAGATAGATAGATAGATAAAGGGGGAGATAGATAGATAGATAGATAAAGGGGGAGATAGATAGATAAAAAGATAAATAGATAGATAAGATAGATAGATAGAGAAAGAGATAAATAGATAGATAAAGGGGAGATAGATAGATAAAGAGATAAATAGATAGATAAGATAGATAGAGAAAGAGATAAATAGATAGAGAAATAGATAGATAGATAAAGGGGGAGATAGATAGATAGAGAAATAGATAGATAGATAAAGGGGGAGATAGATAGATAGATAGATAGATAGATAGATAGATAGATAGTTTGAGATAAATAGACAGACAGACAGACAGACAGACAGACAGACAGACAGACAGACAGACAGACAGACAGACAGACAGACAGACAGACAGACAGACAGACAGACAGACAGACAGACAGACAGACAGACAGACAGACAGACAGACAGACAGACAGACAGACAGACAGACAGACAGACAGACAGACAGATAGATAGATAGATAGATAGATAGATAGATAGATAGATAGATAGATAGATAGATAGATAGATAGATAGATAGATAGATAGATAGATAGATAGATAGATAGATAGATAGATAGATAGATAGATAGATGGATGGATGGATAGATAGATAGATAGATAGATAGATAGATAGATAGATAGATAGATAGATAGATAGATAGATAGATAGATAGATAGATAGATAGATAGATAGATAGATAGATAGATAGATACTTTATTCATCCCCGCAGGGGAATTCACATTCCCATCAGCATCCCTGCGCGGAAAACAATACAATAATAAAGCAAAAAGAATACAATATACAAATACCCGATGTAACTCACTAACACCCACTGTATATGAGGTATGAACAATTTTTATCGACACTTTTAACAGCAGTTAACCAATGTGTAAAGGGCAATACTATTGTGCAGGGGCATAAAATAAATAAAGAATCATGCTCCAACATTTTAAGAGCGTTTATCTAAAGAAATTGCACTCATATTGTGTTATGATGTCATGAATTTTTAAAGCTCTGCCAACGTGTTGTGACGTCACCTACTTTAAAGATGGTAATATAAAGTCGTTCGACGTCCATCAAAGAGATGAGAGACATTAAAGAGAACTTTAAAAACACATTTTGGGGGTTAAAACTACGTTGCATTCAGTCACACTTCACTTCCCCACGCGACAAAGGTAAGTTGATTTTTACCACAAACTGTTAGCTTAATTAGCTTAGCATTAACCGTGGAGATATTACGTACACGGCGTGTTCGTTTTAAAAGAGCCTGCCCGGGGCTACTAGTATGTCGGCCTTCCCCGCAACCAAAAAGAGCGACTTGGTGACCAGCCCTTCGCCGCCACAGCATCCTTCCTTCCCCGCCGATCCAGCGGGCGGTGACGCCACATCAGGGCGGGACGAGAATTCCGACTCCGGACGACTTCGCATTCGACGTGAAGGAGTCAGCACTTGGAACTGGACGCCGTTTGGAATTTCAGGCGAACCGAGCGTGAGTAACAATTTCCTCCCTAGTTTGGAACTTTAGACCAGAAGAAAGTTGGTATAAATGTCCGCCTTTCGTGTGCCAGGTTTTCCCCGTCACGGTTCTGGAATTAGTGAATCCACAAGGACAATTTTTTCGTCGTTTAACTTTAATCACGTCTGCTAGCTGTCTGGCGTTGACTGTTTTATATTCTTCATAAATAAACTCAGTTTTAGTCTTTTAGGTTGTTTTCTTCATTAAAAGACTGTCAAAAAATGGCAAATGGGGTTTAAAAGTGACAAGTTCGTCGTCAACGGGCAATTACGACAAAATACTGCACGCCAGTTACAAAATTTCAGGGTTGGGTAGGGTTACTTTAACTGGATTACTTTCAATTACTTTTGGATTACTTCAATACCAGATATGCTAATAAAAGAGAAAAGAAAGTAAATATGAATAAAATGACTCAATTTTGTGCAGGCTTGGGGAGTAACGGAATACATGGAACGGCAAAAATGGTGTTGGCAAGCTGTTTGGATTTATTTTCATTTTGTTTCTGTCGCATTTTATGTTCGTTTTGCCGGAGATCAAAGGGATCAAAGCCAGGAGAGAAAGCTTACCACGTGTTGTGAGTCATCATTTTATTCATATTTAGTTTCTTTTGTCTTCTATTAGTGTATTTTGTATTGGAGTAATCCAAAATTAATTGAAAGTAATCAAGTTAAAGTAACCCTACCCAACCCTGCATTTTATGTTAGTTTTGCTGGAGATCAAAGAGATCAAAGCCAGGAGAGAAAGCTTACCACGTGTTGTGAGTCATCATTTTATTTAGTTTATTTTGTCTTATATTAGCATATATGGTATTGGAGTAATTGAAAGTAATCCAGTTAAAGTAACCCTACCCAACCCTGCATTTTATGTTAGTTTTGCCGGAGATCAAAGCCAGGAGAGAGCTTACCACGTGTTGTGAGTCATCATTTTATTCATATTTAGTTCCTTTTGTCTTTTATTAGCATATTTGGTATTGGAGTAATCCAAAAGTCATTGAAAGTAATCCAGTTAAAGTAACCCTACCCAACCCTGTCTACAATACATGGCGTTTTGGGGTTAATGCCCTTGTGCGTAACACTCCTTTATTTGTATTTGTTTTAAACTGATTAAAGCTCATTTATAGTTCTTCAACTGTGTAACTATTCGATCAAGACAGTTTAGCGATCACCACATTTTGTTATAGTTAAAACCTATCAACCCAGAGTGACTAAAATTTACCGATCAAGCTAATAAAAACGTGTTTACCCTCTAAAATGTCTTAATTTCTTTGGGGATTTTATTACATAACTGTATAAAGAAAGCCCTAATCTTGAAAGGTCCTAAGAGATCAGGCTTACTTGTCAACCCCAGTGACAAAAATTAGAATAAACGTAAAGAATTCATGTATATTTTTCAGTCTTGTGTGCTTGTCAAGCGTGGTGATTGCACTGGGAAAGCAACTGTCTCTGAGCCTGTTCGTCTTTGTATTAAAGGGACAGTGTGTATTATTCAATGTCTCTTGGTGGAAATAGAGAACATAATGATTTAAATAAGTAAAAAGATCTAAGAATACTCATACAAACGTGCACTTTTTAAAATCCTTGAAAGGTTGAGACATTTGTATTTATTGTACATAACAGTTGCCCCGCTTAGAGAGAGCTGACCTAATTTCCCCCCCCCCCAAAAAAAAACCTCATGAAAGACTGGGCAGATAAAAGGAAGAAAAAAGGTGTGGTTTCGTTCACATCGCGTCTCCATAGTTTGTATTCTTCCTTGTGCTCAACATTCGTCATCAGTTACACAAATCAACACAGCAACATCTAGTGCTTCTAGTGATCAAATAATAGATGCTGTCCCTTTAAGGGATATGTAGTGTCTGCCAGAGAGCAGCAATTCAAAGAGTTTGTGGCTGGAGTGATAGGAGTCCTTTATAATGTTGGCTCTGCCGCAGTATTGAGAGTCTCCGGAATGGGCAGAGAGTGCCCTATGATTTTTTTGAGCGTGTTGATGACTCTCAGATTTTTCTGTCTGCAGCTATGCTCCCAGCATACCACATGGTGATGCAGTATATTAGATAGATAGATACTTTATTCATCCCCGTAGGGAAATTCCCACTTCCAGCAGTGTCCTTGTGTTGAAAAATAAAATAAAAGATATTGAATACAAAAATACCCAATATAACGTGTTGATATAGAGTATTTAAATAGTGCTACGGAAAATACACACTGTAATAAGAATAGGGTAATATGCAAATATGGGGGTGGGGTTTCATGTGGGCTTTTACTTCCTCGGGTGGAGTTAAAGAGCCTCATGACATGAGGAAGAAATGATCTCCTCAGTCTAAATATGAGTATGCTCTCCACTGTTGCTTTGTAAAAAGACAACAGCACCTTGTGTCTACAGGTCAAGCTAAAAAAATAGATTTTTTTTTTTAAAAGATACTTTCCAGTATAGCTGTCTTTTTTTTAGTTGCTAATTTTCCTTGATAGCTTATTTCAGCATCACTAATCACGGAAATAAATCAATGCGTGTGCAAGATTTTGCAAATATTGGCTAAAGAAAATGACGTTGAATGAAATCAAATGATTTTCACTTAACATTGGAAGTTAAACAAATCATTATTATTTGGGGCATTATTTGTGTCAAAATATTTTATCCAAAATTTTGGATAAAGTCAAATAAAATTATATATTTAAACTGGTATGTCAATAGGAATCAACGAATATTCAAATGTCAAATAAAATACTTTTCACCTGGTAATTCTTTCTGAGAGCTGTAAAAAATTGCAAATAATTATTACCTGTTTTCAATGTTAGCCACGTTTTTATTACTGTCATTTAAATAGTTATCATTCTTAACATCACCACAAGTCCATTGCACTTTTACGGTCACATCACCTCAATAGTGTTACCTCTAAATTATTCAGATCAGTGTCAGGAGGAATATTTTTGGCCAAGAAAGTAAGCTATGTCTTGATGTGTGACTTTAGGTATATCTAGAAAAACATATCTTGGATTTAAAGTGATCAGAACAAAGAATGTGTTCTGGCACGCTTCTGTGAGTTTACAAAAACATAATGTACGCCCACAATGTTGGTTTTCCGTCTGGCTGGCAGCGCCCACTTCCACAAACTAAAAGTACATCTTAAATTTAAATGGATTGCAATAAAACTTTGCAGATTTTCCATGGTTTTGTGCTGCTTCTAATGAATGAAGCTTAAATGCTATGGATCAAAATAGAATGTCACAAAACGTATATAAAATAATAATTATAATATCGCCTAATGTTCCATGCACTTTGATGTCTCCTAAAGCTCTAACAATGTTTGGGCACTATGTTACTTTTCCTAAATGTCTCATTCAAAGTAGGAATGCATTTTTTCCCCCTTTAAAATGGAGAATATGAATTAATTGTTCAACAGCGTGATATGCAGATACCATTGAAAAATTCTACGCGCAAACAAGTCAGAATGGAGATGTTTACTGGCGTTCTTTTGACCCTCGTTTTCATCTCTTACCAGAGAAAACATACACTGCCAAACGCGTGCATTTCCCATTCCCTATGTGACTTTTGCTCCACAAACCTACATTGTTTTAGGTTTTCTAAAATCTATTCGCCTTTGCTCCGAAAACGCTGGTCTACTTGTGATCCCAAGAAGAGATCCGCAGGTTTGAGAGCGTTTTCCATCCGGGCCCCGGTGCTGTGGAAATGCTCTTCCCCCTGAGGTTCGATTTTCAACCTCAGTGGAAATGTTTAAATTTTAGCTTAAAACACACTATAGCATACAAATAACCTATATTTATTTTGACAATATCTGTGTATTATTTGTTATTGCAACATTTGAGACTGGGAGGTCGGTGGTTCGCGCCCCAGCCGAGTCATTCCTAAGACTTAAAAAGTGGTCGACGGCGCCCTCTGTTGGCTGCGGCTGCATCGGCTCGCTACAACGGGTCAGGTGCAATCGACATTTCGTTCTGTGTACATTGTTACACAGAATGACAATACAAGGAAATTATTATTATTATTATTATTATTATCCAATGCAGCCTGGTCATCCTGGAAGGGGGATTACCTCATGTGCGGTCCCTTCTCAAGGTTTTTTCATTTACCTCATGTTGAGGTTTTTGAGTTTTTCCTTGCCCTCATGTCTGTTTTAGATCAGGGGATGGTGTCATAATAGTCTGTGGTTTGCAATAGTCTGTGGTCTGTGCTGCCCTTTGAAACTGTCCCTTCTCAAGGTGTCTTCATTTTCCTCATGTTGAGGTTTTTGAGTTTTTCCTTGCCCTCATGTCTGTTTTAGATCAGGGGATGGTGTCATAATAGTCTGTAGTTTGCAATAATATGTGATCTGTGCTGCCCTTTGAAACTGTCCCTTCTCAAGGTGTCTTCATTTTCCTCATGTTGAGGTTTTTGAGTTTTTCCTTGCCCTCATGTCTGTTTTAGATCAGGGGATGGTGTCATAATAGTCTGTAGTTTGCAATAACTCATCACTCTCTGTGATTAAGGGTGTCACAAATAAACATGACTTGACTTACATTGTGCATAACTGTCGACTAAGTGAATGATTCACAGGGAATGTAAGTCAGTACGAGACCCTCCCGTAAACATTGCTCCGAGTTGATCGTAAAAGTCTGAATTTCACTCCACCGAAACTGGAATTGCATCCCCGTTCCATGTTCGGTCGTGTTAAATGTTTTACCAGGTGTTAGCATCATCTGTTGAGGCGGCTCTCATACAGCCTAATGTTGAGAAAACTTGCCGTTTTGCCCTCTTACTAGCACCAGGAATGTGAAGTCTTAAGTGTCAAAAGTGGAAAAAGTTGTGCTTGCACTTCCATTTCGGGTAAATAGCACGGTTGGTTCACGTAATGGTATTTGTCCTTGGATGTGTGGCATAACAACTTTGCATAAAGATTCCCATTGCTTAAAACCAGGGTTTGGTAGGGTTACTTTAACTGGATTACTTTCAATGACTTTTCGATTACTCCAATACCAAATATGCTAATAAAAGACAAAATAATTTTGTGCAGGCTTGGGGAGTAACGGAATACATGGAATGGCAAAAATGATGTTGGCAAGCTGTTTGGATTTATTTTCATTTTGTTTCTGTCGCATTTGACGTTAGTTTTGCCGGAGATCAAAGAGATCAAAGCCAGGAGAGAAAGCTTACCACGTGTTGTGAGTCATCATTTTTTTCATATTTAGTTTACTTTGTCTTTTATTAGCATATCTGGTATTGGACTAATCCAAAAGTACCGTATTTTCCATACATAAGGCGCACCGGATTATAAGGCGCTACAATGGGAACGTCGACAAAACAGTCAGATAGTTCAGTCCAACTTATTACCCCCTTAACATTCCGAAAGCTTGCAAAGAAGCAAATACGTGTCTCAGACATATATGGAAACAGTGTCTGTACGGTGTCACTCAAATGCATCGTTCCAAATATAATTCGGAAGGTTAAAGTCTTGGAATTCAAGAAATGCCAACCATTCCTTAGTTTCTATTTTCTTTTTCGCTCGCAACTTTACTGTGCATATGACAATAAACACTTGGAATTGAGTTTATTTTAAAAATAGACTCATGACAAAAACATCAATCAGTCTGAAACAAGATACTGGAAAATATATAGCCGAAGTAGCTCACCGAAGTCGTTGCATTCAATAATAATGTGCAACCATGGTCCTCTTATATCCGTGAGTGTAGTAAATCCAGGAGAGTAAAATATTTACAAATACAGAATAATAAAACATGTTTTCTCTATGCTGTAGTTCAAGCAAACTTGCTATTCACATTCATCTTTTTCGGCCAATTGCAGGCTATGTTTTGCCCCTTTAGCCTATGCGAGCCTGTAAATGATAAAAAAGGATCCGCCCCCTTTACCTCCGAATAAGTTTAGCCAATAGTGATCGATTCAAATGATGATTGACACATTGGCTGGGAAATGAGACGTCGGCATATGTATCCACGCATACACCGCGGACCACATCGCCTATGAGGAAAAATCTAGTCGGCGGCTGCTTGCCTTTGTTGCGAGACCTTGCGACTTAATATTGATCCACATATAAGGCGCACTGTATTATAAGGCGCATGGTCAGCTTTTGAAAAAAATAAAGGCTTTTAGGTGCGCCTTGTAGTGCGGAAAATGCGGTAATTGAAAGTAATCCAGTTAAAGTAACCCTACCCAACCCTGCTCAAAACCACGTGGGCACCCGTGCGTTTAAAGCGGTTGGGATGTTGTCTTTGCAAAGACAAACCAGACTGTCAAGCAGCAGCAAGTGTGACTTGCTTGTCCCGCCCTCCGCCACACTCGTCACTGTGTGTCTGGGGACAGGTTGGGCCACTTTCCTTGCCGTTAGCGTCAAAATGGGTGTCATCACCTTCTGATCAGGTGTCGTTTTCACTTTTCGGAACCACTGCCTCCTTCTTATCCGTACCGGGCTGGATGAACTTGGTTTTCTTCGAGGCGGTCGTCTTTCCTCTGTTTATCTGGTAGGTTAGTTGTTTGCACGGGATTCCTTCCAGTCGATTGCTCAATTTGCTCACCGCCGTATGATTATGTGTAATTTAGGTGTGCTGTGCCTTAAAAAAAGGGTTAGATATGCGCTGTCCCCTGTCATGGCCCTCAACAGGATGTGCAGTATAGAAAATGTGCAAACAATATTGTTTGGGGTCATGAGGGGGCTGCGTTACAGGGAAGTAACACTTATCTTCCAATGGGCGGAGCATGAAGGAATATGAAGTTCAGCCCTGGCTTAGAAAAAATACTTAAAACGGCTCATATGTTAGGTGTGTCAGGTTAATCCAGCGTTGAATAGGCCTCCCGATTCAGACTTTCCAACTCGTCCAGCAACATTCCTAAGTGGTGGAAGTTCTTTATTTTACTCCACTGCACCTTCGTCTTTTCATCGACTGATAAGAAGTGGCCTCCTTTGGTCATTTGTTGCAGTCACAAAGGTGAGCCATTCATTTGAATTGATTGAATAGCTTTTGCGGCATTTATGGAGTCCCAATCCCCGCCCATCTTTAAGCAATTCATGATGTCAGACTTGTTTAACTTGAGTAAGCACCGATTGTGACGTCTTGCCTACTTGTTTACGGCTGCACCATGAAAATGAAGCTGTGTCGCAAGCTGCACGCATACAGATTCTTGAGGTGAAGGAGACCATGGAACAGAACAGGCGTTTGGAGTTCAAATCTGTATTCTTGCGGGCTGGGTGTGTGTTTCTGGCCACACGTGGGAAGGGTGCCAGCCTATTTGTGTAACTCGCAGTTCCTACGTAACCTTGTGGAAGAAGTAGTTAGGGCCGGGTGTGCCGAAGCACTGCCCCTCCTAATTAAATCATCTGGGAGCACGAGCGAGTCTCGAATGGCTTAATAGATCTACCTAGAGTTGTCGTAAACAGCGTAAATGGGCCGTGTCCAGTTACAAACATGAGATTGATATGAGTGCAGCTACTGTCTTGGTTTTGGGATGGTCCTTTTCAATGTTTTTTAGTCGTGCGTATTCATATTTTGACGATCGCGATGACAGGTTTTCAATGCAATCACGATTAATGCGGAACATAGAGATAGGTTGTTCTGCTAAGTCGTTATTTTGTTCCTGAAGGCTATCAAAGGCATCACTTTAAACACTTAATATTCAATTTGCACATGTAAACGTAATCACCTGTGATAGCTAAATGGTATTCGAAGGGGAATGTAATCCGAGGATAACACACTCGGGTTTTCTACAAAATTTTCTCACGTGAGCACAAGGATTCTTAGTGATAGTTAAGCATGGCAATCACCTGTGACAATCTTTGTTCCAGCATTAATTATTATTCTTAAGGAGCTGTATGGAATAGTCAGATCATTCATAATGCACGTGCATGTATGTGCATTTCTTAAATACGCTTGAATAACCTTTTTTTTTTCATCTTTCTTGGGGTTGGCTTGAAAATGGCTCTTATTAATTTCACTTTTCATGCTAAAATTACTAATAAATAAGTCAAGTCAAGTCAAGTCATTTTTATTTGTATAGCCCTTAATCACAATTAGTCTCTAAGGGCTTCACAAGTTATTACATATAAGAAGATTGGGTTACTCGTATGCTATAGAGTAGAAGTGAGTTTTAAGCCTAGATTTAAACATTTCCACCGAGGTTGCAGATCGGATCTCAGGGGGAATTTACCCACTCACATTTTATCCATTAGTTGTTGCTAGCCTTTACAAAAAATCCCGAAGGCCATGCACTGTAACATCACTTAAGCTGTTGGATTTAAAGTTAGAGAGTCTGCAACCTGCTATCTGGCTTTGGAAAACGTCACCGGTTTCACAAACTATGACTGGCTAGGTGGTAACCCAGCAAAGCCACCGCATCAACAGCACTTAAACCTGAAGATAATATTGTTGAGCTGATTTATTAGCAAAATGTCGGCCAACTCTGAAGTGAGCAGTGTTTTTGCTAGTGGGAAAAGGTTTCATCAGCTAATTTCATCCTAAAATTAAGATCTTAACGCTGATTCGAATTTCCGGTCGAGCGGACTGACACATTACAAATATGCACTGAAGCTAAGGTTTAGGTGTGAAATACACGGCCCGGCACTGCATGAAATAAGAAAACCTGTGGGGACGAGTGTGATGTCACTCACCAGCACTCCCCATTCCTCGAACCTTACGTGTTCTGCCCCGAACAGCTATGATAAAAGTAAGATAAATGCAGACAGGCACAGTAGAAAATCATTTAGATGGGCGTTGAAAACACACACTTGAAAGAGAACATATTTATCTTTCAACTTGATTTAAGGACACCTTAAATGACGCACCCCACCTTTAACTTAAATAATGTTGAATGTGGAAAAAAAAAAATCCAACTTTTTATGAAGCAATGTTCCTGTAATGTTTCCAATGTTTAAACAGAATAGTCACAGTTTTATTTCAAGCCTTTTATGTCCCCAAATCTACACATATATATCATAAATTTTTATATTCATTTCACATTGAGGGTTATTTGTGCTTGTTCGAGTCTGCATGTAGATACCTTGCACGTGTCCCACATATTCACGATACTCAGAAACCACTTCTATCTGCTTTCATGTCACAGAAATATTGAAAATGTAGACCAACAAGCCTAAAGTTATTATTTACAAACACAAATGGAGCGTTTAAGGACTGTAACAGGGAAGTACATGAAATCGCTATTTCCTGAATTACAGCAGTGAACAATCAAAACATGAATTAAATGTACTTTTAAAAGTGTCAACTTAGATATTATTAATAAAAGCCACCAAACGGACTAGCAAATACATTTGTTATGAGTAGCTCTTGGTCCTAAATCTGTCTATTTTATTGGATCATCATTGATATTGTAGTATCCCAATAGTTTAAAAAATGGTCCTCTTAAATAAATCTCTGAATCTAGAAAAAGATGTTTCTTCTAAGGGATTGTTTGTTGCATATTATAGGAAATTGAGTTACCCAGGACGATATATTTATATAAAAGCAATAGAAGCTCTTAATCTCTAAGCATCACGACTGTGGCAGTGATATTGACCTTCAAGAAAGTAACCAGCACTTTGGTTACCTTGCTCGGCAAAATCCTGTCTGAAATCCTAACCCAGGAGTTGGCAACCCAAAACGTTAAAGGAGCCATATTGCACCCAAAATAAAACCCCACGTTTAGAGTCGCAAAAAAATTAAAAACTTCATTTAAGCAATTTAATATACATTTTATATATCCATATATTTATCCCTTAACCACTATGGTAGTAGGGACACCATATCCTGAGGGTGTGTCTTGGGCTACCCATTAAACCAAATCATTTTCCATTATCAAACATTTTTGAAAAAGTGCCAGTGAGCCACTAGGGAGCGACACACAGCCGCTTATTGATGACCCTAAACACCTAAGATCGTGACTCTCTGGGCTGTGAGGCGATTACAGACGCCCCTTTCTTCTCTGCCAACAGCGTCGCATCTCACATTTGTTTATCGCCATCTGTGGCTCCGCTCTGTGTACTTAACCTCTCTTCTGTTTCTACTCCGCCTCTGTCGAGGGTGTGTGACCAGGGCAGGCAAATGAGGTAATGTGTGTCGGCCCTTGTTTTGACTGCGGATGAATTTCACATCCTTTCTGGAAATGTTTGAATATACCTGCGCAGTCATTTACTAGTTTGTTCCTGGTTTGTCTGTGCCTAGATTTAGAAGTGTTTTGATCAAAACGTAGTCTATTTTATTGCTTCATTAATGGAGGCTGCTAATCTCTGATTCCACATGGCTGCTGTTCATCAGCTTTGGTTTGTTGATGGTTTTCCCTCATAGAAGAGGAAGTTTAGTGATATTGTCCATTGTTTGCCTAAGAGAAACGTACACTCTGTAAAACAAACACTTGTGCAGTTATCAGGAACAATCCATGTGCTTAAATGGGCATTTCAGTCTCCCTCATTATTCAACACTGTGAGACTGAGAAACCAACAGAAATAGCGTTGCCTGGTATTTGTGACTAAGATGTCCTGAAACTCACCAGCCTGGATTTCCAATCAGGAAACAAGAACCCATTTCTGTCTGGAAAATCTGAGATTGTCGCTGCAGTTTCAGCCTCATCTTTGTTTTTTTGAACACTTGTGTTCTCAAGGAATGCCACTACACCGGTTTGCCCTTGGCAAGGCATCACACCCTTCTTGCCGTTCAAAACGTATTCAATTCAAGGCCACTGCATTCTTTAGGTTTTGGAGTCAGGAAGGTGCTACTAAGAGGAATGCCGTACCAACTGTGATTTTAGGAGAGGACTGTCTCACAGATAACTTTAGGATCACGGTGTTAGTGTAGACAAAATACAATGTTTGTAAGATGTTGAGTAGTAATTATGTTTTTCAGTTGTTTAATGTATCATGTGTTTTTGTTTTTCCAAACAAATATGAAAAAGTTGTTTGGGGATCTGATCTGAATTGTGATCTTTTGTGATGTTGCCAATTACCTTTTCCCCCCTTTCATTTCCACTCCAGTCCCACGTTTTGCTGGCTGACCATCCTAAGGTCAATCACAGAAACATGTCTGCAAAGATATCGAGAGAGGAAATGGATGAAATAAAAGAGATGTTTGAGAAGATTGGTGAGTAGATATGTTTTGGCTCTGTTTTATTTCTTATAAATGAAAGTATAAGATCATCTTAACATCCAATTTCTGTGTTTGGATACAAGTTTCAGACTTTGGTCCTACTCGATTATCTTGTAGGAACTGGGTCTTGCTAGCATAATGGCAAATAGGAACTGAATTTTAATGACCTCGGGTCAAATAGAACTGGGATCAATATTTCGGTTGGATTTTAAGTGGGGCGGCTTGGCGAAAGTCAACAGACTTGGGTCAAGATGATGTCTCAGAAGATTGTGAACTCACAAATAACTGTTTACCTCTAATAACTAGATCCTTGCTGATTTAAACTATCCAAGCTTTTTTTTTTTTACAGAAATTGAGAATTATTAGGGGCTGGAATCATCCGAAATGAAATAATGCATAAGCCTATATTGTATCAGTTTCAAATGAAAATGGTTATATCCGGGACTCAAATTTGCAGTGCATTTAGTGTCAAAAACCTTATTCTGTCAACTAGATCTGGACAACGATGGCTACATTAATGACTACGAACTCACAGAACTTCTCAAAGAGACCGGCCATCCACAGCCGGGCTACAAAGTCCGAGAGATCATCAAGACACTCGATCGCAACCACGACAACAAGATCAGCTTTCAAGAGTACATTGCAGTAAGTCAGTTCATTCAAGTCTGGTCCAAAGGCGGAGAGTTGTGTGTTCCGACCACAACTTAAATTTATGGAAGTGTCACATGACATCCCAGAATAGTCCGTATCTTGTCAAATCAGCTTTCTTAGATGCCGCACGCTGATTAGTGATTCAACTACGGTAAAATGAATCATCAGTCACAGAGCTGGGATGTTTGAATGGGTACGTTGATGCACGGAAGTTTGGAAAATTGAGTCAGCGATGTGTTTGTGTTTCTTTATATAGAATCTGCTGAAACTTGCAGACGATTTGTGTCGAGTCTATATTCTAAGATGTGTCACAAAGTCAAAGATGGCCATGACCCAAAATCAACACTTTCCACCCGAAAAAAACAACGCAGACGCTGCAACAAAAACCTTTTTGTGAACTTGGAAATTTGGTGCCTCGTGATGTTGTCATGCCAATGATGAGACATGCCAAGTATGCTGCTGCGTCTGCAGACTGACCTTGGTTGTGCTGGATTAAAGACAACGGCGATTACCTTAAAATTGTACATAGGGTTCCTAACATGGTTGCAACAAAAAGACCGGGGAAAGTGATTCAACATAAATCTTGTGGTTTTTTCAGTTTTCTTAGTTGCACAGCAGAAATTTCCTGTTGGTTTTTTTTCTAACATACAGGCATACCCAATAACCAATTGTTGAAAGCTGTTAATCATTAATTGCCAGTTACATCCTTGCTTAATTCCTTTCATGCACCACCTTGAGTCTGAACATTCTGAAATATGGAGCTAGTAACCCAAAACCACCCGGCTCAGGGGTGGCCATTTTGTCAGCAGGGCACCTGTATGATGCGGCAGGGGTAAACCAGTGAAAGCTGTCGGGCCCTGCTGTTGAACAAAAGAGTGTGTTGTGTCACCCTGACCCGAGTGACATGGCCGCTTTCTTGTCTTCATCTGGAGGGACGAAAGCATGACCAACTTAGGTGCCGAGGTGCCTAACTTGTTTGGGTGTTTGGGCATTTGGGTTGGCCATGATCCAAAAATGTTTGTGTTTGTTGCTATTTTTTTCCCTTTTCTATTTTCTTTGTTATTGTGTTTGTCTTGCTGTCAATCACTCCTCTTGAAGGATATGACCAAGGTAGAAAGATAGATAAACACGAAGCATGGATCACATGAATTTTGAGTTTTGTGCATGAGATGTTTGCTAGCTAAATAGTAATATTTAATAGAAAATTGTCCTGACTAACAAATTCATAAACAACCTATACCAAGAATATTCCTCCGTTTGAATATCTGCAAAGTTCCATGTAGCCTATTGAAAACCCTCACTTTCCTCTTGTCAGATAGTGAACGAGTTAAAGGGTTCCGAAGTAGCGAAAACCTTCCGGAAAGCCATCAACAGAAAAGAAGGGATCCTCGCTATTGGAGGCATGTCAGAGCTGTCAAGTGAAGGGACACAGCACTCCTTCTCTGGTGAGAAAGAGCATCTTCGTCTCGCTAGTTATTGGGTTTCATCTAAGATGCAGTGTTTTTATCTTATTCATTCATTCTGTTGGTTTTGGTTAACTTAACATCCATACCCCTTTTTACAGAGGAGGAACGATTCGCTTTTGCCAAGTGGATCAACACTGCACTAGAAAACGACCCTGACTGTCGCCATGTCCTGCCCATGGATCCCAACACAGACTCCCTTTTCACATCTGTCGGCGACGGTATCTTACTTTGGTGAGACTTCCTCCTTTAACTTCTCGGCATTTCTCTTTTTATCGCTTGCTTTGGCTATGCCAACATCTCATACAAGGATTTGTTTTTCTTAGGTTTGAATTTTCTTCTATTAATCATTTAATGAATATCCATCCATCCATCCATTGTCTGCACTGCTTATCCTCAGTAGGGTCGTGGGGGTGCTGGAGCCCATCCCAGCTTTCGTCGGGCAGTGGGCAGGGGACACCCTGAACTGGTTGCCAGTCAGTCGCAGGGCACATAGAAACAGACAATTCGCTCACTCATTCACACCTAGGGACAATTTGGACCGGCCAATTAACCTGACATGCATGTTTTTGGAATGTGGGAGGAAACCGGAGTGCCCGGAGGAAACACACGGGAAGAACATGCAAACTCCACACAGGAGGTTTGATCTCACAACCTCAGAACTGTGCCGCACATGCGCTAACCACTGCGCCGCTGTCCTGCCCATTTAATGAATATAAATATTAAAAAGGATACACTTATTGTTATTTGTGGCTTAATAGGATAAGCAAATGCTATTAGAAAAACAACATCATAATGGATACATTTTTTTTACCGTTATCCTTTTTATAAATTTGCATTTGTTTTTTGTTTTTTTATTTGCAAAAAGGATCTCATTTTATTAATAAATAATTCAACACGAAATCCCTGTTTTTGAACATTATTCCTTTTTTCCACCAACAATGTTATAAATTTTTACGGTGACAGCTTAGTCGCTATTATAATCATAAGGTACAAATAAAAATCCTTTTCATATGCATGCCGAAACTTTTAGTGTGTGTGTGATTGATAACGTTTCAACATATTTTAACTTTTTTTAATACAGCAAAATGATCAACCAATCAGTGCCAGAAACCATTGACGAGAGGACAATAAATAAGAAAAAGCTTACACCTTTTACAATACAGGTACGTATTTTCTTCTTTTCAAGTCATCATTATTCTTAGATGTTATTCTTACATCTTCTCATTGACTATTACAGGAGAACCTGAATTTAGCTCTCAACTCGGCCTCTGCCATCGGCTGCCACGTGGTCAACATCGGCGCTTTAGACTTAAAGGCGGGGAAACCACATCTGGTGCTTGGTCTGTTGTGGCAAATCATCAAGATCGGTTTGTTTGCCGACATCGAGCTCAGCAGAAACGAAGGTAAAGGAATATCGTGTCGAGTCTTTTTTGCTCTCACTCACGCAAACATGGGTACCTGGGACAGCTTTGGCAGCGCTGCTGAGAGAGGGCGAGACCCTGGAGGACTTGATGAAGTTGTCTCCCGAAGAACTGCTGCTCCGCTGGGCCAACTTCCACTTGGAGAACGCCGGGTGGCAGAAGATCAACAACTTCAGCTCCGACATAAAGGTAGGCATGAAGGCAAAAAGGTCACTGACTCGGAGGTCGGAGATTGTTGGTCAAACAATGTTTGCACACAGCAGGCCTGTGAGGTTTGCTTCTAAAATAGGATTCAAATGGCTGTTGAACTTTTGATGCTTTTTGAAAGACTGCCAAATGAATATGTTAGCAAAGTATTATTACTGCACACAAAAGGGGCATTATCAAATATAGAGTTAATGCAGTTTATCAGTATGTATGGCCTGTTTTTGGTTTAATACTTTTACTATACTTTAAAAGACTATACAGACGCTGCCCTACTTACAAACGAGACACGTTCCGGACGATCGTTCGTAAGTTGAATTTGTTCAGTGCTATATTTTGTATGTTTAAGGTTTATATAAGTATGTTTAAGACTTGTAACCTATATTGTTTTGTACCAAAAAATAAACATTTCATAAAATAATATGCTCTATAAAGATAAATAAAGTTGAGTTTAACTTACTTTTGGAAGATGCGCTTCAAAGGGTCCTCCTCCGTGGTGAAAAGTGGCCAAAATAAAGCTATCCAACCATTTTCTCAACCGCATCAAGCTTCCTTATTCCACTTTCATTTCAAATGAAACGACTCGCCTCTTTTTTACACTTGACACCGACCATATTGAATGGATGCAGGAGATATTAAACAATAGAAATGTCAAAGTTCTTAGCGCGCTGGAGATACAGTATAGAATGTTTACACACAAAATAAGAAAAAGAAGCCGGATTTTTTTTTCCTCTGGTGGATGCTGGGCGACCTCTCACAGCGCCACCACGCGCAGGTAGCGGCAGAAAGAAGCAGTACTGTACTGTACTCCGAAAAAGGTGCACACAATACAAAATCTAACTTACAGCAATGCCCGGATATTTTTTGACATCCCCAAAAAATGTTCGTATCTACCGGTTTTCCTAACTCGAATGGTTGTAAGTAGGGGAGCATTTGTAATATTGGAAATAAGCTTTTTCTTAAACAAGAAAAAAAAAATTGTACCTCAGCAAATGGCCGATAACATTGCTCATTTTGAAACTTGTTTTTTCTAATTGTGGATTTTTTTCAACATGAAATCAATGATCTACTATTTCAGATTATTTTGCACATTTTAAGGATTGTTGTTCTTACTCTACCAGAGCAGGGGTGGCGAACACGAGGCTCTAGAGCCGCATGCGGCTCTTGGCCAATAAGAATGCGGTTCTTTGCCTCATCATATTTTCTATATACTGTGGCTATTTGCCTTGTTTCATGTTTAGTTTTTTTTCTGTGTGTATTGAGGGTGGACACTTTCCTTGAAATCAACACAAGAACAATACTTGTTGTATTGTAAGGAGAGGAGTGTGTTATGGGAAATAACATGTTTTTAATTGTGTGTGTTTGTGTGTGTCTGTCATGGCAGGTCAGCGCGTGGTGTGGCTCTTTGACGCTCACATTTAAAAATTTCAGCTCTTTGTGTCAAACTTGTTGGCCACCCCTGTGCTAGAGGAACAAGTTCAAATTTATTCAAATAGGAACATTTATACTTGAATTGGAGTTGAATTTGAATGGAATTGAATTGGCTTATTGTCATAGATGTCAGCGTTGTGAAACATTGCATGCAACAAGATAAGACATGGCGCTCCAGAGTTAAAATGCTATAAAGACCTTAAAGAGAAAAGTATGAGGAAAGACTGTCAGGATAAAAAGGCCAAAATGTGTACATTGTAGTGCTTATACTGTGAATTGGCCTATGTTATAACAAAAAAAGTGATTACAACAGTAGTGCAATAACATTTAGCAGCAACAAAGATATGTATTTTCATTTTTAGGGTGGTGTTGGCACTGGGCAAGAAAGTGTCTCTGAGCCTGTTATTCATTGTTCTAAGGGACTTATATCGTTTAACAGAGAGCAACAGGTCAAAGAGGATTGGAGCACAAGTTTTCTCCCAATGCTGTAGCCTTTGGTTTGACAGTGTACTCAAAGAAAGGCAGAAAATTTGAAGGATTATTTGTCTATATGCATATTACACCTCAATCGTGTGTGACCCTAAACGTCATGTTGGTTTGTCCAGGATTCCAGAGCTTACTTCCACCTCCTCAACCAGATTTCTCCAAAGGGTAACGAAGAAGGCCAGCAAGCCATCGATATCAACATGTCCGGCTTCAGCGTAAGTCCGGCGCCATCTCATAATAATTACCGCGTTCACGCCACACCGCAGCGCCTCTTATGATAATATCATGCAGGAGAGAGACGACATAAAGAGGGCGGAAGCTATGCTAACGCAGGCCGACCGGCTCGGCTGCCGGCAGTTCGTCACCCCTGCCGACGTTGTCAGCGGCAACCCTAAACTTAATCTGGCTTTTGTGGCCAATCTTTTTAATAAGTACCCCGCTCTAAAGAAACCTGAGAACCAGGACATTGACTGGAACCTTCTGGAAGGTGAGTTCCGACACACAGATAAATAAAACTGCTTTGACTTGACACTTTTCATGTATAATTTTTTGGTTTTGTGTTTTGTGCAGGTGAAACGCGAGAGGAGCGTACTTTCAGAAACTGGATGAATTCCTTGGGCGTGAACCCAACTGTCAATCATCTCTATGTGTAAGTACCAAACCATTGTTTTTACATTCTCACAGAGGTGGGAGACGTGACGAGTTTGGATTGTGAAGGGACTTAAAGGTGGAGTGCGTCTTTTGAGGTGGCCTTAAAATGTTGCAAATTGAATATTTTCTCTATTAAGTACCATCCATCCATCCATTATCTGCACCGCTTATCCTCAGTAGGGTCGCGGGGGTGCTGGAGCCCATCCCAGCTATCTTCGGGCAGTGGGCAGGGGACATTCTGAACTGGTTGCCAGCCAGTCGCAGGGCACACGGGGACAGACAACTCACTCGCTCATACACACCTAAGGACAATTTGGACCAGCCAATTAACCTGAAATGCATGTTTTTGGAATGTGGGAGGAAACCGGAGTGCCCAGAGTAACCCCATGCAAGCACGGGGAGAACATGCAAACTCCACACAGTAGGTTCGATCTCATGACCTCAGAACTGTGCTGCACACAAGATAACCACTGCGCTGCTGTGTTGCCCCTATTAATTACCGTGTTTTCCAAAATACAAGTCGCACCAGCCAAAAAAAGCAGAATTAAGAAGAAAAAAACATGTACAAGTCGCATTTTGGGGGAAATTTGTGATAAAATCCAACACCAAAAATGTAATTTAAATAAAAAGGCAATTTAAATAAATAGACACCATGGTATACCAACAATACACGTACGTGCATATCTTAGACACACTCATATACGTCAATAACAACGTAACATATTAAGAGTTATCAGCTTTACTCCAAATCACTAAATGCAATGAACTATTCATCCTCTGTGTCACTTCTAACATCTCCTTCCACTCGGCAGGTAGACGAAAGCTTCATCTTTGCACTTCTAAGGTTGAAATTATGCTCGTCATCACATTTTTTTGTTAGTGTAGCATGAAAATGGTGAAAGTTAGAGAAGGCTTGTTTGAAATACAGTCCAAACGCCAACCCATACCTTAAAAAAGATTCAAAAAGAAGAGTTCATTCGAGAGCATCTAAGAAATCCACGTACTTGAACGCGCATCATGTACGAGCTAACGAAGACTGCAATCATGACTTCAAGCCAGAAGATGGTGTCCGAGAGTAGAAAAGTTACAAAATTCTGTACAGCACACTTAATGTTGTTATGATCTCAATAAGCTCAAATATAAATCTAAGAAGCGGGGGTTCAAACGTCAATCCAAAGCCTAAGAAAGACTGAGTTTATTCGAGCACGTCTAAAAAAAAAAAGGAAGATATGTAAACAAGCTGACTGAGGCTGCATTGATGACACAAGCCTGGGGATGGCGAGTAAAAAGGTTCCAAATTCCTTCCAGCTCCTTAAAAGAATCACTATAAAATGAGTATGGTGACTTTATTCTTGAACATTTATTTTGGTATTTTTTCCACTCTCTTATCAGTGTCTGAAATAACGCCTGCCCGGATGCTCGGGTTGTGCATATATTACGTCGGGCATACAATTTCGTCTCCGCCCGGGTGGCCGACGACTTTTTCAAGAAAAAAAAAACTATTTTTTTTCTTTTTTTTCTATTTTTTATTTTTTTTATTTTATTTTCAAATCAAAAGTTTGCTTTATCCTGATTTCGAAATATTCGTCCGGTTTGGAAATGTCGGTTCGTTTGGCAATTTGCATACTTGGCAGCCAATCAGAAGCCTGCATCGAATAACTTCATGGTTCCGGACTTTCCCGAGCGTTATAAGGCTGTTCATTTGCTTATTATTTTCCAAAGTAGACGCACAGAAAACACAAGAAAAAGAGTAAAGTGGTTAGGAATCAAGCCAAAACATCATCCCCAGAAGAAAGATTCAAAAGAAGCTAACAAAATTGACGACGCTACAAAACGTAAAGGTACATTAAAAGCATAGTGGAAAGAGGAGTTCACGTGGCTTGTACCAGACGACGCAACTGCATGAATGAAGATGAGTAAATACAGGTACATACTGATGGCAGATGAAAAACAGTGAGGTCATATTCATGCAATGAATGATATAAGTAGATTTATAATAAACTTAATTTAAAGTGTTGTTCTGTTATATATTCTGATTATCAATCCTTAATGGGTTTTTTGGCGATTAGTCGTCTTATTGCATTTCAAGTTGTGAAAAATGGGGCAGGCAACTTTATGGTTGTCTGCCCTGGTGTCCGCTAACTTATTCTCATGAGTTTCAGACACTGCTCTTATCCATCTGCATGGGACATGTTCACGAATTGCTTGCTTGCTCTACACAAATGTGCATTGTCATCCTACAGAGACCTTCAAGATGCCATTATCATCCTGCAGCTCTACGAGAAGATCAAAGTCGAGGTGGACTGGAACAACAAAGTCACCAGGCCTCCATACCCCAAACTGGGATGCAACATGAAGAAGGTCCGTGATTATTTCTGATGTTCACATTTATAACTCAACAACATCCGTCCAATTCGGCGTTCCGTGTTTTCACCCATCCAGTTGGAGAATTGTAATTACGCCGTGGACCTCGGCAAATCGGCCAAGTTCTCCTTGGTGGGCATCGGCGGGCAGGACTTGAACGACGGCAATGCCACGCTGACCCTGGCGCTGGTTTGGCAGCTCATGAGAAGGTGAAAAGGCTCCAAGATTTCAAAATGACTCACCAGTCTAGGGTACGGCTTTAGCATCCAGAAAAACTCACGGTTTTGTGCATGGCAGGTACACTCTTAACATACTGGAAGACCTGGGCGATGGGGAGAAGGTCAACGATGACGTCATTGTCGGCTGGGTCAACAAAACTTTAGCACAAGCGGGGAAGAAATCCAAGATATCAAGCTTTAAGGTAGTTTTTTTCTGTCTTACCATGTGATAAGTAGTACCGTATTTTCCGCACTATAAGGCGCACCGGGTTAAAAATAGTTTTTGGTCCTATTTTTGACATACATAAGGCGCACCGGATTATAAGGCGCTACAATGGGAACGTCGACAAAACAGTCAGATAGTTCAGTCCAACTTATTACCCCCTTAACATTCCCAAAGCTTGCAAAGACGCAAATACGTGTCGAGAACACGTGCGGATGCGGTGTCCGTACGATGTCACTCAAATGCATCCAAATATTCGGAAGATTAAAGTCTTGGGATTCAAGAAATGCCAACCATTCCTTAGTTTCTATTTTCTTTTTCGCTCGCAACTTTACTGTGCATATGACAATAAACACTTGGAATTGAGTTTAATTTAAAAATAGACACTCCATTCCATCCATTATCTGCACCGCTTATCACAGAAACATCGAGTTCAGTCTAAAACAAGATACAAAGATAATATAGTAGCTCACCGAAGTCGTTGTGTTCATAAATAATGTGCAGCCAATGTCCTCTTATATCCGTGAGTGTAGTAAATCCAGGAGAATAAAATATTTACAAATACAGTATAGTAAAAAATGCTTTCTGTATGCCGTCAGCCACGTGCTATACACATTCATCTTTTTCGGCCAATTGCAGGCTTTGTTTTGCCGTTTAAGCCAATGCCAGCCTGTAAATGATAAAAAGGATCCGCCTCTTGACCTCCGAATGACTTTAGCCAATAGTGACTGATTCAAATGATGATTGACACATTGGTTAGCCAATGAAACGCCGGTAA